>NC_092136.1:32105365-32406079 GCF_043159975.1 Macaca nemestrina | reverse complement strand
CTGAACAATATTTTTTCCTTTTATGTTTTTCACAATACATACTTCTAACTGCAGGACTTCTTTAAGAAGATGACTGAGAAGGGATTCCCCCAGTGTTTCTCTAAATAGCTGTTCTGTTATGTAGACTCCCTCCTCTTTTTGGGGGGTATGTGAGTTTCTTATCACTAGCCTCAGATTCAGCTACTTCTCTAAATATCTTTCTTGTAAGTTCCTTATTTTTCCTTTCAAGAAGTTGTGAGCTTAAGATTTCGCCTCTTGCTTCTGAGTTCCCTGTTTTGTGCTGGAGGAAGCTCTAAAGAGAATGTCAAATTGGAGATGAGAAAATGTTCCCTTTGAACTGTGGCATGTTCTCTTCTGGAGGGAAGTTCTTAGCCTGACATTTCTGTTTAAAAATAGCTGTGGGAGACCATCCAATACCTCCCTTTTCCCTACCGCTGATCATCTTCCCCAAGCCTTAGATACCCCTGCTTCTTCATCCCATAAATATCCCTAAGCTCTCTCTATGGAAAGGAGGATGTGAGACCGTTCTCTAGACTCCTCACTTGGCAGTCTTATGAATAAACCCTCTCTTGTTAAAAAAATAAAAATAAAAAAAAAGAAAGAAAAGAAACGCTGTGGGGAAGATGGTGATGGTCCCTGGGGACAGCTGTCTACTCCAGGAATTGATCCTTGGCAATCTGCATCCTAAACTCACATCCTGCGGACTGTTGGGAAGCCACAAAGCCATGTGAACTCAGAAAACAGGCTGACGATGAGTCCTTGGGATTGTATTTGTAGCAGCAGAAGATTCTCAATCCTCAGAGTTTTTACTTCTTGGCTGTGACCCCACATTGTTCATGTCTTGATTCGGCACATCTCAGTTTCTGACAGCGAGAAAGGTCCTTAGAGTCCATTCGATGAGCCTGTAAACTCTCTCAGATCAGACACCCATCTGCTCAGCCTTTCCCTTCTCCTTCCCTCACCTACGCGGGCAGAATCGCTGGCATGGTAGGACCCAGGGCTCCCTTTAACATGGGGGAGGCAGTCGTGGGAACGCGCTTGCTTTCCGGGAGGCTTTAGGTTGTTCTCTGTCACTTCTACTCTCTGTGCTTCCTGTTTTTTTCTCTTCCTCTCTATTTATTTGCCAGTTTTTACAAGCCTCCTTTGTGCTGGGTGCTGAGTGGGTACCAAGGTGAGTAAGTGTAGGCTCTGCCCGCAAGACACTCCTCCCTTCCATTGCTCTGGGATTTTTGTTGTTGTTTTAAGATGGAGTCTCACTCTGTTGTCCAAGCTGCAGTGTAGTGGCTATTCACAGGCATAATCATAGTGCACTGCAGCATCGAACTTCTGGCCTCAGCGATCCTCCTGCCTGAGCCTCCCAGTAGTTGGGACTGCAGGCACCCACCACCGCACCTGGCCTTCCATTGCTCTGTACAGGATGACTAGCTGTCCTAGTTTGCTAGGGACCGAGTGGGGGTTTACAGGACTTGGGAATTTCCATTTGAAAACTGGGACAGTCCCAGACAAACTGGGAGGAGTTGGTGACCCTAGGTCTGTGCCTCATTATACTTTTCTTCCCAACAATAGGTATCACTTTTATTTATCGAGCGCTGGCTCTGCCAGCCACTTTATATGTAGCATCTTTCTTCAGCTTTAAAACAGCCCTGTGATTTGGGAGTCCCCATTCTGCAGAGGCCTGACAAAGTTGGCGATGCTTGCATGAGGTCATGATTTTTTTTTTTTTTTTTTTTTGAGATGGAGTTTCACTTTTGTTGCCCAGTCTGAAGTACAGTGGTGCAGTCTCAGCTCTCTGCAACCTCTGCTTCCTGGGTTCAAGAGATTAGAGATTCTCCTGCTTCATCCTCTCGAGTAGCTGGGATTACAGACATGCGCCACCACACCTGGCTAGTTTTGTATTTTTAGTATAGATGGGGTTTCACCATGTTGGTCAGGCTGGTGTTGAACTCCTGACCTCAGGTGATCTGCCCACCTAGTCCTCCCGAAGTGCTGGGATTACAGGTGTGAGCCACCGTGGCCAGCCAGGGAGGTCATGCTATTAAGCATGGAGCCTGGCTTTACACCCAGGCCTGTATGTGTTCTTAGTGAGGATGCTATACTGCGTCCTTGCTCAGGAGGAATGACTCTGAGATGGAGGGGTTATTTCACACCAGACTTCCTCAAAGCTCTGACACACCAGCGCAAACCCTGAGGGAAGCTGCAGAGGCAGGTGTGGGGGCTGTGGCGCTCCTGCCCTCTGCTTGCTAGCCTGGACCTGCAGCTCAGCGATGGCCTCTTCTGTTCATTACAGACAGTTTTAATGGACCAGTCTCGCTTCCACGAGCTCCAGTTGCAGCTGGAACAACTGACCGTCCTGGGGGCTGTGTTGCTGATCACCTTCAGCATGGCAGCCCCAGGAATTTCCAGCCAGGCCGACTTTGCTGAGAAACTCAAGATGATTGTGAAGATTTTGCTAACAGATATGCACCTACCGTAAGTGGAACTTTCATGCATGGATGGGAGGCAGTGGATGGCAGAGAGCTGACTAGAGTCTCCCAGAGGGGTCTCCCACTGTAAGGCAGACCCCAGGGCCACTCTCTAGGAACTGAGAAGAAACCTTGCTGTCTCAGTTGGTTCACTTGGCGAAGACCCCAGCAGAGTTTATTCAGGGTCATAGGGTCAAAGTTAGAATCTGCTGCAGGGTTAGCAAAGCTTTAGGATAGTGGCTTTAAAATGTGTGTGACTAACCGAGTAGCCTATAGGGCCTTAGAGGCCACTCTGAGGAGTTGGGTTATTGTCCTAAGAGCTGTAGGGAGCCATTGAAGGGTTTGAAGCAAGAGGGGGAACGTAATTAGATTTATGGTCTTAAGTTTAAATTTTGGCATGGGGCGCATAGTAGATGTGAGGGAGCATTTAATGGGTGAGAGAAGAAGTGTCTCGGGCAGGGGGGTTAGGCCATGGGCAGGGTGAGGAGTGCTGATATCAATGGTTGCTTGCCTTGAGGAGTCGAAGATCCTGGGCTTAGGGGTCCTGTGGCCCTCCATTGCCTGTTAGCGTGCTCCTCCCGGGGCCTGGCCCGGTGCTGAGTGCCATCAACTCATTTATTCTCCCTACGCAGGGAACAGAATGCTGTCTGACCCCTTCCTTCTTTAATGGGGTTGTCTTTGTCTTCTGACCTCCAAGGTTCTTGTGTTTGATGTTTGTTGAGTGCTTTATTCCTCTCCCAAAGCCATTCAAATGTATTAAACTCCTACTGGAGCTTATGAGGAAACTGAAACCCAGAGACATTAATTGGGACAAAAATGTTTGTGGCTAGGACCCGCAGTAAGAAATTCATTTTCCGTTGTGACCTAGTACACACTTAACACACATGTAACAGAAACGAGAACCTCTTCAAAATGGAACTGACCCTAACCATGTTTAATGCAGCCTGATATTTTCTACTCTATTCTTATTCCATTAAAAAAATATTGGTTGCTACCCACTGAATTGCTTTCATAAGCAACTACCAGTGAGAAGCAGAGCTCTGTGGGGCGGTCATGAGGGAGACCAGCTGTATTCCTGCAGAGCTGCGTGTATGTGTGACGTGTTCTGCACTTGCGTGTTCCCCGCAGGCGCTCTGTGCTCAGTGTAATGCGTCACTTTCTTACCCAGCACGAGTCCACATCTGCACGCGTGCAGGCTTCATGACCGCTCCTACCATGGAGTCATGTTGGGTGACTTCTATGGTTTCCAGCCTATAGAATATCTTTGAGTGGTTCTAAGTAATGCTCTATCTGACAAGGTCCAATTCAGAGACTTCTTCAAGGGAAGTACCCCCTAAACATTCTCATCCTTACAAAATGCAGAAATTTTACTGCTGAATTTGCACAAAGCATGGGTGTGTTCATTGCAGTGTGGGGCATGTCCACATGTTGTGACTAGGGGTTCAACAGTTTTGACAGTCAAACTAGTTTGCTGAGAGGCCAGGAAACTGTTTGCTCGGCTGAGGGCCTAGCCTGAGGCCTTTGCACAGGCGCAGCTCTGGGCTGTCACCTAGGTCCCTGCCTGGAGAACTACTCTGTCAAAGCTCCTGCTGAGGGAGGGACCCAGGTCAGGGCTTTCTTGGGAGCCCAGCCTTGCACTCCCATATCCACCCTGGCCCTCCAGGGGTGGGCACAGAACTGGTGCCAATGGTGAGTGCTGGGGCTTGCTCCCACGCCCCCCAGTAATTCTACATACAAAGGATCTAGACCCAGAACAGAGGCAGTTACCTTCTCACAGCATGCCTGCCAGCAGGTGGGCTCCCCGCAGGCACCCTGGGAGAACCTGGGGGACCCAGGGAATCCAGATACTCTTTTTTTTTTAACTTTAGGATTTGACTTTTCTTTATTCTTTTATTTTTTTTTTTTATTTTTTAATTAAAAAAATTTGTTTTTTTGAGACGGAGTTTCACTCTTGCTGCCAAGGCTGGAGTGCAATGACGTGATCTCGGCTCACTGCAACCTCCACCTCCTGGGTTCAAGTGATTCTCCTACCACAGTCTCCAGAGTAGCTGGGATTACAGGCACCTGCCACCATGCCCAGCTAATCTTTTTGTATTTTTAGTAGACAGGGGATTTCACCATGTTGGCCAGGCTGGTCTTGAACTCCTGACCTCGAACTCCTGATCCAACTGCCTTGGCTTTCCAAAGTTCTGGGATTATAGGCGTGAGCCGCCGAGCCCGGACTCTATTCTTTTAAAAGTAGTTAATACGTGTGCATGTTTCAAAAATCAAAAGGTACAAAAGGACATCCAATGAAAAGTTTCTCTCTCCCTCTTGTCCCACAGCTACCAAATGCTTGCTTTCTTGTGTATTCCTCCAGAGGTATATCGAGATATTCTGAGGTCATTCCAGGCTGATTTTTATCACAGAGAGGCTAGCAGGAAGTTGTGCTTTGGGTCGTTGGTCCTGGTATACTCTGAGAGCCCCTGCCCTTCCCACTGTCTTTTCTAGCAGAGGGAGAGAAAGAAGTCCCCCTGGTCAGGTATGCACAGCCTGAGAGGTAAGGTGGCAGGGAAAAGAGTCACAAATTGTCCACTGAACACATAAATCCAGTTATTGGTGGTGTCTTTCTCACCCAGTTGTGGGCGGTTGGAGCCGGTTAGAGGTGTATTTTACTTATAGGCCCTTTCTCCCCTCCTCTGCCCCAGCTCCTTCCATCTGAAGGACGTCCTCACTACCATCGGGGAGAAGGTGTGCCTGGAGGTGAGCAGCTGCCTCTCCCTGTGTGGGTCCTCCCCCTTCACCACGGACAAGGAGACCGTGCTCAAGGGCCAGATCCAGGCCGTGGCCAGCCCCGATGACCCCATTCGCAGGATCATGGGTACGTTTGGGGAAGGCAGGCAGCAGGGATATGCCCTCCGAGGGGCTGGAGGACAGGCCCCTCTGAAGAAACCTGAGGGCTTAGTTGGGGTTAAGGTGCTGATGGGTGAGAAGATGGTGTAATGAAGCACCACAGAGAGACCAGGGCCACCCAACAGATGGGCACAGGACCAGGCAGCCATCATTGTTCCAAGGGCTGCGACCTTGGAATCGCTCTCCTGGGTTCACAAGCAGTGTCCCAGGGCTTGCTGTGCAGCTTGGGCGTGTAACTTGACACTCAAGTTTCCTCATCTCTAAAGCTGGAATAAGAGCAGCAACCTTACAAGGTTGCTGCAGGGACTGCCTGGGATGAAAAGGTAAAGTGCTTGCCATAGTGCCTGGCAGCACATAGTAAGTGCTCAATAAATAGGAGCTGTTACGAAAAGAGCTGAATAGTAAAATGAAGATGTTATTTAAAAACACAATTAAAATATTATTAAATATTAGTATATAATACTATTAACACATCAAATGTAATAAAACTTAAAATGGTAATATTAAGATATTGCTGTTTAAAGTTTATAATAAATTTGAAGTATTAAAATATTTTAATGCATATTCTATAAAACATTTAAAATATTCTGTAATATTAGCTATTATCACAGCAATGGCTTTATGAAAAATTCTGTTAATTAGCTTGATTTAATCATTTCATAGTATATACATATATTTAAAACATCATGCTGTATACTGTAAATACATAGTTTTGTTTGTTTGTTTTTGAGACAAGGTCTCACTCTGTCTTCCAGACTGGAGTGCAGTGGTGCAATCTCGGCTCACTGCACTGCACCTCCGCACTCCACCTCCCAGGCTCAAGCAGTCCTCCCACGTCAGACTCCCAAGTAGCTGGGACTACAAGCATGCACCACCACACCTGGCTAATTTTTTGTATATTTTGTAAAGACGGGGTTTTGCCATGTTGGCCAGGCTGGTGTCAAATTCCTGGACTCAAGTGATCCGCCTGCCTCAGCCTCCCAAAGTGCTGGGGTTAACAGGCATGAACCACTGCACCCAGTCAAGATTTATACTCACAACCTTGGTAGGGAGGCAGGAAAGTACCTGTAAGTAGACCTGTGGCCAGCAAGTTGCTTCTCATCCTGCTGCCTGGGTTGTTTTGTAACAGCCAGTTATCAACAGATTGAAAACCAGCCCTTACTGGGAGGATCACTTAAAACCAGGAGTTCGAGACTACCTGGGCAGCATAGTGAGACCCCCATCTCTACAAAACAATTTTTAAAAATATATATAATTAGCCAGGATAGTGACATGCATCTGTAGTCCTTGCTACTCGGGAGGCTGAAGCAGGAGGATCACTTGAGCCCAGGAGATTGAGGCTGCGGTGAGCTATGATTTCACCACTGCACTCTAGCCTGGGTGACAGAGAAAGACCCTATTTCTAAAAGAAAGAAAGAAAGAAAAGAAAAACCAGTCTTTGGGTAGGAACAATACAAAGATTTCTACTTGGGTGAGGCTGCCAGCCCTGGGAACCTTAGAGAACCAAACTAACTTAAGAATAAGGGTGCTGAGCATGGTGGCTCATGCCTGTAATCCCAGCACTTTGGGAGGCCGAGCCGGGCAGATCACCTGAAGTTGGGAGTTCCAGACCAGTCTGACCAACATGGAGAAACTCCGCCTCTACTAAAAATACAAAATTAACTGGGCATGGTGGTGCATGCCTGTAATCCTAGCTACTTGCGAGGCTGAGGCAGGAGAATCGCTTGAACTTGGGAGGTGGAGGTTGCAGTGAGCCGAGATTGTGCCATTGCGCTCCAGCCTGGGCAACAAGAGTGAAACTCTGTCTCAAAAAAAAAAAAAAAAGAATAAGGGTGAACAGGGCCGGGCGTGATGACCCACGCCTGTAATCCCAGCATTTGGGAGGCCAAGGCGGGCAGATTACCTGAGGTCAGGAGTTCGAGACCAGCCTGGCCAACATGGTGAAACCCCATCTCTACGAAAAATACAAAACTTTGCTGGGCATGGTGGCGTGTGCCTGTAGTCCCAGCTACTTGCAAGGCTGAGGCAGGAGAATCACTTGAACCCGGGAGACAGAGGTTGCAGTGAGCTGAGATTGCGCCATTGCACTCCAGCTTGGGAGACAAGAGGGAAACTCCATCTTAAAAAAAAAAAAAAAGAAGGAGAAGAAAGAAGAAGAAGAGTGATAGGGCCGGGTGCGGCGGCTCATGCCTGTAATCCCAGCACTTTGGGAGGCTGAGGCGGACAGATCACTTGAGGTCAGGAGTTCGAGAGCAGCCTGGGCAACATGGTGAAACCCCGCCTCTACTAGTAAGACAAAAATTAGCTGGGCATGGTGGCATGCTTCTGTAATTGCAGCTACTCAGATGACTGAGGGAGGAGAATCGCTTGAACTCGGGAGGCCGAGGTTGCAGTGAGCTGAGATTGTGCCACTGCACTGCAGCCTGGGTGACAGAGTGAAACCGTGTCTTGAAAAAATAATAATAATAATAAGGGTGATAGGCCCTGTCTTGTCCTGTCAGCAGTTTCTGTCTGTGTTGTGAGACTCAGGAGGGTATAAGTTATTTGCACCTGAGAGGATTCCCCAGGCAGGAGGCAAGGCATAGAGCTTGAAAAAGTCCATTCCATATAAATGTCTCTATTGTTTTTGTGATAAAATCTGCAAGAAGTGTGACTGGATCAAATCTTTTTTCTTTTTTTTTTTTTTTTTTTTTTTTTTTTTTTTTTTTTTTTTGAGACGGAGTCTTGCTCTGTAGCCCGGGCTGGAGTGCAGTGGCCGGATCTCAGCTCACTGCAAGCTCCGCCTCCCGGGTTTACGCCATTCTCCTGCCTCAGCCTCCGGAGTAGCTGGGACTACAGGCGCCCGCCACCTCGCCCGGCTAGTTTTTTTTTTGTATTTTTAGTAGAGACGGGGTTTCACGGTGTTAGCCAGGATGGTCTCGATCTCCTGACCTCGTGATCCGCCCGTCTCGGCCTCCCAAAGTGCTGGGATTACAGGCTTGAGCCACCGCGCCCGGCCAAATCTTTTTTCATGAGGATACACAAGGGTGCAAAAGCATTGTGAAGGGGAATGGACTAGAAAAGAAAGCATCAACATAAATTATTCTTCCAAGTAGGACAAGTTTACAAATGCCCACGACTTCCATGCAGGCATCAGAGAAGGAAGCATGAGCTGCTTTCATGGAGGCTTAGTAGGAAAAAGGTCTATTTTGAACCTGTAATTCCTGCTTGATTTTTCCACCTTTTTATGTGATTGTCTTGCTCTGTCACCAGGCTGGAGTGCAGTGGCCTGATCTCAGCTCACTGCAACCTCCACCTCCTGGGTTCAAGTGATTCTCGTGCCTCAGACTCCCGAGTAACTGGGACTACAGGTGCGCACCACCACACCTGGCTAATTTTTGTATTTTTAGTAGAGACCGGGCTTCACCACATTGGCCAGGCTGGTCTTGAACTCTTGACCTCAGGTGACCCACCCACCTCAACCTCCCAAAGTGCTCAAAGTGCTGGCATTACAGGCGTGAGCCACTGCACCCGGCCACTCATGGATTCATTCTTGCATTCCAAGTGTGTTTGAGCTTCTCCTGGGAGCTGGGTCTCATGCTGGGCACTGTGCTGAGTGCTGAGGAGACATGGTGAACAAGATGAGCATGGCTCCTACCTTCATGAAACTAACCATCTAGAGTGGAGAGAAAACATTATAAATGGGATGAATGTGCAGACGTGCAAGGTGTTGTGGGTATCTGGTCTAGGAGTATTGATCGGGGACAACTTCCCCTAAGAGGTGATGGTTAAGCTGAGAACTGAGGCACTGTCGGGTTTGTAAAGTGAAGGACAAGAAACAACTGACCACTTTCTTTTTTGTCACAGAATCTCGAATCCTGACCTTCTTAGAAACCTACCTTGCCTCGGGTCATCAGAAGCCATTGCCCACAGTCCCTGGGGGACTCAGTCCAGTTCAGAGAGAGCTGGAGGAAGTTGCTATTAAATTTGCTCGCCTGGTCAACTATAACAAGATGGTCTTCTGTCCCTACTATGATGCAATCCTCAGTAAGATCCTCGTCCGATCCTAACGTGTATGCACCCTACAGCAGCAGTATTACTCACTAGCCGCAGAATACCTGTTCTCAACTCTAATGTTGCATTGGAAAATGGCTATATAGTACATGTCTATTTAACAGCACCGATTCCAAAGGGAAGAATATTGTGTATCACTGTTGAAAAGACTTGTTGAAAAATCCAGTGAATTCTATTTTGAGAGATTGTATTTATGAGTGCAAGTTTACAAATCAAAGAAGCTTTTTGTTCTCGAGTTTTATAGGTAACACTCGGCTGTGTCTCCACTCCTCCCCCATCATGTCCTTCTAAGGAGGCTCTTCTGCAATCTGGGTAGTTCTTTCAGATGCCCCATGCTGAGCTGACAGCCATCCAAGCGCAAAAGAGACCAAGCCATGGCCTCACCTCCTGCCCTCCCTCAGACAGCCTCGTCCCTCACCCCTCCCTCCGGGTAGTTTTGTTAGAAGGGCTACATAACGTCTTATTGCCATTTTTCTCCCCCTATTTATTGCTTCCTCCCTGCCTGGCCTAGCCAGGGCTCCCAGGCCCTTTTTTCTAGAGGAGAGTTATTTGTCTCTCTCTCTTTTTTCTTTTTTACTTTTTTAAAAAATATTTAAACATTCTTTCTTTTAACCGTCCCCCAAAGATACAGAGTTATTGGACTTTAAAAAGCTTGTTCTTTTATACAAAATTACTCCTGCATCTAGCTGAGAGCAGTTATGACTTATGAGATCTAGTGAAAGGAAATTATTTGACTTTTAAGCCTTGAAAATCAAGGAGGAAATGTTTTGAAAAATACTTTACTGTAATGTAAAGGAAGAGAAATGTCTGGAATTCTTACTGAAAAATTGACTCTGAGACAATACGCAGATGTGTTGATTGAATTAAATTCTGGAATTAGATTTAACTGTTTTCAGATAAAATAGCTTGAGTTCACGAATCTCCTAAATAAGGAAGTCATAGAAAATCCCTGGTGTTTGAGCATTATTTTTCGAGGAACTTCAGTGACCAGAATTCCTGACATGTCCTCTGAGTGTGAGTGATTTGGGTCGCATAGATGATCTGTTCTGTTTTTGTTGTTTTTTTTTTTTAAGTGTACACGTGCATGTGTGCATTTTAGACAGGGACATTATATTAGAAGCAGAGCCATGAAACTGGAATGACCTCCAACTGCCAGAAAAGCAAGTAATATCGGCACCTAAAGCCTTCTGGACAGGAAGCTAAGAGAAACTTAGAAGCTGGCCGGGCGTGGTGGCTCATGCCTATAATCCCAGCACTTTGGGAGGCCGAGGCAAGCAGATCATCTGAGGTCAGGAGTTTGAGACCAGCCTGGGCAACATGGTGAAGCCCCATCTCTACTAAAAATACAAAAATTAGCTGGGTGTGGTGGCACGCACCTGTAATCCCAGCTACTTGGGAGGCTGAGGCAGGAGAATCGCTTGAACTCGGGAGGCAGAGGCTGCAGTGAGCTGAGATCGCACCACTACATTCCAGCCTGGGCAAGAGTGAGACTTTGTCTTAAAAAAAAAAAAAAAGAAAAGAAAAGAAACTTGGAAGCCATTTCAGAAAGACTCCAGGAAGGCTAGCAGTCGTTCCTACACAACCAGGGGGAAGGACTACATTTTACTGCAAGCAGCTGTTTTCTCTGATCCTTCTTTGTAAGGAAATGCAGTGATTTTGTGTTTTCAAGGAAGACTTGAAGAAGCAGTTGGGTAGGTATTCCAGTAGGACTGATGGGGAGGAAAGCAGATACTCCATGAGAAGGGTATCAGACCCAGAAGAGTCAGAATACATTCTGCTTTCAGGATTTTTGAGATTGCTGATGGTCCCAGGGTTTATACAAGGGCTTGGATCTGGCTGTAGAAACTCAGGTAGAAATTACATGTATGCAGATCAGAGCTGATGTTGGTTCTAATCTATAATGATGTGATAAATTAAAACAAAAAACAAAACAAAAAACAGAGCTGGGCATGGTGGCTTACACTATAATCCCAGTACTTTGGGATGCCACAGCAGGAGGATCACCTGAACGCAGGATTTCAAGTCCAGCCTGGGCAACATAGTGAGATCACATCTCTACAAAAAATACAAAAAAAAATTAGCCTGGCATGGTGGCACACATTTGTACTCCCAGCTACAAGCTGAGGCTGAGGCAAAAGGATCGCTTGCACCCAGGAGTTCAAGGATGCAGTGAACTATGATCGTGCCACTGTGCTCCAGCCTGGGTGACAGAGCCAGACCCTGTCTCTCCTCAACAATAAACGTAGAGCCAGATGTATCTTTTTGGGTCCCAGACAGGAGACTGGAGAATCTGGGTCTCTGTAATCTGGCAGACTGGCCGCATTTTGTGAGGGTACTTTTATTAATATTTATTATTTTTTGTTTGTTTGAAGGTGTGTTTTTTTTTAATAGAAAACATATCACTTCATTTGTTACAGCAAATGATTCAAGAGGGCCCCAGAAAGCTTTTTCATCCACAGAATTACAGAAAGGATAAGTACCCTCACCACCCAAGCCTTTGGTTCATTTTGTTGTTTTGTTTTAATCTCTGTTCTCTTACCACAATGACATGCTGCATCCAGAATGGAACTCTATGTTCAAGTTTTTTTTTTTTTTTTTTTTTTTTCGAGATGGAGTCTTGCTCTGTCACCCAGGCTGGAGTGCCGTGGTGCGATCTCAGCTTACTGCGAACTCCGACTCCCGGGTTAAAGCGATTCTCCTACCTCAGACTCCTAAGTAGTTGGGATTACAGGCACGTACCACCACGCCTGGCTAATTTTTGGATTCTTAGTAGAGACGGGGTTTCACCATGTTGGCCAGGCTGGTCTCAAACTCTTGACCTCGTGATCCATCCGCCTCGGGCCTCCCAGAGTGTTGGGATTACAGGCATGAGCCACCGCACTTGGCCTGTCTTTAAGTTTTATACTAGTTACGAGGCTAGTCTATCAGAATGTCCCTAATTTAGCTGAGGAACCTGGACAAGTCTTCCTTGATTTCAGCTTCATCCCAAGGCCCGTGAATGTTTTCTTTAAAAAGCTGCAGGCGAATGAGGTAAAATGAACAGAGACATGAGATAGAAGTCAATAGAAGGGCAAAGAGTATGGCTCCCACAGCTCTTCCAAGGCCAAAAAGGCAAAAAGCAGTGTAACCACTACATAGCCCTTGGGAGTCCATGCCTTTAGTTTCTCCTGTAACATGAGCCACAGGACAAAAATCTGGATGGCAAGTGTTACCATGATGGAGACATGCAGGGACTGGGGAAGGCGTGAAGCCAAGCCTCCAGAAGCCAAGATGGCCGTGTTCAAGGATAGTTACTGGATACAATGGATACAAAAGCATCATTGGCACCATAGGTAAAAGAGATGAGGTGGCCTAACAGCGTGAAGAGCAACATGGCCTAGATGGTGTCAGTGCTGACAGACTCTGGCAGGGTCTTAGCACTGGTGAAAAGCCATAAGTGAAAGTAATGAAGACTAGGGCACTTTTCAGGTCAGCCCACCGGATCCACCCACTCTTCTGCCCTTCACTTCCATCAGTGAGCTCAAACAAAATATACCCGATCAGTGAAGAAGCCAGGACAGTCCCAACAAGCCAGTGGGGGGCCAGAAGACCCTCATCCATATACCACCAGATAACCAGAAACACACAAATACTGCACAGCTGCAGGATCAACACACTGGACTCAAATACCACAGCCTAATACTGGTATTTCCAAGCATGGATGTTTTTCCGGAACTCTTCCAGGAACCGCCGGTCCACACAGTTATCAGGAAATGGCTGTTGCTCATACAAGACCCTGTGCCACTTTACCTCCTTTGTGTTAGTTACAGGTTGGGCACACATTATCCTTTCATTCAAACTCAGGCCAGTTTAATCATCCCTCTCATAGAGGTCCATGTGGTTCTTGTTGATGACATTTTGAAATGAGACCTCCCTGGAAATTCCATGTCTTGGTTGATATTCTACCGACCTTTCCTGGTTTTCAGAGGCAGCAATCCAGGCCAGGCCTACAATAGATGAGTTTGTCTCTGAGGCAGGATAATACAACCAAGTTCCTGCCTGAGAGTTCCTGGGCACGCGTGGCTGGGGGATGGCAGTTGCCTGCCTTTTTCCTTGTAAGGGTACTTTTTTTTTTTTTTTTTTTGAGATGGAGTCTGGCTCTGTCACCCAGGCAGGAGTGCAGTGGCACCATCTCGGCTCACTGCAACCTCCGCCTCCTGGGTTCACGCCATTCTCCTGCCTCAGCCTCCTGAGTAGCTGGGACCACAGGCGCCTGGCACCATGCCTGGCTGATTTTTTTGTATTTTTAGTAGAGACGGGGTTTCACTGTGTTAGTCAGGATGGTCTCAATCTCCTGACCTCGTGATCCACCCGCCTCGGCCTCCCAAAGTGCTGGGTTTACAGGCGTGAGCCACCGCGCCCGGCCGTGAGGGTACTTTTAAAGAAGATAACATCTTCCATGGTGTATTCAATGAGGTCATGTCTGGAATTGTTCCCTTGAGGTGGAGGCTGCTCTGTGGCCACTGTGCCTGGCGGTTGTATGATCCTGGGTTCCTGGGCTGAGAAGCCTCAGCCTCAGAGTGTCTGGGGCCTTTTTGTCCCGCTCCAAGACTGAAGGAGAGGAGCTTACCCCCAACTGCACAGCGCTGATCACCACTTCCTGCAGTCATCCTTCCCAAATCTCAAAAACTCTTCTTTTTTAAGAGTAGATTCTTGCAAGGTATTTTTCCCCTCCTGAGTTCTTACATTGCCAGAGTTCCATTTGTACAGTTTGAAATCTTGAGGCATGAATAACTGACTTCACAGATTCTCTTGGCCCCCCACTACCTCAGTGTCCACTGGTGGAATTCTGCAACTGGGCAAAAGTCAAGAATGAAGGAAGCAAACTTCAGAACCACAATATTCATATTGAATCATTTTGTTGTTGCTCTATGAAGATAAGTAAGCTAATTTTCTTCCTGGAATCTCATAGGATTATTACTAAGGGCCAGGGAGATCCGCTTCGTTCATTTAGTCACTCAGGAAGCATTGCTAAGCATCCCCTCTACCGTCCCCTACAGCTCTCCTTCCAAAATGAAACATCCTTTGGAGTGTGTTGTCCTTCAGAATCGAATGGATTCTATATGCTGCATTCAGTAACAGGTTGTGGAGACAAGTGTCTCTTCCTGAAATTGCTAAGTGTATTTGGCAGTAGTACTTTACTACTTGTGGATAGAACTGAGAGTGAGGTCAGTATCACCAAGCCTCTTGGATTTCTTCAGTAGTCTCATGGATGAATGAATGTTTAGAGCAGTAACTGCTACTTTGTTGGCTCTTGGTTGGGTGGATGGATTCTCAGTCCTGGTGTTTTTAAAAATCTCATTCCGGCCGGGCACGGTGGCTCACACTTGTAATCCCAGCACTTTGGGAGGCTGAAGCGGGCGATCACCTGAGGTCAGGAGTTTGAAACCAGCCTGACCAACATGGCAAAACCCTTCTCTATTAAAAATACAAGAATTAGCCGGGTGTGGTGGCACGTGCCTGTAATCCCAGCTACTCGGGAGGCTGAGGCAGGAGAATCACTTGAACCCTGGAGGTGGAGCTTGCAATGAGCCGAGATTGCACCATTGCACTCCAGCCTGGGTGACAGAGTGAGACTCCGTCTCAAAAAAAAAAAAAAAAAAAATCTCATTCCGTCTAAAGCAAGCTACAAAATGTGATTATTTATGTCACAATATGACTCAGCCATAAATGTACTTCAGGTAAGAAGCACACTAACATGATATCTTACTGATCAAATGCAGTCGGTAGATATATATGAATTTTTTTCTCTGTGAAGAAAAGCTATTAATAAGTTTGACTTAATAGGCCTATAGTATGCACATACTGGCCAAGATTCTAAATGGATTGTTCAGCAGTTGTGTTTTTGTGGAGGTGCTTATTCTCATTTCTCCAAAGCCTTAAGATTCCTGGGAATAGAGGAAATGTTGCTGCCACCAACTTTGCTGGTGAATTTCAAAGAGAATAGGTGTTTGCTGTTTGATTTCCGGTGACCTTTTGGCGAGCTCTGATGTATATGTAGAACATTTGTGTTTCTTTCCATTTTGAGGCCAGGTGGTAGAGTGGAAAGACTGGGAGCTGTCAGGAAACCAGGGCCCGATCTCCACTCTGTTATGTACCAGCTGGGGCAAATCAGGGTCCATTCCCAACTCCTTTAAAATGAAAAGACTAGACTTGGTCTTTAAGCTCCCTTCCGATTCTAACATTTTGTGGTAGCAGGATTGTGCACAAAGAATTAGAGAAATATCTGGTTTTAGTCTTTTTTCCTCTATCGCCGCCTTACTGGTTGTACAACATTGAGCCAGTCATTCTCCCCAAGGCCTCAGTATTTTCATTGTTAATTGGGAACACTCCTAATTCACATTGTTGCTGTGAGGATTACATTTGGTAATGAATGTTAGAACGCTTTGTACGTGGAAAAGGACTATACCTTTCTTTTTTAACTACAAAGGCGAACATGTTAACCCCGTACCTGTAGGCGCACATCTGCTGTGGTGTTACATTCCACTGTTAGTGCCCAACCTCCCTTCTGTCAACCACATTTTACAGGCCTGTAGGGAAGGTTTTCTTCCTGTCCTCTCCCAACACTTGTTTACGTTCATCATCTCTTCTGTACTAGAGCTGCAGTCTTACGTTTGCTTACTTCCTGACATCCACCTCCACCCCAGTGATTTCTCCCCATCTCCAGCTCTGTATTATTTGAACTAAATGAATCCATGAATGAACCAATGAGTGGATGAATGAATGGTAATGGATAATGGTCTATGAAGTCATATTTAAAGGCACTGTCTCATTTGTAAACAATCTAAATAAATAACTACAATGATATTTGCAAGTGTGTATCTATATTGGATTTTGCATTATATAATTATTTTAATGGAAAGTCTTTTTAGTCATAGTATTCAAAGCAACTTCAAGGGCTGGGGAAGGGGATAACCTTTAAGCCCAGGTAAGCTCTGTTTATTAAACTATCAAATGTTCACTGGTACTTTCAGAAATAGCCAGAGTTCTACAAAATATGTGTTAAGTCTAAATAGATATAATTCTACTTAAAACTGTCCCTCATGTGGGTTTCTGTCACACCTGACTTACATTTGTTACCTACCAAACTTAAGAACCAGAACTAAGCTATAGGCCTGGTTCGATGGAGTGTCACTTTTCTTGACTTAAAAGTTAGCTTAAAACAAGAAGGGCCGGGTGAGGTGGCTCACGCCTGTAATCTTAGCACTTTGGGAGGCTGAGGCAGGCAGATCATTTGAGGCCAGGAGCTCTAGACCAGCCTGGGCAACATGGCTCTATTAAAAGTACAAAAATTAGCCGGGCGTGGTGGCATACACCTGTGCTCCCATCTCAGTAGGCTGAGGTGGGAAGATTGCTTGAGCGCAGGAGGCAGAGGTTGCATTCAGCCAAGATCACACCACTGCATTCCAGCCTGGGTGACAAAGTGAGACCCTATCTCAAAAAAAGAAAAATGAAGAAGGGCTGCACATGGTGGCTAATCCCAGCACTTTGGGAGGCTGTCGTGGGAGGACTGCTTGAGCCCAGGAGTTCAAGACCAGCCTGGACAATACAGGGAGATCCTGTTTCTACATAAAATTTTAAAAAGTAACTGGGCATGGTGGATGGTGGTTTATGCCTGTGGTCCCAGCTACTTGGGAGGCTGAGGTGGGAGGATTATGCTATGATCATGTCTCAAAACAAAAAGACTTCTGAAAATTTGTATTTTCTTTTGTTTTGATTGTTTTTGAGATGGAGTCTCATTCTGTTGTCCGGGCTGGAGTGCAGTGGGACAATCTTGGCTCCCAAGCTCAAGTAATTCTCCTGCCTCAGCCTCCCTGAGTGGCTGGGATCGCAGGCGTGTGCCACCACGCCCAGCTAATTTTTGTATTTTTAGTAGAGAGAGGATTTCACCATGCTGCCCAGGCTGGTCTTGAACTCCTGACCTTAGGCGATCTGCTCGCCTTCCGTGCCTGGCTGAAATTTTTATTACGTAAAACATAAGTTCTCTTGCTCATTGTCATAGTCAAAGAACTACTATGTTAAAAAAAAAAAAAAGCAGAATTTATGAACATGATGACTATGGTTTAATAAAATTGAACTCAACATTTATTTATTAACTATAGGCCAATACTGGGTTATAATATCAAATAAATTCATAATTATTGACCAAGGTCAATATACTAACAAAAATGGTGTTTTTTTCATTCTTTTTCATTGGTACAATTTGATTGTTCAGAAAGTTTACTAGTAGTTTCTATTAACCTTTTACTGTGGCCACATAGGTGCAACCTCTTGTTTGAAGTTTAGTGGTAAAGGCCAGAGTTGACTAATTTTTGTTTAGGAAGGACATACATACAGTCCTTGAAACTTTTGTCTAGTTCTAGAATCTTGAGGAGATGCTGTCATTGCTTTTATAAACAGGAAAAAGATGGATATCTTTTGGCAAATTCTTTGGGTCCAGCAATACTGATATGAGTCCTTGGAACTGTAGGACTGACTATCCCATGAGTCTGCACATTAGATTTCCAAAGGTAAGTTCACATGTCTAACATGCTGCTTGTTGAACTGTTTAACAAAAGGAATGATCAAATATCAGGCAGAATCACCTTAAAAACTAAAAATTCATACATATCTGTAGCAGTTAGAGCATTCAAAAATGTTTTCTTCTAATGAGAATCCTTTTTATGCTCAAAGAGCTGATCATTTCTAGGGTAAAAAATCTTATAAATAAATGCAATAGGAACAGTTATAATATACATAGTAGCCTTAACAATAATTGGTACAGTTTGAATCTGTGTCCCCACCAAATCTCATGTCAAATTGTAATCCCCAGTGTTGGTGGTGGGGCTTGGTGGGAGGTGATTGGTCGGGGGAGGGGGGCGAAGTTCCCATGAATGGGTTAGCACCATCCCCTCGGTGCTGTTCTTCTGATAGTGAGTTCTCGTGAAATCTGGTTGTTTAAAAGTGTGTGGCACCTCCCTCCCTCCTTTCTTCATCCTGCTCTGGCCATATAAAACGTCCCTCTTCTCCTTCATCTTCTGCCATGATTATACATTTTCTGAGGCTTCCCCAGAAGCAAATGCCACTATTCTATCTGTACAGCCTACAGAACCATGAGCCAGTTAAGCCTCTTTTCTTTAAAAATTACCCAGTCACAGGTATTTCTTTATAGCATTGTCAGAATGGACTGATAGGTGATTAAAGACACTTTTCACCAAGTGTGTGTGTGTGTGTGTGCACACACGCGCTAAAAAACGTTTTTTCATGCATGTTTGCGTGGCTTTGTTTTATTGTTTATGGGAACACTTTTGCAGATCACTTACTTACAAGTATTTGAAACTGTTTTGTCTTTTTTTTTTTTTTTTTTTGAGACGGAATTTGAGTTTCGCTCTTGATGCCCAGGCTAGAGTGCAATGGTATGATCTTGGCTCACTACAACATCTGCTTCCCAGGTTCAAGCAATTCTCCTGCCTCAGTCTCCCAAGTAGCTGGGATTGTAGGCATGTGCCACCATGCCCAGCTAATTTTGTATTTTTAGTAGAGACGGGGTTTCACCATGTTGGTCAGGCTGGTCTCGAACGCCTGACCTCAGGTGATCCGCCTACCTCAGCCTCCCAAAGAGCTGTGATTATAGGCATGAGCCACCTCGCCCGGCCTGTTTGTCTTCTTCAAAACACTAACTGTGGAGTCCTAATTAGGGAAAGGGAGTCAGGCTGCTAGGAACAGGGAGAAGCAGATAAATTATGAGTCTGCCTTTCTTCATGGTCCAGGACATGTAGCCGTACTGCACCCAGCTTATCACCAGACACCTTCAAGTTAGCTCACTGCAACCTTGGCATTCTCAGTAGTACATAAAACCCTCTTCAGCACATAGCACCATCCTATAAAATCCCCAGCAAGCCTTTGTCTCTTTGCAGACAAGCCCCATCTCTGCCTGTTCCAGCCTTGCAGTGCATCTTCATACCTTCTCTAATCTACCTTTCTCTACCTACAATCGTCTTGGTAAATTTCTTCTTACCCCCACACCATCAGCCCCAGATAGTCGCTGCTCACCCATGACACTAACCACCAAAAATGGCACTTCAGGAACAAGTCTACACCTCTATATTTTATTTTTGAAACAGGGT
Source organism: Macaca nemestrina (assembly GCF_043159975.1). Taxonomy (NCBI): domain Eukaryota; kingdom Metazoa; phylum Chordata; class Mammalia; order Primates; family Cercopithecidae; genus Macaca; species Macaca nemestrina. The sequence goes on along the minus strand of NC_092136.1, from coordinate 32,386,527 downwards.
CTCACTCTGTCGCCCAGGCTGGAGTACAGTAGTGCGATCATGGTTCACTGCAGCCTTGGCCTCCTGGGCTCAGGTGATCCTCCCACCACAGCCTCCAGAGTAGCTGGGGCTACAGGCTTGTGCTACCATGTCCAGCTAACTTTTTTTTTTTTTTTTTTGGTATTTTTAGTAGAGACGGGGTTTCACTATGTTGGCCAGCTGGCCTCGAACTCCTGGCCTCAAGTAATCTTCAGCCTCCCAAAATGCTGGGATTACAGGCACAAGCCACCGTGCCCAGCCTACACCTCTGTATTTTAAAGTCTATGCCATATGGTACTACTTGTGTCTTTTTTTTTTTTTTTTTTTTTTTTTTTTGAGAGTCCCGCTCTGTCACCCAGGCTGGAGTGCAGTGGTGCTCTCTCGGCTCACTGCAACCTCTGCCTCACAGGTTCAAGCAATTCTTACGCCTTCGCCTCCCAAGTAGCTGGATTTACAGGCTTGTGCTACCATGCCCAGCTAATTTTTTTTGGTATTTTTAGTAGAGACAGGGTTTCACTATGTTGGCCAGGCTGATCTTGAACTCCTGGCCTCAAATAATCTGCCCGCCTCGGCCTTCCAAAGTGCTGGGATTTACAGGCGTGAGCCACCGCACCTGGCCTACTTGTGTCTTAAGTTTTGATGGTAACTGTGATATTTTTTAAAAACTCACAACTTGAAAGTGATACTTGAAAGGGTAAGAAAGTCTGAATTAGAGGCAGCTGACTTTGTTTTGAGAGGCGATTTTAGCTTTAATGGGAAAATACTGGAAACTAAACACACTTTTGACCAATTTATATAACCTTGCTACATATAAATTTATATGAGAAAATGATTCAGGATAACTTTTCTTTTACAAGTAAGGCTTTTGTGGGCCATTTGAAGCTGATTTTAAATGTCAGATTATTTTTTTTTTTTTTTTTTTTTTGAGACGGAGTCTCACGCTGTTGCCCAGGCTGGAGTGCAGTGGCGCGATCTCGGCTCACTGCAAGCTCCGCCTCCTGGGTTCACGCCATTCTCCTGCCTCAGCCTCCTGAGTAGCTAGGACTACAGGCGCCCGCCACCGCACCCGGCTAATTTTTTGTATTTTTAGTAGAGACGGGGTTTCACTGTGGTCTCGATCTCCTGACCTTGTGATCCGCCCGCCTCGGCCTCCCAAAGTGCTGGGATTACAGGCTTGAGCCACCACGCCCGGCCTAAATGTCAGATTATTTAATCACATCTGAATTCAAATTCTAAACTGTCTAAATTGTTTCTAATATGTAAGATCATTTCTTTATAACCATAATACTTGTCCTCCCCTCCTTTTTGTTTCCTTCCTGCTTTTTAGTTTTTAACACGTAAAGAGAAGAGGAGGTAATGTTACCAAAGAGCACAGTCTATTTCTTTGGACTTAATTTGCATGACAAGTTTTTGCTCACTGTAATTAGAATTTAGTTAAATAGATGTCATTTTCCTTAATGTTATCTATGTTTAGCTCATGGGAAAAAAAAAGGTTCTTGAGAACTGGCCACGTGTGAAAATATTCAAGTTCAGTATCCCTAATCTGAAATCCAAAGTGTTCCAAAATCCAAAACCTTTTGGGTGTCAACATGATGCACAAAGAAAATGCTTAGTGGAGTTTTTTGGAATTTGGACTTTTGGATTAGGGATGGTGAACTGGTAAGTAGGATGCAAATATTCTGAAATCTAAACAAATCCAAAATCCTGAACACTTCTGGTCCCAAGTATATTCAGATAAGGGACACTCTGTGTGAGAACAAGACAGCAGGTGGTTAAAGGAATTTCCACACTTAGGTTGCTTTCAAGAGAGACAAAAGTATTAACAGGATCTTAATCTGCCTCAGATTTACTGGGGAGCAAATGCATTCATATTTGAGGATTTCTAAAATGGTAGAGGCTAAGGTGGATCACGAGGTCAGGAGATCGAGACCATCCTGGCTAACAAGGTGAAACCCCGTCTCTACTAAAAAAATACAAAAAAACTAGCCAGGCAAGGTGGCGGGCGCCTGTAGTCCCAGCTACTCGGGAGGCTGAGGCAGGAGAACGGCGTAAACCCGGGAGGCGGAGCTTGCAGTGAGCTGAGAACCGGCCATTGCACTCCAGCCTGGGCAACAGAGCAAGACTCCATCTCAAAAAAACAAAAAAAAATGTTTTTAGTTAGCACCAAAAAAGACCAGGAAAGAGTATGTGATTAATATATTTAGTAAATACAAGATGACTTTTCCTTGTACTGACATTTATTTTTAAATGGTATTGGATAAATAACATAAAATAAGTAGTTATTGTAAATAAAATCTGAAAGGAGCAGAGGAAGCATGATGTTTCTGAATCCTTTTATTTTTCAAAGGACTTTTAAAATTTCAAACTACAAAACGGATTTCATACATTCTGCCATAAATAAAAACAAACAATAAGGCAGGACTCTACATAAGCAAACCAAGAACAATTGTTTTCAGAAAATGTGATAAAATGCTTTACAATCATAAGCCATCCAGTTTTTAAAATAAAACTGTTGAAAAACTCACAAATCTTCAAGCGGCACATACAAGACACCCTTGAAGAGGGAACAAAATGTGGTTCTGCCATTTTGTATTGTTCTCACATTTTTGAAAACCTAATTTTGCTTAGAGCATAGGTCTGTTCCATATTCTAAAATTCACACAGGTTGGTTTGTTTTTCTCAAGAACCATATGATAGAGGCACCAGTGACAATACAACTTTGTTTCCAAGAACCTTGTAACAAAGCGTTGTCTCTTTTAAACATACGACTTGAGGCAAAAGGAATCCTGGACAGGAGTTTTCTGCAGAGGCGTTTAAGCCCTACCGAATCCGTTTCTGCTGCCGTGCTCTGTAAATGTCATGAACAGGGGGGACAACGGCTCCCTTTTCTTCATCTTCATCTGAATCCTCGTTGGGCCTTTTGACGGCCTTGGTGAGTACTGCATTACTTTCCACAGGGCCGTTGCCTTCTACAGCTAGCTCTGGGGCCCCACCAGTAATGATCCTCACAGCTTCCTCAACAGCTGTTAAAACAACAAAACGTAAAAACATATTCCACTATGAAAGGGTATGTATGTTCAACTGTGGACACTTTATAGTTCATTTCATAGCCTACTAATTTAGCAAAACATGGGATAGTACTACTGATACTAAATAATGAAAGAAAAAGACAAAAGCTGCTGTTAAAACTAATAATTTTAATAAGCCAAAGTACATGTTCACATGAATAGAAAAGATAAACTTTTATGACATTTTACTTAGTGGAATTCAGTATGAATAAGCCTCTCTCTGCCAAAGAGGGTTTGGGTAACTCCTGGGTTTCACTGTACTTCAAATTGGCTGGCTGGTTTCAAAAACTTCAGTGGCAGAGAATAATAATCTCTATGGCTTATGAGACAACAATGTGGAATGACACTCTGAAATGGATTTTCTGTTACTTACTATTTGGTATCTTGCATCTTCGGAAAATTTCCATCAGTTCATCCACTTGTACGAAAGGACCCTATTTTGACATGAATAAATTTTAATCCCAGTAATCTGACAAGTTAAAATAGCAGTAACTTTATACACAATTACTGTAACCCACAGAGCCAGTATCTACCGTGAAAATAAGTGAACAAACCTGGAAACAGATAGGAGGAGGGAGAAGTTTCATTAAAACAACAGCTGCAGGAGGGACTGGGAACACTCCACCAGGTACAGGGTGTAAGCCTGGAGCTGTGAGAAAAAGAAAAGTATGAATCAAGTGGGATGGAAGAATTTCTACACAGAGCTAAAATCAAGTGACTTGCACATAAAGATCTTCCATGTCTATGCTGCTTTGTTCTGGACACTGAAAATACTTTTAGGGCTTTACCAAACCAAAGTGGGTGAGACAGAGCAGTCTCAATGCCATGGCCACTGCGAGGCAGAGAAGTAGACAAGTGACTTTGTATAAGACAATTGGGGACTGAACTAAAGTCAGTTTTTGTCAAAGACTGTTTCTGAGTTACACAAGTCATTTGTTTAGCAATCCTTTTTCAAGTCAATTATTCAACAGCATATTTAATCAGAAGGGCTTTCTTCAAAAAGAATCTAGAGAGGCTACTAACCATTAGTAAGTAAAGAAACCAAATTGTATCAGTGAAGAAAGTTTCCAGCTGTTCAGGTAAAAAGCTGTTTAGCTTTTTTTTTTTTTTTGATACAGAGTTTCGCTCTTGTTACCCAGGCTGGAGTGCAATAGCAAGATCTGGGCTCACTGCAACCTCCGCCTCCTGGGTTCAAGTGATTCTCCTGCCTCAGCCTCCCAAGTAGCTGGGATTACATGCGTGTGCCACCGTGCCCAGAAAATTTTTGTATTTTTAGTAAAGACAGGGTTTCACCATGTTGGTCAGGCTGGTCTTGAACTCCTGACCTCAGCTGATCCACCTGCCTTGGCCTCCCAAAGTGCTGGGATTACAGGCGTAAACCACTGCACCTGGGCATAGCAGCATTTCTGAAAACCAAGTATTACTGCCAAAATGGGTTCCTGGAATCTGGATCATTGAAGTTTTGTTTTTAGGACATTCTTAGTTAATCTGTTTCAAAGATTAAAGCTAAATCACTTGTCATAGTGACCCTAAGTCTAATAATTAACCCACAATTGAGAGGCCATGTCACTTTACCCCCACACTTTGGATTTAAATCAACAAACAAACCGAGGTCTCAGTACTGGATCTAAAGTCATGGCTTACGTGCTAAATGTCGTGGCTGAAATGGAATCATCTGCTGAGTGTCTGGTTTAGGGTATTCTGGTTTTCTATCCACTTCATCTTTCAGAACAGGCACTATAGAAGGAGCTACAACTGGGTCTGGAATTATAGCTGCTAGCTTAGCACGGGAGACATCCTGAAAATGCAGAACAGAAGAATCCTAAACCTGAAAAAGGGACTACTAGAGAATAATCGTGCAATTCATAACCTTGAGGATACAGTGTGAATATCTGGGTTAAAACCACAGGAAGAAAATGGAGACGGATAAGCAAGGACTCCAATGATGGTAAAGATTGTTACTCAACAAGGAAAGCCATTTGGTTCTAAGACTCTGTATTATAACTTTACCCCAACACAAGTTAAAAGTCATTAAACTCAGTGTTGCCAGGTAGGACATTTGTAGGACAGATACAAGTTTTTTTGGGTAGTCATAAGACTGGGAACTAAGTAGAGGTCAGGATAATTTGGAGGAAAATTCAAGATTTTAGATCTTCTGACACCTCCCTTCCATTAGAATTGAACATCAGTTTCATTAAACGAAGCTGGATTAAGTGACGTCCTGTTTTGTGAAGGCATCACACGGGTTAAGATTTTGCTAATGCAATGAAAAGTTATTTCCAATGTGCTATTTATTACAGGGGACAAGGAATATTTATTGAGCAGACACTATTCATTAGGCAATTTTAGCCATTTATTCTCTCTTTGATGAAGCAAATAGTAACATCTCCATTTTATAGAAGGGACTGAAGCTCACAAAGGTTTTGATATTTCCCAGGTCACACAGATAGTAAGTAGAGAGAGGAGGATTGGGAGGGCAGGCCTCTCTGACCTCAAATCCATCCACAGTCTTCCTTTCAGTACACTAGCATTGCCCTGCCAGGGCTGAGACAAGATATGCCAAAGGGAGCAATACAGTCACCTATGAACAGAGGCCCTATCTCAGAGGAGCTCCCCTGCTCCAGGCAACCCAGTGTCACTCTGTCTGTCTAGAAACAAAATAACCCCTTTTTGCCACCAACGAAGGATAGTAAAGCATTCCACTTTCTCAAAATTTGTTGAAATGCAGTTGGTGACATCTGGTATTAATTATATAAGCAAATCTAAATGGTAGGCACATTGGGTATCACTTTTAAAAAATCTTTCTCACACAGATACATATACACCATACCACTCACCATAACACACAGAAGCACATTAATCCTTCCCCAAAAAACAAGAGTAGAAACAAATGTAAGATGGAAAACATCATATTCAGGAAGTAGTTCTACTCCTGAATACTTGCTATTTTCTTTTTTTTTTTTTTGAAACAGAGTCTCACTCTGTCACCCAGGCTGGAGTACAGTGGCACTATCTCAGCTCACTACAACCTCCCAGGTTCAAGCAATTCTCCTGCCTCAGCCTCCTGAGTAGCTAGGATTACAGATGCCCGCCACCAAGCCCAGCTAATTTTTGTATTTTAGTAGAGACGGGGTTTCACCATGTTGGCCAGGCTGGTCTCAAACTCCTGACCTCCGATGATCCAGCCGCCTCGGCCTCCCAAAGTGCTGGGATTACAGGTGTGAGTCACCACATCTGGCCACTATAAGATCTTTCTTTTCTGTTTATTTGTATTTTTTAATTTTTTTTTTTTTTTTTAAAGACAAGATCTCACTCTGTCACCCAGTCAGGAGTGCAGTGGCTTGATCACGGCTCACTAAAGTAGCCTCAGCTTCCCTCTTGGGCTCATCTTGGCCTCCCGAATAGCTGGGACCATTGGCAGGTGCCACCACACCTGGCTAATTGTTGTATTTTTCCCTCTTTTTTTGGTAGAGATGGGATTTCATCATGTTTCCCAGGCTGGTCTTGAACTACTGGGGTCAAGTGATCCGCCCGTCTCAGCCTCCCAAAGTGCTGGGATTATAGGCATGAGTCACCATGCCTGGCAGATCTTTATTTTAATTAACTGCCTTGATTTTCATTTTCATCTTGGAAAAGTTGAAATAGCCTTTTCTAGCAATGGCACAAAGTACAGTAAGTCCCTCACTTAACATTGTTAATAGGTTCTAGGAAACTGCAACTTTTAGAGAAATGATGGGCTAGGCGTGATGGCTGTCGCCTGTAATCCCAGCACTTTGGGAGGCCAAGGCAAGTGGATCCCTTGAGCCTAGGAGTTAGAGGCCAGCCCGGGCAACATGGTGAAACCCCATCTCCACAAAAAAATACAAAAATTAGCCAGGTGTGGTGGCATTTGCCTGTAATCCCAACTACTTGGGAGGCTGAAACAGGAGATCACCTGAGCCCAGGGAAGTCAAGGCTGCAGTGAGCCATGATCTCACCATTGCACTCCAGCCTGGGCGATAGAGTGAGACCATTTCAAAAAAAAATAAAAATAGAGAGAGAGAGAAACGATGTATAGCAAAACCAATATTTTTCTTATCAAGGTTATAACAAAACCATGTTAAACACAAAAACGTTATTTGAGGACCCACTGCATATCATTTAGCTTAAAGTCAAAGTTCTAAGAACCTATCAGTAATGTTAAATGAGGACTTACTGTAGTCTTAAAATATCTTTGACTTTTCATTGAGAAGCAGTTAAAACTAGAAGAAGAAACTAACTTATCCCTGAGCAGTAATCCTATGGTTCATACTAGGAATCTGCATCTGGCACAGAAATAGGGCTTCCATTAACAAAAATGTCTGAATATCAATTATGGGTAGTTTTTCCTCAAAATATTTTATCTGGATCAGACAGAGCAAGACCCAGGCTAAAAGAGGGCCGTGAGAAAAAGGAGAATGATGGTCAGGAACATCCTAATGGTGGTTGCCTTAAAAAGATCAACCGAGGACTTCTCTGTGAATTTCCATCTTAGTCTTTGTTCACATGTCACAGAAAGATTAAGAGATGATATAACGGTTTTCTTAGCACGGGATGTTTCTGGGGCTTTGTAAATATTAATCTCTCCCTGTGGCCCGAACAGGTTCAGGTGCCAGATTTGTTTTCTTATGACTCAGTAGTCTCTATAGAAGAGTTCCATTCATAGATGAGTTAATTCCCCCAAAGGTCACTGAAGGAGCGCTGTTTTAAGAATACAAATCCCTCAAGGAACTTTATGGATTTAATAAGCTGTAATATTTCTTCATTATATCTTACAAAATATGCAACAGGAACTATATTTGGTTTAAGATCGGTCAAAATATATGTATCAATTTGATAAGAACTATTAGAAAAAAAAGTAATACCTAAGGTAACATTCAGATTTTCTTTTGTTTCTCTTCCCTCCACACCTCCTCCATCTTGCCCACCAGATATAAGATATAAGGCACTGACAATTTCAGGGACAGAATGAAACTATTAAATCCCATTTCAATTCTCATTTTGTGCAGCTACTCTGACACTCAGCATTTCCTAAACCCCAGGAAAATCTCTGAACTTTTTTCTTGTTTCCTGCAAATCTATTCCAAAACTAGATTAATTCACATTTCAGAATTTAGAGTGCAGGTTATCAATGAACTCTTCTAAAACACTGGAAAAGTGAGGACATTCCACATCTTGATCCTAAGTACATACCTTATAACCAAGTGCTTTTAATTCACTTGCAGAGCAAGGATATAAATCCATGAACTTGTATCTATCTACTAGTAAAGCTGTTTCTTTCCCTTCATACTCTTCTTTGAATGCTGTAAACCGTCTTTTCTCCACCTTGAGTATACTAGCTAGATCACCAATATTACTTTCAAATGCTAGAAATCGGGCCCAGATTTCTCTGCAAGAAAAGAAATACAATTAATACTTTAATTATTCTGGGTTTAGGGCAGGGAGTTCATTTACAAAAACGCCTTAAGCTCTCTCTTTTCCCCATAAGTTATAAAAAGTGACTTTTTATTATAAAGATTTTTAAACTATAGAAAAATAGAATAGTATAATGAATACCTACATACCACTACCTATATTGCTAATATTTTGCCATATTTGCTTCATCTTATTTTTGCTTAAGTATTTTTTTTTTTGAGATGGAGTCTTGCTCTTGTCCCCCAGGTAGGAGTACAATGGCACGAACTCAGCTCACAACGTCTGCCTCCCGGGTTCAAGCAATTCTCATTACTCAGCCTCCCAAGTAGCTGGGATTACAGGCGCCCGCGACCACGCCCGGCTGATATTCGTATTTTTAGTAGAGATGGGGTTTCCCCAGGTTGGCCAGGCTGGTCTCAAACACCCTACCTCAGGTGATCCACCCGCCTCGGCCTCCCAAAGTGCTGGGATTACAGGCGTGAGCCACGGCACCCAGCCTGCTTAAGTATTTCAAAGTAAATTATAAACCTATCACTTCAGTATTTAAGCCCATTTTTGAGTTTTTACTTATTTAGTATATAGCTTCTTCTTTGTGGTCAACATGAGAGACTTACCTTAGAGAGGGTAAACTCTAGGCGGAGGAGTTGGAAAAGGAACCTAGACAGATTTCTAATTTCTCCTGAATAATGTGGCTTCATTATTTTGTCTAAGTGGCAGGAATTATAATGTAGAATACATTCTTCATCTAATATATGAATAAAAATATACTCCAAAATCTAGTATGATTACTCTATTGTTTCCCATTAATGTGGATCACTGGGGACGAACTGGTGCCTCATCATTGTTCTAACAGCTAAAATTAATGCTCTGAGACTGCCTAAATGTCACTATGCACCTTTGTACTAAAGTAATATATTAAGTACCTCTTATATACCAGATGTGTGGCTATCACAAAAAATCCTATACTGGTAGACATTATTGTTAATAAGAAAATGAGGATTGGTATAGCTATGAAATTTGCCATCTAGTTGGCTGAGTTGGATATTGAACAAGACTCCAAAGCCTTACTATATTTCCACTGTACCAATCCACAATGTTATTCCTCTGTATGGTAAAACTAACAGAGACAAAACCATAAGTCAGAGACATAATATGTAAAACAAACTTTCAATATATAAGAAGAGTCTTCGCTTTTGAGTAAGGGAGGTGAAAATTTCAGAATGCCTAACATGTTAGTATCAATTTCTAGGGAGATATATATGTGTGTGTGTGTGTGTGTATATATATACATATATTATATCTGTGTTATATATACATACATATATACATATATATTATATATACATACACACACATACATAAATATACATATATATACACATCTCTCTCTCTCTCAATCTGGGTTGTTTTTTTTTTCCTTGAGACAGAGTCTCACTCTGTCACCCAGGCTGGAGTGCAGAGGTATGACCATAGCTCACTGGAGCCTCAACTTCCTGGGCTCAAGCAATCCTCCTGCTCCCACCTCCGCCTCCCAGTATCTGGGACTACAGGCATGCACCACCACACCCAGCTAATTTTTAAAGTTTTTTTTGTATAGATGGGGTCTCACTATGTTGCCCAGGCTGGTCTCAAATTCCTGGGCTCAAGTCATCTTTCCACCTTGGCCTCCCAAAATGCTGGGATTACAGGCATGAGCCACTAATTCTGGTTAGAGATACATAGTAAACAAGAAAGATGATAATAAATTGCTATGGCATCTCTTAAAAACAATTCTAATCACTGTGCAGAAATTTAAAAATAATCTTAAACAGGTATAAAAGTATAGCTGATAGGTAAAATAAGTCTTGAGAAGGAAAGGAAATTTCTCTTGAAACTCATACTCAAGCAAACATTCACCCCATAGACCCAATTCAGGTAAGAAAGCTGTCTTTAGAAGCCGACCAACAACTTGTCACAATGGCTTACCCAGACTTCTCAGGAGGAAGGCTTCCAGATGTTAAAACTCGTTCAAACAAAACTCGGGTATTATTGTCCTCTAGGATATTGAAAAAGATTTTAAATGTTTTTTTTTTTAATTCACTTTTACGATGCAACAATATTTTCATATGCATTATCTCACTTCATCCTTACAAAACTCCTATGCAGAAACGTTAACTATTATCACACTTGGTTTTTATAGATGAGGAAACTTGAGCTTCAGAAGATTAAGAGATTTGATCTGGCTCTTGGTGATTGAGTAGCAGAGCAGTAACTGGAAGCCATGTTTTTTTCCCTTCTAGTTCAGCCCTCCTCTACTACACTGCAGTTCTAATGCAAAACCATTTATAACAACAGTGCTGTCTGAACCAGGTATCCCATTTGCCTTTTAAAAATAATGACAAGTACATATCTGCTGACATTAGTCAGACTACTGCATGTGGAAGGATGGCAAACTCAAACTTAGAAATAATTGAGTTTCTTATTTTGAGGCACCAGGACTATGCTATATTTAGCTACTTTAACTCTTGCAGAGGTACAATATCTAGGTTGGCAGGTAAATATGGAAATGTAAATGAATTAAGAATTGTTGACAGAGGTGTATTAAATTTTAAGAGTCTTAGGAGGTCCTCTGTAGCTGGAAGTGGGAAAATGACACTTCTTGCCTTCTTGCTAAACTCTAAGTTATCTTTTAAAACTTAAGAATCTAACAGTAACAACAACCATTGAATCTACTACTAACAACCACTGAATTGTACACCTAATGGATGGACTTACAGTATACAAATTATACTTCAATGAAGCTGTTCAAAAGAAAAATTAACCCAGCAGAGGAGTTGTTTTTTATTGCCTGAGGGTAGTTATTCAGTTTATTACATGTCCATATGCAAAATAAAACCAAGAAATTAAATATATTAAACCAAAGAAGATGGCACTATTTTTGTGGCTTCTATCTTCAATTTAACATATTATACTTTTAAAAATGTTAAACAAATCTACATTTTATCTTTTTCTGTTTTATCCCAAGCTTTGCTCCAGACACACCTTTTACCATTCCACAGAACTTTCACACTGCCTGCCTACATGTTGTACTCTCTGCCCAGAATAATGCATTTATCTTTCTTTAGCTGGGTAACTACCACTCATGTCTCAAAATCCAACTCATGTGCCCTTGTCTATGACACCCTCTAGAACACTGCTGTCCATCAGCAATATAATACAAGCCACATGTGGAATTTAATAAAAATGGGTAAAAATAGGTGAAATTAATATATTTAATCAACCTAATATATCCAAATCTTATCATTTCCACATGTAATCAATATGAAAAATTGTTAAGATAGTTCCCCTTTTTTTTTTTGGTCCTAAGTCTTTGAATTCTGCTATGTAGTTACACATTTACACCACAACTCATTTTGGCCTAGCCACATTTCTTTTTTCTTTTTTGAGATGGAGTCTCGCTCTGTCACCCAGGCTGGAGTGCAGTGGCGCAATATTGGCTCACTGCAACATCTGTCTTCCAGGTTCAAGCGATTCTTCTGCCTCAGCCTCCTGAGTAGCTGGGACTACAGGTGCACGCCACCATGCCCGGCTAGTTTTTATATTTTTCAGTACAGACGGGGTTTCACCATATTGGTCAGGCTGGTCTGGAACTCCTCACCTTGTGATCTGCCCGCCTCGGCCTCCCAAAGTGCTGGGATTACAGGCGTGAGCCACCGCACCCAGCCCAGGCTAGTCATATTTCAGGTTCTCAATATCTAATAGTGTAGTGACTACCATAATTGTGCAGCATAGCTCTATAACTTAAATTATACTCTCTTCTCTGTGCTTCCACAGTACTTCATTCAGGATTCTATTACAGTATTTAGCACATTTTTAATGATCACCACCCTCATCATAAATAGTTAACATTTATGGAATAACCACAACATTCTATATATAAGTGAAAAACATGTAAAAACTCATTTACCCTCTCAACGATCCTATGAAAGGTATTATTATAACCATTCTACAGGTGAGAAAACTGAAATTTAAGATTATACACCTAACCTCAGAACTATGCTACAATGAACCATCAAATGATGATGCAATTATATTTACACATTGGATTCCCCCACAAAAATGTTCTGGTGAATCCTATTCATCTTTGTATTCCCAGACCCTAGTAACCAGAAGGTAATGAATAAATATTTCATGGATGGATAGATGAATGAAAGAATCATCTAAGATACTGATTTTGGAAGACAATAATGCTAACACCAGATATCCTCATTTTAAAAAAATAAAAATATACATACTAGTAACTATTCTAAAAAAAATCAGGCAAAACAATTTAAGATTGATGAAGAATATTAAATGCCCCACTATCTCATTTTTTGGAGTTAAGTCTTTTTCCCAGAATGTAGAATCATTAAGCTGAAATACAAAATCATATTTCAGTTTTATTCTTTTATATTATTTAGGCAAATAGAATGTTCTTTTTCTGAAATATTAAAATTACTGATTTATACCTATGATATCTAATTCTATAATCATTTACATGACACATAATTGCATATTTCTTTAAGTCAACTTTTAGTGATGTATTTTTATTTATTAATTTATTATTTATTATTATTTTTTTTTTGAGGCAGAGTTTCGCTCTTGTTGCCCAGGCTGGAGTACAATGGCACGATCTTGGCTCACTGCAGCCTCTGTCTCCAGGGTTCAAGCGATTCTCCTGCCTTAGCCTCCCCAGTAGCTAGGATTACAGGCGCCTGCCACCATGCCCAGCTAATTTTTTGTATTTTTAGTAGAGACGGGATTTCGCCATGTTGGCCAGGTTGGTCTCAAACTCCTAGCCTCAGGTGATCTGCCTGCCTCAGCTTCCCAAAGTGCTGGGATTACAGGTGTGAGCCACCATGCCTGGTCTATTCATTTATTTTAAATGTGTTTTAGAGACAGGGTCTTGCTCTGTCATCCAGGCTACATGGAGTACAGTGGCATGATCACAGCTCACTGCGATCTCCAATTCCTGGGCTCAAGTGATCCTTCCAAGTATCTGAGACTACAGGCATACGACACCACACACCTAGCTAAAAAACCAACTTTTATACTACATCTTTTTTGTTAAGAAATTACATATTGTGGACTGCAGTTAACTAGACTAAATGATATACATATATGAATTACCTAGCACAGTGCCTGGTACATGGTAGGAACTCAGTAAAGGATGGCCAGTGTTATTCATACAACAGAATAGGGAAATAAATACTAAAAACCAAAATGTTTCTTTTTGAATCTTTTCCCCAGTACCCTCGAAGTGTTCTACTTTACTATTTGGGCATCTTTTGAGTTTGAGTTTTGTTGGCTAGAGGGTTTTTTGTTTGTTTGTTTTCCTTCCAGGAAACAGGAGATGATTTGCCCAGAGTCATCAGAGATGAATATAAACAACTCTATGTCTCCTGACTCTGACTTTGAAGCTTTATCCCACTACTGATGCTACTTTACTGTAAAGACAGTTCTGCAGAGTCAAAAAGCATCTACCATTGCTCAGTAAATATATTCATGGTTATACTCAAGTATGTCTTGAGTGCCTAACAAGTGCCTGTCTGCTATGTCAAAATTTTAATACATTCAAGAAGGAAGAAATCTAGCAACATAATTTCAGATGGTTTAACCATTATAGATTCTAGAATCAACCTACCATTGAGGTGAGAAAGATAGTCAATATAGGCCAGGACATACTCTGGAATGTCTCCATACTTTTTTAGCCCCAGCTCAAAAATCTTAAAGGCAACAGATTTGTCCTACAAGTAAAGAAAATAAAGTACAGATTTCCATGAAATGTCAGATAAAATACTTAAAAGAATATTAAAATTACACCTAAATATGACAAAATACATAAGAATTAAAACAAAATCATGTTAAGTAAAAATTGCTGAGCTAGAAACTATTCAAAGGAGTTTAGTGATTAGAAATCACTAATCATTAATATAATGATTAGTAAAGCATGAATTAGAAATACAGTGATTAATAAAGCATAAATTAGCAGGTAGTTGGGGATTTGGATGATGCTCCATATAATTTTACACAGATACACTTAGACTGCCTTTACAAAATGGAGCAATAAAAGCTTAATGACAGAAGCTAAAACCACCTTTTACGAACCTCAGATGAAGGAAGTTGTTTTACCTTTACACTGGTATTTCAGTATTTACCTTACTACAGTAATATTCCATGAGTGCTGCAGTAACATAGACATGGTGGCGGGTTCTGGTATCTTCTCTTGCTTTTTTAAATATCATTCTTCCAGATTTGATGCCTTCTGCTCTCCGTGCAAATTTCATATATTGGATATATACCTATGCAAAAGAAAGTATTTGTGTTCTATAAGTTAGGCAGTATGTTTCCTGTATAAGAAAGCAATCCTCAATACCCAATAAATTAGGAAGTAGGAATTTAGATAATATTCTATTTAAATCCACAAGCTAATTTTTTTCTGGTATTAAGAGATGCATGCAAATTAATTTGTTTTTTATTGAGATATAATTCACATACCACAAAATTCACCCTTTACAATTCAGTGGTTTTAAATATATTTACAAGGTTGTGCAATCATCACCATTATCTAATTCTAGAATACGTAAAGTTTAAGAGTGAAAAGTGTGACACTACTAGAACATACTCCATTAATCAATGCCAATATCTAAAAAACTCAAGAGTTGGTTTAATACAAGCATGTTTTACAATACATGTTTTTTGTTGAGACAAGAGTCTCGCTCTGTTGCCCAGGCTGGAGTGCAGTGGTACGATCTTGGCTCACTGCAACCTACGCCTCCCGGGTTCAAGCCATTCTCCTGCCTCAGGTTCCCAAGTAGCTGGGACTACAGGCGCTCGCCACCAGGCCCAGCTAATTTTTGTATTTTTAGTAGAGATGGGGTTTCACCATTTTGGCCAGGCTGGTCTCGATCTCCTGACCTCATGATCCGCCTGCCTCAGCCTCCCAAAGTGCTGGCATTACAGGTGTGAGCTACCGCACCCAGCCTGCAATACATGTTTAACTTCATATTTTCTTGGTTTCTTTTTAAAAGCCCACTACTCTATTTTCCAAACAACATATAATAGAACTTCATGGATAAACGATGAGCCATTTTATACCCAGCACCTACAGAATGTCCAGCACATCATGAATATGCAGTTTTGTTTAGTGAACAAATGACTAATTAGTAGGGTCCTAGTTTGCTCAGTTTTGATAATGTCTAGCTATGTTATCCAGTTTTGATGGATGGATGAATGGATGAATGGATGGATGGATGAACTATGAGTTCCTCAAGAAAAGGAATTTTATCTAGTTTGTCATTATGTTGCTGGAGTCTAGCACAATGCATAGACTTCAGCAATATATTTGCTAGATATCTTTGTGGAATGAATTATAAGATGATGAATAAATGTAGGAATTATAGCAGTGGAATCCCAATATAAATCATTAACAAGAAAAAGTAGTGTAGCTATAATTGACTTGAGGCAGACGGTCTGAAGACACACCCACAAGCCTGTCCCCTTCCTCTCCCAATGGGAGAGCACAACTGCACTTTTGCACTTGGGGCTTTGAAAACCACTATGATAGAGCAGGATTTAGAATAAAGTGAGTTTCAGTCTAATTTCTTCCCAGGTTGTTGGTTTCTCCTGCCTCATTTAAAAAGAAATATTTATTAAGCAACAATTCTGTGGCATAAAGTGGCTTCAAACCATGATCACAAAGAAAGTGTTAGAGAAAGTGCCTCTGTATCTATTTTATACTGCTGCATTAAAAAGAGAAATTCTAGCAGAAAACAGATCAGTAATTGTCAGAGGTAAGGGCAGAGGGAAGGGTTATATCTACAAAAGGGTCACAAGGGGGAATTTTTGGAGGATGGTGGAGGTGTTTTCTATCTTAATTGTGGTGGTGATCCCATGACTCAATGTTATTTGTCAAGATTCATAGAACTATACAACAAAAACAGTGAATTTTACTGTATATAAATTTAAATTATTTTTTGTTAGATAAGACTGTAAAGGTGGGAAAAAAGAGATCTGTAAAGTTACTCACCAAGGTGGGGTCAATATCCTCAATTGCCAGAAGTCTGTTATATATACTGTGAACCTTTTCATACTTCATGCGACTCTAAGGTGGTAGAGAAGAAGTGAGTATCAACATATGGTCATAAATAAGCAGGATTTGAGCTCTAAGGAGTCCAAAAGCTATAACCTCCCACCCCCAATGGCATCTCCATTGAGCATAAATATAGTATAAGCTGACAACTAATAACTGTTCATTTGGCATCATCTCTGTCTACCAAAAGCAATATACCTGGCAAACAACCAGCCAGAAAAAAAGTTCAGTCCTGCAGTAAAAAATTGAATTATAAGAAGGCTCTAAACATTTTTACTTACCTCTTCATAATCTGCATATGCAAAATAAAGAAGCATATTCTTCTTCAATAAAGTGCTTATGGCTCTTTCATATATATTAGCAGCTTCATCACTAAATAATTTGGCATTATTCATATCCTAGGAGAAAAAAAAGAAAGCTCATCTTCAATAATTCTAATATAGTTGTGAGAGAATAAAATTAATAGTTACATCTATTTTATTTATTTATATGTGTCTAAGAAAGCATATATATATGTACACACACATATGTGTATTCACACACACACACATATAAACACATATGCATTTCTGGATTCTAAAAAAATTCCAAAAACTCCCTTCAGTAGTTTAACTTACAAAATAACCATGCAAGTACTCTAAATGATTCATCACTTTAATATGTTAAAAAACTGCCAGTTTATTTTAATTCTAAGGTGATCTAATTATATGAGTGTCACTAAGATTCATATGAACGTAAGCTTAAATTTTCAATACTTATGCTTTACTACCAAAATTCAGTTATATTTTTCAGTAAATCATTGCTATATCAAAACCACAAAAATATCAAAGTGGGGATAGGGAAGGAACACTTACTCCCTTTTCTGCAAGCAGTTTACTTGACTGCTCAAGATACTGGGCAGCTTCATACCAAATATCAGGGTGATGGCCCAGCACAAGCAGGCACTGTTCATAAGCAAACATAACTAAGGGAAGAAATTAACAAACAACATTCAATTAAAATAATAATTATTTGTAAAACTATCAATATAAGTATCATAACCAAATTAGGATCCTCAAAAATCAATGATAATTAGAAATAAAAACCATCATCCATCTAAGCTCCCTCCATCTATCCATCACTTATTAATTTTTTTTATTTTTGGAAGCAGGGTCTCTGTCACATAGGCTGGAGTGCAGTGGCACAAATATGGTTCACTGCAGCCTCGACCTCCTGGGCTCAAGTGATTTTCCTGCCTCAGCCTCCCAAGTAGCTGGGACCAGGTGTGTGCCACCACATCTGGCTTATTTTTTAAAATCTGTGGCCGGGTGCGGTGGCTCACACCTGTAATCCCAGCACTTTGGGAGGCCAAGACGGGCAGATCACGAGGTCAGGAGATCGAGACATCCTGGCTAACATGGTGAAACCCTGTCTCTACTGAAAAGCAAAAAATTAGCCGGGTGTGGTGGTGGATGCCTGTAGTCCCAGCTACTCGGGAGGCTGAGGCAGGAGAATGGCGTGAACCCGGGAGGCGAGCTTGCAGTGAGCGGAGATCGCGCCACTGCACTGCAGCCTGGGTGACAGAGCGAGACTCCATCTCAAAAAAAAAAAAAAAAAAAAAAAAAAAAAAAATCTTTATATAGAGACGAGGTTTCACCATGTTGCCCAGGCTTGTCTTGAACTCCTGGGCTCAAGCAATCCTCCCACCCCAGCCTCCCAAAGTACTGGGATTACAGATGTGAGCCACTGCACCCAGCCTAAGTTAATACTTATCAAGCACCAACTATATGATAGGGAATGTGGAAGGCACTGTGAATATACAAGTGAATAAGACTTCCTGTATTCAAGAAGTCTGCAGTAAATGGGGAGGATAGACAGAAAGCAAAGATCAAAAGTATTATAATGATGAAAGTATAGTATACTCTGAAAACTTACAGCAAGAGAACTTAACATAGTTTAGGGACTCAAGAAAGGCTTCACTAAGGAACTGACATGTAACACAACACCTGAAGAAGGGATGAAGCTGGTCAGAGGCAAATAAATGAAGTGGCGTAAGGATGGGGTAGATACAAAAATGGCGTAGGCAAAGGAAACAATATTTGCAAAGACCTACAAGTAAGACAGCAAGCCAAGATTGAGGAATTCATAAAGCTCCAAATTAAGAGTCTGGCACTGGCATAGTAGTTTGTATCAGACCAACCCTCAGCAAGTAAAAATTATAAACAAACACAAATACAAAAGCAACTATCTAAAGGTACTGGAAATGACCAAAAGAAGCAGAAATCAGGATATTGAGCCCTTAGAAAGGTAGAACACCACTAGGTGAAATCCACATTTAATATGGCTTTTCCCTTCAAGCGCATGCCCATGTCGTGCACTTCTGGGATAGCTAGAACTCAAGTCAAATGCTGCAGTCATACTGTCCTGAAGTAACATGGAGTTCTGGCCTATGAGAGCAGCTGGAAATTGAGGGGAGACATCCCCAAAAGGAGAAAGCCAGAGCCTGAAAATCTGGGCATAAATGTTCTCAAATCCTCACCTGATCCCTAAAATGTACACACACAGGAAAGGATACAACCAGACCAGCAGAAAACAAAGCTGGAAGGCGGAAAGAGTTGAATAGATACCTCAGCAACTAAGGGAGATGAAGTTTAGAATTTGAGTCCCATCCGATTAGATGGTTGGGGCAAATACCTTAGACTTTTCATTGTCTTAGGAGTAAAAACTATGTCCCGAGAATAAAGTATTTAATCTGAGATTAAGGGTAAAACTAAAACAGATCTGTCTTCATAGTATAAAACCAAGCCTCCACAAAGTCCAAGTAATCTGACAGTAATACTTAACTTCCTGCTAAAATAAAAAAACATTCTTCAGAGGAAGATGACATAATCTAGAGTCTTTACAATGTTTCATTTGTACCTTCGTACAATATCTAAAAGAAAAAATTTAAACAGGAAATAGGAAAATGTAAACCACAGTCAAAGAGAAAAAACAATCAAAGAAAATAAACTCCATGGTGGTTGAAGGCCCAGATGTTGGAAATGGCAGATGAAGACTTTATAACTACTGTTATAAATATGTTCAAAGATATAAAGAAAAAGATGGTAATGAACAAACAAGGAATCTCAACTAAGAAATGGACACCATAAAAAAGAACTATAAAAATAAAAAATTTCTAACATGGAAATTTATAGAACTGAAAAATATTGTATCTGAAATAAAGAATTCACTGGATGTGCTTAATTGCAGACTGCATATGATGAAAACAAAGGTTCAGTGAATATGGAGATAGATCTATAGGAATTATTGAATCTGAAGAACAAAAGAAAAAAAGATTATGGGTAAAAAAGTTTTGGTAACCTATGGGGATACCAAGTGGCCTAACATACATGTAACTGAAGTCATGAGGGTTAATCTTGTTACCTCTTTTTGTTATAAGGGTCTGATCCTCTGTACGAAGAGGGTTGCTCTTTTCCCACTGTATATATTTCTTCCACATATCTACTTGTTGAGCTTCTTGAGGAGTATTCTGAGGAGGCACCGAGGGAGCATTACGGTCCAAGCCTTTCATTACTGTCTCATATTCCTAGACAACAAGCATTTAGAATTCTTTGGTGAGCCAGGAACAACTCAGATGTATGGGGGATGGGGTAGATCAGTTTGGAAGACTGTTCAAATGCCTACTTTTTCCAAATACCACTTTGTTAATATAATCTGAAAACTACTTAAGAGTAGAGAGAAAGATGAGAGTATTATCCACTCAAGAACAGGTTCCCAGGAGTGGGTGAACAAAACACCCATGGGCCCTCTCTATAAGTGATCTAGGAGGTTACTTTACAGGATATAAGAGTTGACAGATCAATAGAATTGAAGATCTGGTGGCATTTATTATTGCCATCTTTGGAGAAACTGTCTTCTACAATTTCAGTAGTTTATATTAATAGGCTATTTTTCCTAACTTCTAAGAGTGTCAATGAATGGAAAGGTATGCACACAATCAAAATGTGTCACTGAGAGCTATGTTATTAGATCACAGAATAATACAATATTCAGACAAACCCAAATAAGAGAGGGAAAAGAATTACTTCATCAATTCTAAGTAGAGTCTTATCTCTATGTCCTGTTTCCATATTTTATAAAATAATTTCTTCTAAACCCAATTTATTATATTTTGTTCATACAAAGAGATATTTCATTTCAAATATGTCATCTCCTCAGACTTTGCAATTAATTGCTGTTAAGATTGCTAATGATTGAAAATATCAAAAGTAATACCAGACAGGGAAAGCTCTGCTGTAAACAACAGGTTCATAATAATCATTAAAATAGATGGATGGAATTCCATACCTTTGCTACACGTCTAGCATTCATATAATCTCTACTCCGATCTTCAATCATTTTTTTAGCTAAATGAATATTGATACCCTAGAAAAAACAAAAATATTTTAAAATTAAGTATAGTTTCTTGAACATTAGCACAATACAGTTAATTTATTCATTTACTAAATAACTTTAAATTCTTTATTTTAAAAGATTTCTTGTTTAATAAAGGTTCATACAGCTCATGAAAAGCAGGAAAAAAAAAGGTTCAATCACATTATACATTTCAAAGATTAAGGAGGATGTGCTTACGTCTTATGAGCTGGCAGTAAGTTTCCATTTATCAGGAACTTTTAAAGATAGAATCATTTGAAAAGGGTCAATTATTTCATATAAGATTCTACTAAAAAAAAATGACATGGCTCATGCCTGTATAGGAGGCTGAGTTGGGTGGATCACTTGAGGTCAGGAGTTCATGACCAGCCTGGCCAACATGGTGAAACCCCGTTTCTACTAAAAATACAAAAAAATTAGCTGGGTGTGGTGGCGTAGGCCTGTAATCCCAACCACTTGGGAGCCTGAGGCAGGAGAATTCCTTGAACTGGCGAGGCAGAGGTTGCAGTGAGCCAAGATCGTGCTATTGCACTACAGCCTGGGCGACAGAGCGAGACTCCGTCTCAAAAAAAAAAAAAAAAAAAAAAAAGATGTACAGATTCATCTGGGTGAATAGCCATGGTTTGACTTTGATAGCCCTTTTTCTTTTTTATAGACAGAGTCTTCCTCTGTCGCCCAGGCTAGAGTGCAGTGGCGCCATCCTAACTCACTGGAACCTTAAACTCCTGGGCTCAAGTAATCCTCCTGCCTCAGCCTCCTGACATAGGACTACAGGTGTATCCTGCCAGGTCTGGCTCATTAAAAAAATTTTTTGTTGTTGAGACGTAGTCTTGCTATGTTGCCTGGGCTGGCCTCAAACTCCTGGTCTTAGGCAGTCCTCCCACTTCAGCCTCCCAAAGTGCTGGGATTACAGGCATGAGCCATCACACCTGGCTAATAGCCCTTTTCTAACTAGTTCTGTTGTATAACACTTTTTAAAGAGACAAACAGAAGTAGCAAGGAAAGATAAACATTACCACTCAGTGAGTACTCCAAGGATTCTAAGACCCTTTCAGGGAGTCCATGAGATCAAAATAGTTGTCATTATAATACTAAGACATTATTTGCGTCTCTCATAAAAATACAGGAGTTTTACAGAGGCTATGTGACATTTAGTATATAACACACTGAATGGAAGCAGATGTGAAAATCCAGCTGTTTTCTATTAAACTAGACATGAAAGAGATTTGTGAAAATAGAAAATAATGCCACTCTTCTAACTACATTTTTTGTTTTGGAAAATACAGTTTTTGGTCAGGCATAGTGGCTCATGCCTGTAATCTCAACATTTTGGGAGGCCAAGGCGGGTGAATTGCTTGAGCTCAGGAGTTCAAGGCCAGCCTGAGAAACATGGAGAAACCCCATCTCTACAAAAAATTAGCTTGAGAGTGGTGGCACATGCCTGTAGTCTTAGCTACCTGGGAGGCTGAGGTGGGAGAATCACCTGAGCCCAGGAAGTTGAGACTGCAATGAGCTGCGACTGTGCCACTGCACTCTAGCCTGGGTGACAAAGTAAGACCCTGTCTCAAAAAAATAAAAATAAAAAATTCTTTGTGATCTTCAATAATTTTTAAAATCCAAAAACCATAAAGTTTGAAAACCACAGCTGATGCCTGTGAGGGAACAATTTCACTACCCTATATAGTTCTTCGAAATCACAATATACATACGAAGAACTTTCTTTTTTTCTCTTTAGAGATGGGGGTCTCACCATCTTGCCCAGGCTGGTCTCAAACTACTGGGCTCAGGCAATCCTTCTATCTCGGCCTCCCAAAGTGCTGGGATTACAAGTGTAAGCCACCATGCGCAGCCAAGGAACTTCCTTCTCTAGAGCTTATTTGGCATGTGTATTTATGTATTCAGATTGATTAGCTCAGTTATTAAAAGCAGATACCAATAACACAAAGATCTTGGATTGTAGCCACACACTTCACAAATTCAAACCAATAATCACATCACTGTAATCAGGTGATAGAGGTGCACAGCAACTAAAAAATAATTCCCAAAAGGTACTATTGGAAACATAATTCCCAAAAGGTACTGTTTTATAGGTCAATGGCAATGTGTATGTGTGTGTATGAATGTGTGGACATGGCTTAGCGCAGACAAAAAATAGTTTTATAAGAACTATTGTTCTTCAGAGTATCCTCTAAAAAATAACACTAATATGGAGACTCTCAAAACCTTGCAAAAACATTATAGTGCTTTCATTACAATCAATAAAGAAATGTGTAACACTGATATAGAAAAGCTATAATCTACAAATCCACAATGCATAAAAATTAAAATGGCTTGGTTTATAATAAACAACTACTCTGACCTAATTTACCTCTTCATACTTGTTATAGTCTCTCCAGAGTTGTTCAATGTTGATCATCGGATTAACACAACCTCGTTGATAAACTCTTCGGACAGCTGTTATTCTTTGATTTTCTGCATAAGATCCTACAGCTTCCCTGAGATTGTATAAGAAATGCCATCAATTATATTATAGCTAAATCTCATTCAACCCAGCAATCTCACTACTGGATATCTACCCAAAGAACAACTCTATGGAAAATAGTATGGAGATTTCTCAAAGAACTAAAAATTATATTTTAGCTAAATCAACTGTTTATATATATATATGTATGTATATATACACACAAATACTTACACGCCTTTTAGGAAATTGATGTAATCCACCCAAATCTAAGAAATAAAAATAAAATGTTAATATCTTTCTTGGTATTTTCACATTGAAGTGCATATATTAAAAAGTTTTAACTCTACCTGATAGGACATAATTTCCATTCCAATTTTATCCAGTGCAAAGTCATATGCTTGAGCCATTTTTTCTCTGAAATGAACATGAAAGACGTGGTTTTTAAATTCTTTTGTTATTAAAATTTATCTACAATTAGGCCAGACATGGTGGCTCATGCCTGTAATCCCATTGCTTTGGGAGGCTGGGGCAGAAGGATCACTTAGACCCGGAGTTCAAGACCTGCCTGTGCAACATAGCAAAACCCAGTCTCTAAAAACATAAAAATTTTAAAAATTAGCTGGGCGTGGTGGTGTGCACCTGTAATCCTAGCTACTCGGAAGGCTGAGGTGGGAGGATTGCTTCAGCCCAGGATTTCAAGGTTACAGTGAGTTATGAATGCACCATTATACTTCATCCTGGGTGACAGAGCAAGATGCTGTCTCTAAAAAAAATGAAACATAAATTATTATTTGAAGATAGGTATAGTGGTTCACTCCTGTAATCTCAATGCTTTGGGAGGCTAAGGCAAGAGGATCATCTGAGGCCAGGAGTTGGAGACAAGCCTGGGCAACACAGTGAGACCTCGTCTCTATAAATAAATAAATAAATAATGTGCTTATAAGTAAAACGTAGCTTCTGATCACAGGATCAGAACAACATTTGAACATTTTCTATAAACAAAAATTAAAGACATCTTTGTAAGTATACAAAGTCATTATTTGATGTTAAGCTTGTCAGTATCATAAATTGTTTCCCTTATCTACTGCTTGTGAGTTTATCAAAAATAAGGCTCATGTCTTACTTATCTTTATATCCTTTAAGTTGCATAATTCTATACATAGCAGATTCAAATGTGGAAATTTGTGGTTCCTTTATTAATGATACATTAAGTCTGAAGATCTATTAGCTCTAAAGTAAAATGTAGAAATCTGGAAAGTATAATTTTATTAAAATGCTACTTATGTTAAAATGTAAAGGGTACATTAGGGAAAAAGAACTTCTACTTCAATATAACACAATAAAGTATAAACAGACCAGATGTTGTGGTTTATGCCTATAATTCCAGCATTTTGGGAAGCTGAGGCAGGAGAACTGCTTGAGCCCAGTAGTTTGAGACCAGCCTAGGGACATTAGCCTACACTTGAGACCCCGCTATGTTTGGAGTCTCAAACATAAGGAGACCCCATCTCTACAAAAAAATAGAAAAAAAATCAGCCAGGTGTGGCCGCTCGTGCCTGTAGTCCCATCTACTTGGAAGGCTGAGGTGGGAGGATCGCATGAGCCCAAGAGGTTGAGGTTACAGTGAACCTGTGATTGTGCCACTGCACTCAAGCCTGTACGACAGAGATGAAACTGTCTCAAAACACAAAAATCATAGCAAGAAATATAATCAGGAAAAGACAATAAAGACAGAATTTTAGTAATAGACATAACTTGACTGTTAGTTACATAGAAAAATGGCACCTCAGAAGAAGGTCTATTATTTAGATTTGGCAAAGATGGGGAGGTGGGTATAATTTGCAGTGGGGATGGTAACTTCACAATACAAGTGTCAGAGACCCCTTAGATCACTATAATTGTCAGAGACCCCTTAGATCACTTAAGTAGCATATTGCATTGTGACCTGACCTGCCAAAAGTGGTACTAGCACAAGTATGAAGATGGTTTTTGAAAAAATTTGACAAGTCTGCCAACAAAGTGGTTTGGTGTTGCAAATATACAGTGTTTCAGTATAGAAAGGGCTTGGGCGATTCAATTCTCCAGAGTAAGACTCATGGCCAGTGACTTTCTTTGAAGTACTTTTTTCAAGGTTACTAATTTCTTAGAAAATCCTGACTTTTCAAATCCTGATATTTCTTCCCAACTGGAGCTAACAGAAGGTGTGAGTTTATGTGGGATTAACTGTGTGCCTGGAGATGACTTGCATTCTTAAGATCCTGGTTTCACTTACTTGTAACTTGGTAGTTTACCCTTGGTTTCTCGGACATATGAAAGATAACACTTCCATAAATCAATGTGCAAAACCTTCATAAGGCATCTCTGAAATAGCTTTAAATACAAGAATATATTATCAGAATCCAGTTAAATAAATTTCATATGGACATAGATGAAATGGAACATTAAAAACACAAATTCAGCTCCCTTTACGAATTTATCTTCTTATAAATAAAAGGCAAATAATTTCCCCATTTTCAGTTCAGATAATTAAAATGCTTCTCATGATTTGTCAGGGGAGTATAATTATTTTATTTTCCTTTCCAAAATTTTTATGATGAACATTTTTAAGCATATAAAAAAGTTGAGTAACTACAATTAACTTGTAAAAAAATCACTATCTAGATTCAATTATTGTTAACATTTGTCTTATACATACTAGGTTTTAAGTTAAACTTCCATATAAAATTTAAAGTATTTGAGGACTCACCTTTTCAACCTTGTCATAATTTTTAGCTTTAATCTGAAGAGAAACAGAAAAATATAGAATTAATACTGTTTTTTAGAGCATCAATCTGAATTTTTGACCAATTTTTAACCAACTTTGGAAATGCATCCCTATACTTTCTTATTAATTTTGTTCTTCAAAAATAACAGAAGTGTGAAGCAAACATGGGTAAAATGCATTGCAAATATACCTGTGTAAATGGAATCTATGTGGATTTTCATACATTCATTTACATAGAAATTTTGTGAATTTCATAAAATTCTGTAAAATAGTCATGAGATGAATACAGAAATATATACATACCTGATAGGTCTACCTGAATAGGACTTTATGTATTCACTGAAGAAAAACTTAAGGCTTTCCTTTCCCTGAATAGCTACCAGAACAATCTGAGTGGCAAAAAAGATTTGCAAATTTGGACTACATACAACATTCAGTCACACCATCAACCTACTATATTGCAGATATTGTGCTAGGCGTGGGTGCTACCACTGTCAACAAGACAGGTCTGCCCCTGCCCTCATAGAGCTTACAGTCTTATGGGGAAAATAGAAGGTCATTGTAAGATATTATGATTAAGTGCTAAAATGAAGAAAGTACTGGGTGCTACAGGAGCATTTTGGAAGAGCAAAAGACTTAGACTCAGGGAATTGCAAAAGATTTCCTGGAAAAAGATAACTTTTTCTAGGAGAATCTGAGGTATTTGGTGAAGAAAGGGAAGAGTTATTCCAGGCAGGAGAAATAGCATGTGAAAAGACCAAGATTAAATACTATTAGATTTCTCTTTTCTTTGAGTATTTTCATCACATAGTGGGTGGGGTTAGGTGCTCAACTGTGTTAATCAGCAAATCTGTTTCACCCAGATAGGTAAATACAAATTTTGGCTGATTAGAGAAGTTTTGGTCCTTTTATCTCAAGTAGTACAGTAATAAAGTATTCCCAGTTTTATGGCTTAAGCTGCTGCAGATGAGAATGCTGATGACAGTCTCTTTTGCTTTTGCTGATAACTTGTTCTCTTTCTGGACTTTTTAATCTTGATCTTCAGAGTTCATAAATTTTAGCACACACTTAAACACAGGTCTTTGTACTTTGAAGCAGTTCAATCAAGGCTCTGGAGTCAGACCTCTTAGGTTCACAATCTGGCTATCTACTTAACCTCTTTTTCCCTCAGCTGATTAAGGGGGATAATAATAGCTACTTTGTTAGGGCTATTCTGAGGACTCAATGAGTTAATAAATGTGAAGCGTTTAGAATATTGCCTAGCAGGTTGAGCACTAACTATCATTTATTACCACAAACCTGCTTGGAACTCAGCATGCCCTTTGAACCCATATACTCAGGGCTTTTAGCTCAAGAATAAGTGTCTCTCTTCTATTTGTTCCTTTTTCTCCTTCTAGAACTATATACGTTAGATCTCCTGGTTCCATCCTTGAACTCTGTTATCTTTACCCTTCCTTTGAATTTTTGCTCTAGGTGTTAAAATAGTTTGTCCAGTAGATCCTACAGGCAATTCATTTAGGGCTCCATGTGACTATTCTCTTCCACTTAGCCTATTACTATATTTGGTTCATACATAATGGTTTTTGACTCCAGAGTTTTTAATACAGCACTTTGAATCCTGTGTTCATATTACTTTGTTCCAGTTGTATTTCTCCTCTAGCAACTCTATTTTGTTAGGGATCTGATACTTTTAGTTTATATTCCTTTCTGGTTGCTGGATCCTTCCGATGTGCTGTTATTTTTTCCTGTCTATTCACTGAAGCTGTGTTGGCAGTCCTAAAGTAGCAGAAATTGACCCTTTTCTACCATGACAGCTGTGTAGCAGGTGTAGGCAGCAAACAAGCTGCTGCTAGTCCTCTGCCAAGAAACCAGAAAGAAATCTCTGCTCAAGAGTAGGGAGGACTCAGCCTGCCTGTTTTGATCCTTTTTGGTTTCCAAGAGGCCAGGCTGATGTCAACATATGTCTGGGGTAGAGACATTTGAGGGGTTCCAAATTTTCTACAGGTTAGCTTCTTAGTCCTTTCCCTAGGCTCTCTACTGGACCTCTTCTGTGAGATTCCCATAGAACCTGAGGCTTCCTTGCATTCGGTTGCTTGGCTTAGTAGAGGTAAATAGGCTGAGTTGAGAATGGGAATAAAGTAGGATGAGTTTAAGTCACCAGCTTCCCAGGTGCAGGTGAGATTATATATAGCTCACACAACCGGTCAGGAAAACCAAAGCTACCCATTGGGAAAACAGTCATAGAATATTAATAGTTAATTCCCAGAAGAGAAAATGTAAATGGTTGAAAGCTATATGACAATGTGTAAACCTCCAATGTGAGAAAGACAAATTAAAATAATAGATATTACTTAACAACCATTAGAATGGTAAAAACTTACAAAGTTATTAACGCTACTGAAGCCATGTAATGAAAAGGCACTTCACACACAGCTGGAGGAAATATGAATTGTTACAGCCTTTATGGAAAGCCATTAGTAACAGCTATTCTAATTAAAAAAAAAAAATGTATCTTTTGACCCAGGAATTCCACTCCTGGGATCTATATTATAAAAGTAAAAAACAGGCCGGGCACAGTGGCTCACACCTGTAATCCCAGCACTTTGGGAGGCCAAGGCGGGCAAAGCACAAGATCAGGAGTTCAAGACCAGCCTGGCCAACATGGTGAAACCCTGTGTCTACTAAAAATACAAAAAATTAGCTGGACATAGTGGCGGGTGCCTGTAATCCCAGCTACTCAGGAGGTTGAGGCAGGAGAATCACTTGAAGCTGGGAGGTGGAGGTTGCAGTGAGCTGATAATGCGCCACTGCACTCCAGCCTAGACGAGAGTGAGACTCCGTCTAAAAAAATAATAATAATAAAAATAAAAGCAACAGAATAGAGAGGTATTCGTACAAGGTTATTTACTGTTAACTTTATGTAGTAGCAAAAACAGTTTAAAAATCAAATGTCCACCAGTGGGGAAATAGTTTAATAAATTATGATGCATCCACATCATGGAATATTATGTATTCAGCTTTAACAAGTAATTGGGAGGGATTGCCACAAGATCTTATTGAATGAAAAGAGAGTAAAATTTATATAATCTATCTCTATAAAATAACTAAAAATAAATCCTATATATGTTTATATATATTAGCATAGAGAAAAATAAGGAATATCCACAAGGTTGTTAAACATAATTATGGTTGGCAAGGTGATATGGGTGGATGCAAAAATAGGGACAAGGAAAAAGACTTTACTATCATCTATGCATTTCAGTAAAAATTATGTCTATTATGTATACCTATGAAATAACCAAATTTTACATACCCCTCCCCAACAAAGTGGTCCTGTATCTTGGATTCATCAATTATTTCTTTAATTGGTAAATTGGTATTAGCCCAATAAATGTATGTAGAAAGACACTTTTGACTAATACAGAAAAAATCTCTGATCTCTAGTATGTGGCCACTGATTGTCATTCATTAATGGAACCAGTAAATATTATTTGAGAGGCCTTCTACAGAACTGGTACTGATGGCCTTACCACAATAGCTATAATCTCATTATTTTTTTAAACATCATTCATTTAAAAAATACTTTAAAAAATCATAGGCCAGGCACAGTGGCTCACGCCTATAATCCTAGCACTTTGGGAGGCCGAGGCAGGCAGATCACCTGAGGTCAGGAATTCGAGACCAGCCTGGCCTACGTGATGAAACCCCGTCTCTGCTAAAAATACAAAAATTAGCTGGGCATGGTGGCGCACGCTTGTAATCCCAGCTACTTGGGAGGCTGAGGCAAGAGAATCACTTGAATCCAGGAGGCGGAGGTTGCAGTGAGCTGAAATTGTGCCATTTCACTGCAGCCTGGGCGACAAGAGCAAAACTGTGTGGAAAAAAAAATAATCATCAATGTGCTTTGGAGATTAAATCTGCAATGTGGTAAAATGAAAAGAATTGATCACATTGCATCAGTTACTTACTCTCTTACAGTATCAGCTTTTCCACCTATAAAATGGGAATGATAACATCCATTTCAAAGGGTTATCAAGAATTAAAAAGAATATAAAGCATCTAGATGTTCCAGGTGCCCATAAATCATACTAGTCAACAAAGCTATGAACTAAAGGAGTATAAACTTTTCATTACATCTTCTCTAAACAGAGCTATGTAAACCAAATAGCCAGAAAGAGCAATGGTGTTACGATAATTGGCCCATTTGATGCAGAGGAAAAGTGCAGGCCATATTCAAATGCCATTATTGGTGAGACTAGCACACCAATACCCTGTCTTCAGTCATCCCATCACTAATCCATTTTCCTTCTTTAAAAGATTATTATCCTATGTATTACTTACTTCTATACGAAAAATCTTACCTATGAGTTAAGTATTCTTAAATATATTTTTCATAGTTACGTGTATTTGTACAGGAATCCATTCTACCTGATAATCAAAGCTTGGTTTAAATTCTAAAAATAAAAAATTCTTGATACTTAAGATTACTTTGTTTTGACATTTGGGATTCTCAGAACTTCCTGTCATTAATCAATAGAAAATGTCTTCATTTAAAGACCATTATAGGCCAGGTGCGGTGGCTCACACCTGTAATCCCAGAACTTTGGGAAGCTGAGGCGGGTGGAATGCTTGAGGCCAGGAGTTCAAGACCAGCCTGGCCAACATAGTGAAACTCTGTCTCTACTAAAAATAGAAAAATTAGCCGGGCATGGTGGTGCATGCCTGTAGTCCCGGCTATTCGGGAGGCTGAGGCAGGAGAATCACTTGAACCTGGGAGGTGGAGGTTGCAGTGAGCAGAGATCATGCCACTGCATTCCAGCTTGGGCAACAGAGTGAGACTTTGTCTCAAATAAATACATACATAAATACATACAATTATATGCATACAAATAATTTTGCAAAACTTACTAAGACTTGATTATATTTAATCTATTAAAAGTAGTGTATAATTTTCAATGACAGAGGCTCTTAATAAAAATTAACTTCAAGCCAGGTGCGGTGGCATATGCCTGTAGTCCCAATTGCTTGGGAGGCTGAGGTGGGAGGATTGCTTGAGCCCAGAAATTTGAGGCTGTAGTGTGCTATGATCACACCATTAGATTTTCAGTCTGGGTGACAGAGCAAGACCCTGCCTAAAACAAACAAACAAACAAAAAACAAATACTAATCCTTCTGGTACACCTACTGTTTATCATAAAAATTTGTCAATTGCATTACCTTTTTAATGAATTATCCAAATTTTACAAAGATATGAAAAGTGTCTATAGAGAAAAAATAATACATTTTTAAAATTGCCAACTTCCTATTTTTTTTAATAGAAGAGTATGATAACTAGAATAGCAATATCAAGATCAATTAACCTTTAAGTTTAATTACATTCAAATCAGTGGTTATCGGCCAGGCACAGTGGCTCACGCCTATAATCCCAGCACTTTGGAAGGCTGAGGTGAGGTGAGTGGATCTCTTGAGCCCAGGAGTTTGAGACCAGCCTGGGCAACATAGCAAGACCCCATCTCTATTTAAAAAAAAAAAATCAGTGGTTATCTTAGGGAGAGTAAAACAAGTATAACATATTGAGTAAACACAGATCTTTTCCTGACACTTTTGAATACTTCGTATTTCCAGGCCTTTGTTTAACTTCCACAATTATTTCCCAAGCATTAATTGGTCATCACTTATCTTTTGGAACTAAAACTATCCTCAGATAAATTATTGGAACTAATGATCACCTATTACTTAATAGGTTAAAACAAAATTAATTATTTAATTTTGTAAAGTGTTAACTTTGCCAGAAAAGGTCTAATGAACCTTTGACTAACATCTATTTTTAACAGTTTAGATTAGCCATGTCCTTTCCCTGGAATATATTTATATTGAGATCTAAAGAAAGCATATTTAGTTGTTCATATTTAGTTGTTCAAAAATAAATGAGTTTTTCCTGATCTTAGGAACATATTTCATGCTTCATTGGATGTTTTATGAAATGCTGATGTAAATGCCGAAAAAAATTCACATTTTTCTGACCAGAGAAATAAGACTCTATGTCAACTGCATTTTGACAGGTTTCTTCAAATTCAATTTTTTCCCTTATCCCTTAGAGAAAAAAAATCCCATAACATCAGAAGTTTTAAAAAGTATGCTGTTTTTAAAATCACCAGTTATAAGAATCATTATACAATTAACTTGAAATGGTTTAAAAATGTATTTGAGGCTGGGTGCAGTGGCTTACACCTGTAATCACAGCACTCTGGGAGGCCGAGGCGGGCAGATCATCTGAGGTCAGGAGTTCAGGACCAGCCTGGATAACATGGTGAAACCCCTATATCTACTAAAAATACAAAAATTAGCTGGGCATGACAGGTGCCTGTAATCCCAGCTACTTGGGAGGCTGAGGCAGTAGAACTGCTTGAACCCGGGAGGTGGAGGCTGCAGTGAACCAAGACTGTGCCATTGCACTCCAGCCTGGACAAGAGCGCAACTCCATATAAAAAAAAAAATTGATAAATAAATGAACCTGACATAACTCTATAGAGGAACACCAAGAAGCTATATAATCTAAAGGAAAAAGTAAGTCTCTATATACTTTGTGTAGGTTTTCACACAATAACCATTTGGGACAAGTCAACACTTAGGTTTTCAGACAGTACTGGGCACATGGCAGAGGCAGGGCTAGGATCCATCTAAAGTGAGTTCTTATGGTAGTTGTTCACAATGTGATGAAGAGTCACATTCCTAATTTGTTCCCTGCATCTTTTCTACTCTAAAGTATAGCACATAAACTTTTCTGGGACTTAAGATAATCATCTTAAACTGAATTTGAGATGCAGAGAAGCTGTCTGATTCTACTTGTATTAATTATCCAAAAAGCTTATTCCAAATCCTGAAATCTGAAAGCATATGGAATCCTAAATATAAATTCATCTTCTGTTAATTTACTTTTTCACTACTCTTTTCAGCTATTCTCTAATCCCCTACAGCCTGAAAAAATGTCTTGAAAGATTACAGAATACAACTAGTTTTAAGGAATTTTGAAATATTGAAGAGTGACATTTTAAGATCTACAAACAAGCCTTTAAGTTAGATGCTGGAGTGGTTGCAGCCATATTCTCCTTTTCCACCACCCACTCCCAATTTTAAGGTAAAGAAATCAGGAAAGCAGTGTCTGCAAATAAATTCATTTTTATTTGACAAATAATTATGTGCCTACTATGTGACAGTCCCTTTTCTAGCACTGGAGATAAAGTGGTACATTAAACTAAGTCATAACTCATGGAATTATATTTTGGTTATGTTTTGGGAGGCAGCTACTACCTAAAGAATAATTTTCTTTATCTGTACTTCCTAATTTTCCTGTGATAAATTGTACTGTTTCTGCAATTTGTATTTTCATATTAAATATATATATAAATGCCAGGTGTGGTAGTTCAAGCCTATAATCTCAGCATTTTGGGAGGCCAAAGGGTAAAGGTCACTTGAGGCCAGGAATTTGAGACCAGGCTGGGCAACATGGTGAGATTCTGTCTATAGAATTAAAAGTATAAATAAATATGTAGATACAAATGTATACCTATAATATACACTGATTTAGATATAACAGGCTGGCCACAACCTCTTCATGTCCTATCAACTTTCAATTATCCAGGCCCTTAAATATATCACAGAACTACTTGTCAAAAATGAGTGTAAATTATAGACCACTGTGAAGTATATAGTCAATTATGATTAAAATTGAAATATGCTAAACAAAACTATGATTATCTTTGAGTGTAGATTAAATTTACTTTCATTTTAATTCCTTGTACTAACCATTAGGTATAATTAGTCTTCCACTTTCCCAAGCCAACTAAAAACTATTTGTCATGTGTCCTTAGGATTTACCAAGTGGAAGTAGGGATGTGGACCTGAACTATTAAAGAGTTTATGATCCAGTTGAAAACATAAAACTAATGATGGAAACAATAAAGGACTAAATTTAAATTCAAATTATTTTGTGTATGCTCTATGTCCTATAAGATTCAGAGGAAAAGGTGTTCCATGCAAACTAGAGTTATCAAGGAAAGCTTCACTGAGCAGACAGTATCCAGGCCATTAATGAAAAAAAAGAGTCTGTACAAGTCAATGAAACAACATGAGTTTCTTTAGTTTTCGGTGGAATAGTGAGGACATCCACGCAAGAAAAAAAGAATACGCATTGGAAAAATAAGTTGGCTGATTATGGTGAAGGTCCATTACCAAGGGCATAAAAAGGCAGAGTTAAATCTGACACACAGAAAACCTTACTGAATGCCACTGAGGTTTTCCTGGCAGGTAAACAATGAGGAAAGTTGAAAAAAGATGGCTCATAAGTAGGTTAGGGAACACAGGTTGTGGAGAATACAGAGGTGACTTCTAGTGCTGTAGGATGAGACAAGCAGGTACTAGCTACAATAGGTAAGATGCTATTGCTGTTATCCTTAAGTGGGGTAACACTGGCTTTGGCTCAGAGAAGGCAGAACAGGGAAAGAAAACTAGTAATGCAGAGGGAAGAACAACAGATTTTTTTTTTAATGGAAACAAGAATGAAAAGTGTTATGAGAGTTGCTATAAAGTTTACTTTTTATTAGGTTTATTCTGAGGTGACATAACTCAGGTATAAATTGTCTGATTAAAGTTAGCAGATAGGGGGTTAGTTTCATCAATAAGACAGTGGAATTAAAGATGCATATTTGAGTCATTTGTAAAAAAAAATTTCTTATCAATATCTAGGGCATACAATACCTAAGGCATTAAGTATATTCTCTGAAGTAGAGAATATTCAGACAAGCAAAGACTCATTTCTCCAAACTATCCATTCCCAGGCAGCAAAAAGAAAGAACCCCAGAGTACTTGATATAAGAAAAACAGGATAAAATAATATCTATGAAGTCAAAGATGAATATTACAAGAAAAAGGGATCTGGTGGAATATGCCACAGGTCAAAAATAAGGGTATATGAAAGGTAAGTGGATCTGGCAATAAGAAACTCATTGCTTATTACACACTTAAAAGTTGAAGCAATTCAGCTTCTTATAATTTAAAGTGACAAATACTGCTAATACTAGCAGCATTTATTAAATATTTAATGTTTGTAAGCACTGCTCCAAGATTTTATATGTATTAACTCATTTAATCCATAAACAGCACTCAGGTAAAGTACTATTATTCCCTACTTAAAGATGAGAAAACTGAGGCACAAGGAGGAGATTTAATAACTTCCCCCAGATCACACAACTGAGCTCTTAACCACTATACTATACTGCTCTCAGCACTATATATATATATGAGGATGTTCACTGAAAGAGTACACAGAAGATTTGAGAATCTATTATTACCAACAGGTAGAATGATTAAACTGTGCTTTGTCTAATTAATTGTTTTGTCTAAACAATAGGAGATATATATACACACAAACACACAGGAACTTTAAAAGCAATGATGTATATTTATAATACTGAATGGAAATATATCCATAGTACATTTAAAAAGTGAAATCTAAAAAATATATACTGAGTAGGAAGAAATGCACACAGTAACTGCTGACCAAAACTATTTTCACTGGAAGGGTTGAGACAATTTTTCTGTCTCAGTTACATTTTATTTCCATGACAATTTCACAAAGGAGAGAGCTGGGATTTTTTAAAAATAATTGGACATTTTCTTTTTTAACTCTAATCTCATGACAGATTAGGGATTTTTTTTTTTTTTTTTTTAATAAGAGAAAGAAAATTACAGCTGGTTTTGAACAGTAAGTTTCTCTTTGGAGTAATTCATTAGTATTTTTCTCTGATAAACATCCCCACACTAAAATCTACTTTTAAATGCTCTCAAATTCTCAGCCAGACCTATGAGGATTTAAAATGTTAAATAAATGCTAGATAAATTATGCAATACTAATTTCAGTCAAGAATCTCAAAGGTAAAACCTTGGCTCAAATTTGATTTTGTCCCAATATATAGAGCATCTATCAACAACCACCACTTAACATTTATAGACTCAGCCTATTTTACTTAATAAACATCTAAACTCTGTAAATAACTTCTCAACAGCATGCCAAACATTATCTTTCAAAGAATAATCTGTAATTTTTGAGTAAGAAAAATATAGCAGGGTATTTGCTTTTTGAGAAAAGTGAGTAATTTGGTCAGAAGTATCAAAATCACTAGTTAACATTCATGGCTCAATTGGTTTTGCTACTCTACCTCCCATTAGGTCATCTCCCCTGTCACTCCTCAAAATTGCTGGGTGGCAGAGATCTTCTTTCTAAAGGTTAATTAAAATGGAGATTAAGAAATGTGTACAATCATTTGAGATGCTCCAGCTATCAGGAAAGTCAAGAAATCAAGTTCATAAGCCTCTGATCTAAAAAAACAAAACAAAAAACTACATTAATTCCACACTGCACAGCCAGAATAGTAATCAAGTAGATTGCTAATTTGCTTCCTTCAAATGTCTTAGTTTATTGCACATCAACTTATAGTCTTTTCTACCTTAATTTACAGCTTTTATGAACTGTCGTCTTAATAAAAGTCCTTCCAGGCAAACTTAAAATATTAAACAATATAACTTCTCTAGTATTATTACAGGAACTTTATACATTGTTTTAGAAAATATTATATCTCACGTCACTTTTGTTTGCTGAGTTAATCTTCCATTAGTCACATAACTATTTTTTAATGTGTAGAGGGGAAATTGTTCAGAAAACCATTTACTTAAAACTGTTTATAATTCATTCATCTCTTACTATACTTCTCACTACATACAAATTGAAAACTGCTGTTTAAAAATATTAGCAATTGTATTATCATTGGACAAAAGCCTTTAGTCATTTCCTCTACTTTAGATATTCTAGTTCACTAATCAATACAATCCCATTTTGATACAGATTCCTATCAGAATACCATTTCTCTTACTTAATTTTCAATGGCATCCAATGAGTTCACATATTTTTTCTATGTAACTTTCTTGTCGGCAATTTAATTCTAACTATACTTTTACTTATGCTATGAAATCAAGTATAACATATATACTAGATATCCAGTATCATGAGTAATGCTTCATTTAACCTTTCTTAAAAATCCCGTTTCAAAAACAGGATTAAGCTTCCACAATGAAGTAGATACAAATTCAACGGATTGCTTTTCTGTATTTTTTTAAGCAACTTGCCCACTCCTCTAGTTTTTACCTATCAGTAGAGAAGCGTAATTCTAGAAATAGCCCATTTCCTCATTCTATAAAACTCACAGATATTCCTCAGACTACTTTAGTTTTTATCAATACTGCTACTCTAATACTTTTAACTTTACATCAGAAATTATATTCTAATTATATTCTGCAACTGTTTTTGATACCCTATCACTTTTTCCAAGAACATACAATCAACGTTTGCATTATGACCCAATTCTAGACTTCTCAATCCTATATGCATAGTTTATTTCTATTTTGTTGTTGAAGTGACCTAATTCCAAGTTCCTCTTTAGAAAATGCTTATCAAATAATCATCTTTTTCACCAAAATGGTATATTTATTCAACACTGTTTCCCTACTCTTGAACAAACTATACATTGGTCATATTTACTTAAATTCTGAAAGATTAAAAAATCATCACTCAGCTCAATTCGAAAGATCACACCAGCAACAGCAACCTTCGATAGTAAAATATGAATTCTAAAAGGTCTAAAGAAACAATTATGACTGTGTAAAAATATTGAAATAAAATTGTATTCATGCAAGAGATTCTTATAAAACAAAAACTGGAAACACTATAAGTAAATGATAATTAGGACTGGTTAAACAGCATATATATAGGATGTACTACGGTGCCACCATTAAAAGCGATTTTATAGAATAAGCAACACAAAAATATGCTACTATGTGGAAAAAACAAGCTACAAAAAGGTTTTATAGACAGATCTGGAAAAGTTAACTGTGATTAAGTTATAGTCCAAAAGTAGTGGGAATATGGTTTTTTTCTCCATTCTTAGACTTTTTTTTCCTTATAAAAAACACATATATTACCCTTTTAAGAAAAATGTCTTCCTTTTGTAACAATCTTGACAAACTCCATTTTCCCTCCCATCTCCCAAGCTTCAATCACTTGATATTACTTCATTATGCTTGCCTTTTAAAATTCAACCATTTAAGTCCAAAAATATTATTTGTGCATGTATTTAGGTTCTGTATAAGTGTATTTTCTCAGTAGTCCATCTAGGTATTATTCTTACTCAGAAAACAAGTGAGTCAACATAATTTTAAAAATTCCACAAAGGCATAACGTTTTTTATTTCACAGCACCTAGAACAAAGCCTAACATATAGCACTCAATAATAATTGCTAAATAAATGTGGATAAAAGTCTACCAGTTACTGTTTGCATATTCATTCAAAAACAGATTTTAGATTATACTGTCTTAAATATCAAGGGAAATGAAAAATGTAAATGTATAACTTTTACAGAAAGGTCTTTATGAGTCCTATAATCCTTGTTAAAATATTAACTTAAAACCTCACTTAAATAAAAAGGTTTAGAAAGGGTGCTAAGTATAATACTATCAGTAAATTCAGACTAAAATGGAGGAATAATTAAAGTTCTAATATGGATTTTGAAAGTTAGATTTTTCACAGGATTTACATCTTTCCATAAGCATACCCAAATCAATTCTATTTTCCATTGCTTTTCTTGAATGAAAACATGATTTCTATTTGAAGCAAAAATGCTGCTTCAAATAGCCATGTAAAAGATGGGAAATTACGAATTTTGGAGGTTTGAAAAATAGACATAGGCAACAAATTAAGAAAAACAAAGAAAAAATTCAGGTAAATACTAAGTTCCAGGAGAATCAAGATGATTTAGAGATGAATTTCTTTTTTCTAATGGGCATGTTTCAAAATTGAAATTTTGGCTCTATTCTAAAGGCTTCAAGCTATATACTTATATCCAGAACATTTATAAAATTATTTTATAAAATAACCTATTAGATTTTAAAACTTTTTCCTAACTTTATGAATTCCTGAGTGCATTTCTCCAAATATGGCCACATTTAAAGGCTTAACGAAAACATACCCTATTTTCTCTGGCATTTTATTTATATAGTTTGAAATGTTTGTATTTCATTTTACTTCCTCTAAATATATTTGTGATATTTTCCAAAGTGATGCCACCAAAGGTAAAGAATTAAGTTCAAATACTATATGGAAAGCTGCCATGAAGGCTTTAGTAGACAAGAATGAAATGAAAATTATATTGATATTCCTGCTGTAAGAACAGGCCCTTATGGTGCTGTCATTAAAATGGAAAGAAAGTTGAAGGGAAAAAAACCTGAACGGCAAGCTGTGGGTTAAGGTGGTGATACTTTCACCAGCAAATGAAGTGTGCAGTGGAAGGCTCCCCAAATCTAATAAATACATATGGCCATTCTTTCTAGTTGATTCTACCATACAGGTCTAATTTTGTCCATGACTACTATAACAGGTCAGTAGAGATATCAGATTATCGAAAGCTGTGACATGTAAGAAATAAAGAAATAAAATTAAAACAACAACAAAAAAGTATCCTAATGCTGTTTCTCAAAGAAACTGAGCTCCTGGCAGCCCTTTCCCAATCAATATGTAAACCTGAGAAAGGAAAGGAGAACAGGCACAAAAGACTTTCTGTTCTCCCCATATCCCATCATCCTACTGCAAAATGCACAGAAACAAGATATAAAATAATCTATGGATTAGCTTTCAAATTACAATTGAGATACATTGTTGGATGGCAAAGTGTGCATGTTGAAAACCAAATTCTACAAAGTATTTAATTAGTTCACCAATGGGAAAGAAAACTGGTTTTGAAATGTTTACTGTTAATAAAATATAATCCTTAATATATAAACTCACTTCAAAAGGATCTCTGATTGTTGAAAGAAGCCTTCATGATTTTGATGTCTCTATATACATGGCCTTATTATTTTCTATATACATGAGCTTATTGAATAGCTCAAGAAAATCTGTAATGTGAATCATGAGTTTTCTTCACAACTATTTCACAGGCAAATCAGTTTCAGGAAAAAAAAAAATATATATATACAAAACTATTTTCATTATATGAGTATGTGAGTCTCCTCATGTCTAATGTTGAGATGCAATATAAAAAGCTTAAAAAGATGAAAAAATAATTTGCAAATATTAAGACTTAATTTAAATGGGAAATAAGAGGTTTGGCCAACAAAAGAAATACTTAAGCACAAAACACACATTTGAAAGAAAAATATAGGCCGAGCATGGTGGCTCAAGCCTGTAATCCTAGCACTTTGGGAGGCCAAGGCTGGTGGTTAGATTGAATCCAGGAGTTCAAGACTAGCCTAGGCACAAAGCAAGACCCTGTCTCTACAAAAAAATACAAAAATTAGTTGGGCATGGTGGTGTGCACCTGTAGTCCCAGCTACTTGAGGGGCTGAGGTTGGAGGATTGCTGGAGCCTAGGAGGTGGAGGCTGCACTGAGCCGTGATCACACCACTGCACTCCAGCCTGGACAACATAGTGAGATCCTGTCTCAAAAAAAAAAAAAGAAAAGTATGTAAAAACAGGTCAGTAAGAACATCAAAACAACAAAGTATGTTCTTTTATCTCAGAACTTATTTATCATTCCTTCCATTCTGACAATGAGAAAAACAGGTAAAGCAATAAATATAACATTATTTAAATGTTTAATCAAAATTATTTCAACTTCTAAATAGGAAATTGTGCTAA
Organism: Macaca nemestrina; assembly: GCF_043159975.1. Taxonomy (NCBI): domain Eukaryota; kingdom Metazoa; phylum Chordata; class Mammalia; order Primates; family Cercopithecidae; genus Macaca; species Macaca nemestrina. Next base: position 32,345,513 of record NC_092136.1, on the reverse strand, counting down.
CATTAAAAGTTTCCTTAACTTCCCTAATGTGCTCTTATAAAGACAAAAAAAACCCCAGAAAAACAGACTAGAGAGATTAGTTCTCAGAAAAAGAAATCCAAAGGGCTCTTAAAAATGAAAATATGCTCAATCTCATTCATAAGAGAAATGCAAATGAAAATCACATCGAGATGACCATTTTTTACCTATAAGTACTGGCAAAAATTAAGAGTATAAAATATTGTGTAAAGAGGATTTAGGAAAATGGGCCCTTTACAGGATTATCAATGGGATTTAAAACTATGACGACCTCTGTGGAAGAACATTAGGAAATAGAAAATTCGAATAAACCCTATATACTCTTTGATCCAGCAATTAAATTTCTAGGAATTTAATCTACAATAATATTTACACAAATGGAAATGATATGTATACAATTACTGGATAACCGTCTGTGATAACATAAGACGAGGAAAAAACTTAAATGTCCTTCAGTAGGGGACAAGTTAAAAGAAATATAGAATATCATGTACTTGTAGAGAAAAAGATTTCCAAAACTTACTTTCTTAAGCAATAAAAAAAGGTGTAAAACAAAATGTAATATATATTTATTAATGTAAAAGGACAGAACACATGAATGTATGTGCATTAAACATCTCTAGATTATGAACATTGTCTCTGAGGGGAACTGGTGCCTCAAGAACAGGGGTAGGTGACTTTTCACTGTAGGTTCCTTTTGTTATCTTCTCATATTTGAACCTTATTTTAATATATATATACACATACACATATGTGTATACATATATGAACACACATATATATGGAATGTCTAGGTGACATGTAACTTTTGAGTTTTTACACTTAAACATATATCTGTATTTTTATCAATTCTCAAAACATTCCAAAAACCCCCAAACTGTTAAAATTTTAAAAACATGTACAAATAAAACATAAAATGCATTATGCATACAGAAATTAGATGTATAATATTGTTTAAACTATTTAACATTTTTTAAGGAAAAGGATTACCTTTGCAGTCTCTAAACACATAGTATAATTAAAGCATTAAAAAAAAAAGAACTATCAACCTTAACACAAACTGATAAAGTCCAGAGGCACTATCATAAAAATTTAGTTCATTTAGTTAATTTTCAAACCTAAAAAATGAATACTAATTAATGGAATCTGACACTGGCATAACTCAAGATCATTAAAAATACTCATTTCCAACCAAGTCAAGGGTTTTATAAACATTTAACAATAAAATTGAAATTGAAGTGATATATTTGGATAAAAATTTAACTGAAATTCAGCATTTAAGAAACTACTTGTTTAATGCCCAAACTATAAACTTGTGGCACTAAACCAATCAAGTGAGATTTATAGTTCTGCTTATAATAAACATAAAATAAAACTCATAATCATTTTTGCCCTGAAAAAAGTGAAGCTAAAAACATACCAATTCCAATTCCAATGAGTCCTTTCACTTAGGAAAACTTTCACTGGAACAGAGTGACTTTAGGCTAGGAAGTAAATATGAAGAGAAACCTGGATACTTAATAAATGAGCTTTGAATTTAATATATATATTTAAGTTATACCTACAATTGGACATGTTCAAAAATGCATGTGTAACTTTCACAATGTTATTTTATTAACATGACCCTGGGTACGGAACTTTCAAGTTGACAGCTATTTTCTTTCAGCAACCTGAAGAGTCAATTCCAGTCTTCTGGTTTCCCTTGTTGCTGTGAAGTTACCAACCTTACTGCCATTCTTTGAAGGTCATTTATCTTTTTGTTTCTAACCATTTATGTGATTTAAGAAAAAAATCTTTAGTTTTCTGTAGTTTCATCCTCATGTGTCTAGTTGTGGATTTTTAAAATTACTGCTTGGGATTCAATGAGCATCTTGAATCTGTTGAAGCCTTCAATCAGTCTGGCAAACTCTCAGTATTTCTCTCTTCAAATCATGCTTCTGCCCCATGTCCTTCCTCTACTTCTAGAACTTCACGTAGACACATTTTCACGCTATCCTTTGTGTCTCAGACATCTTTCATATTTTCCATCTAATTGGCTCTTTAAGCTCCATTCTGGATTCCTTCAGTTCTCCAATTCTCTTCACCTATTATTAAACTAATCTTATTTAATTATAGTTTCTGAAGCCTTTGCAGGTCTGTTTCTGATATATGTGGTTTCCTTATATGCTTATTTTTAACAACTGATCTGCTCCTTTCCCTTCAAAGATTATTTCTGGAAACTCTTCGAGGCCTAGAAAGAAGGTGCATTCCTCCAGAAAGGGTATGAATAAACTATTACCACCTATTAGGGACATTAATTCATTAATTCAGGCTGAGTCTTCATACATGGCTTCAGTTTTTCTGAATCATTCTCAGATGATGTTTATTTACACAAATCCACATAAGGAACATCTCAGGATCCCCCCATTCTGCTCTACTCAGACGGAAGCAACTTTTCTCAGTCCCTTACAGGTAGGAAGGTGGCATAGATTTACTTCTAGATCACTGTCATCCTGAGTGTAGCTTTTAAAGCACACAGTTTAAGGGGAAAGGCTATCCCATTGGACACTGTACCCTGGGCAGGCCTTGGGTTTTGATTTTTGCTGCCTGAGGTCCTGGAAGTGTTCAAAACTGAAGCTCAAGAGGTCTTCCCAGTTTGGCAGTTGCTTTCAGGGCCAAAACAGTTTAGGCATTCTGCTTATCTCCTCATGTTCCTTTTTTATCCCTCCCCACTCCATTAGGCTTTCACCTGGTAATTCCTTACAGGGCTGTAAGTCCAATGTTAGTTAAGATGTTCTTAAAATTCTATCTAGCAGCCTTAGCTGTTTTCAGTGAGAGCGCTAATCTGAGTAACCTAACTCATCATATTACTGGCTAGTCTCCTTCATAAAATTTTATTAGTATCAAGCTTTCAAAAAGATTAGAAAAAAATTGTGTGCAAACTACCTTGAAAAGTAACTATAAACTCTAAAATCCAATGTTCACTGAAGCACTAAATTCCAAAAGTAATCTATTAAAGAAGCCAGATCTGGTAAAAATCTGGTCAGGCACAGTGGCTCATGCCTGTAATCCCAACACTTTGGGAGGCTGAGGTGAGAGGATTGCTTGAGCCCAAGAATTCAATACTAGGCTGGGCAACATGAGACTTTGTCTCTATAATTAATCAGGTATAGTGGCCTACAACTGTGGTCTCGGCTACTCGGGAGGCTGAAGTGGGAGGAACACTTGAGCCCAGGCAGTGGAGGTTACAGGTTACAGTGAGCTGAGTTCAAGCCACCGCACTCCAGCCTGGGTGACAGAGTAAGACCTTGACTCCAAAAAAAAAAAAAAAAAGTGTAAATCTTTCTCTTATGTTATACATCAACATAATTCTAAATAATGTGAAAGCAGTTTACTCTGAAATACTTAAATATTTAGGGGTATTAGACAATTCAAAAGGACAGTTTCTTTTAGTGTTCTAAAAATAAAGACATTTTTCTAACCTGTCATGGTAAAGGTATCAGCCGATCACAATTTTATACTCGTGAAAATACATCTTGCTATAAACTGAAATCATAACTCTTAATTTTTAGAAATTCAACTTGTAAAATACAATTATTTCCACTGTGGATTTTTAATTCAACAAGTATTCATAGTGCCACTGTATGCCAAGCATTATTGTAGCTTCTTGGAATATAGCAACATACAAGAGAGACGAACTATAAGTAAATTATTCAGTACTTTAGGTGATGAGTGTTATAGGGGAAAAGGAAAACTCGGTAAAGGATAAGGAGTTCTGTGGAGGATAGGAGTGGCAATTTTAAACAGAGTGGTCACAGGAGAAAACATTTTTGTAGATTTGAAGAAAGCAAAGCAGCTAGCAAAGCAGCCATCTGGAAAAATATCTTTAGAACAGATAAAAGAGCGAATATAGACAAAACCCCTAAGGGAGGAATATGTCTGAAATAAATTTAAGGAACATCAAGGAGGCCAGTGTGACTAGAGAAGAGACTTTACTATTAATATGTGGATTATCTATCATGCAGATATTATGCACAAAATGTTATACTTGTGGGTATCCTAGCATTCAATAATTTTCTACTAATTATTAAATCAGCCTACCTGAAGGTACTAAAAAAAAACCAGATTCTTAAACATACAAATGTTAGGCTTTTCGCATAATTACTAAGAATACAGATATAAATTCATTTAAAATTCATCAATTTAAAAAATTCTATCAGAACTCTAATTCAGTTCATCAAAGTTCCATTATAATCCTCCTTTATTCTTAACAGCTATAAACATTTTATTTCATGTCTTTTAAAAAATGTTACTACTATTACATAAACACATTATTACATATCACCTAGGTATGCAATTCTCCCTAATTCTTGGATTTTACAAATCAATAAAATTAGGAAAGAAAATTTAGAAACTGACATGATCTGCCAACGTTTTTGGGTTTTGTTTTCTTTTTCTGAGACAGAGTCTTGCTCTGTCCCCCAGGTTGGAGTGCAATGGCATGATGTTTTTGGGTTTTGAGAGATGTTTGGAAACTACTGTTCTTGTGCTTTTGCTTTTCTCAATTTTAGCCAGTCTTTAGGTATTCCAAAAGTATCCAGAAGACATCAAAACATTTTACAGGATTCTGTTTAAAACTAAGTTTCAAACCTTGATACTAGGATCAGTAAAATAAGTAGTATCTCTTAATCTTGGTTATTAAATATTTGTCCCTTTGGTAAAATTATCCCTTTTAGTAAACACATGCAAATTAACTTAAATATTTATCCAAAAGGGGGGAAAACTTTCCTACGTTTTTTCATTTAAAAAATTCATATAAAATAAGCAATCTTTTTTCTGTACAAAATAAGTCAATTTAGAAACTGTGTGTCATTGGATAAGCTAGACGCTGACAATGTGGATTCCCATTTAGTAAAAACAAATTTTACTCATGGTAAAAACATTTCTAGGAATCAAACTCATGCAACTTCTCAGGTTTTACCTAGTATAGAAAATAACCAATTTTTTATCTTAGGAAATGCTTTTCCCCCTCAAAAAGTGAAAACTCTGGCCAAGTACTGTCGTATTTTCCTCAATCGCTATGAAGACTGTTAAAGGGAAAATTTTATGGCTTCTTAATTGTATTAGTTTCTCAATACTCAAATAGAAACTAAAAATAAAAAGAAACCAAAAGAATTTATAAATCAACATGTAATTTTTTTCTTTTGAGAATTGAACAGGAAGTTTCCAGTCATTTAACTTAGAAATTTATGTAGGCATTTGAGTAAAATAAGGGCCCAGAATTATAAATATCTCAACTTAAGTTCTTCCTAGAGCAAAATTACAGCCAACTTATTAATCTAGCAATTATTTCAGATGTTCATGCTTATTCTCCAATTATTCTCCCTTATTGCTTAGCTGCAATTCTAGATGAGCTAATGACCATTAAGCTCATATATATCTATAACAAAGAAAACATGCATGTAAGTCATCTGCTTTAATATACTGGGAATGACTAGAAGCAAAATTCAGCTTAAAAATTAAAAAAAAAAAAAACAAGCATTCATCTATTTCTAAAATGTAAAAAATTAAAAATCATCAAGCTAAAATTGTTTCAACTCGTCAAATAAAGCATGTTTTCTCTTTCCTTTTTTAAGGCCTCTGCACTGGCAGTTCTCTTTGCCAGGTATTCTCTGCTTAACTCATACACATACTTCAGGCCTCAGTTCACAAGTCCTGTTCTTCGAGGTTTCCTTGACTCACCATCCCCCACCTTCCCATGCAGTGTCTGGCATGCATTTACTCAACAGATACTGGAAAAGTTAATAAATTTTAGAAGCAATTTAGGAAGATACTGTCCCCATCTTCCCTGAAAAATAACGTGGATGGAAGAACCTGAAAAAAGACATTTTCATTACTTCTTTTTTTTTTTGAGACAGAGTCTAACTCTGTTGCCCAGGCTAGAGTGCAGTGCCATGATCTAGGCTCACTGAACCTCCGCCTCCAGGGCTCAAGTGATTCTCCTGCCTCAGCCTCCCAAGTAGCTGGGATTACAGGTGCATGCCACCACACCTGGCTAATTTTTGTATTTTCAGTAGAGATGGCGTGTCACCAGGATGGGCAGGCTGATCTTGAACTCCTGACCTTGAGTGATCCACCCGTCTCAGCCTCCCAAAGTGCTGGGATTACAGGCATGAGCCACCAAGCCCAGCCTACTTTTTCACTATATCCATATAAAAACTTATAAATAATATACAGATGGTGGGGGGTCTGCAAAATTACTACCGGATTACTTTTTTTGAGAATCTCTGAATTCAACAGCCAACTGCACTACTGAAAAAAAGGTGTTAATACTTTGGACAATTTTACTTGACTATGACCCAGGCAAATACGTCAGTAGGCATCAGTAAATTTCATTCTACTAAAAGTCCACAATTCCAGGGAACTTTTAAGGACTAGTCCTCCACATACAAAATTACGTTCCAAGAAGGTTTGCTAACAACGCAATTCTGCATTTTTAGTTTGCACAGTCTCCTAAAAATGTCAAACTGCAGCCTGTAAAACTTTTCATCTTACACATAAAAGTATCTTATAAGCTTAATTGAATACACTAAAGTAAAATTCCAAAACACTTCAATTGTGGGATGCTTAGAATTGCAAACTGTTTTATAGGTAAATAATACAAATTCTGATGCAACATCATAGTGGTTTACCTACAATCAACTGAGGAGTATCAGGTAGCTACACGAAGATACTCGAGTTTTCAATGACATAGCCTGGAGATGTGCTCAAAAAGTTTATCTTGAATCTCTAAGCCTGATGCACCACAAATTACAAATCACTGGAAATAAAGATTTAGTTTCAATAAATCAGATTTTTCCCATTAACTAGAAAAGTCAAGTTCCTTTTAGTATTTTTAAATAGAGAGCTAGATATCGTGCCCCTCTGACTTTTTCATTTTTATTTTTCATAAAATTTCATAATCTCAATTAGTAAAAATCTCCTTTCAGATCAAGCTGGGCATGGTGGCTCATGCTTGTAATCCCAGCATTTTGGGAGGTCTAGGCGGGTGGATCATCTGAGGTCAGGAGTTCAAGACTAGCCTGGCCAACATGGTTAAAGCCTGTCTCTACTACAGATACAAAAATTAGCCAGGTGCGGTGATGGGTGCCTGTAATACCAGCTACTCGGGAGGCTGAGCCAGGAGAATCACTTGAACGCAGGAAGCAGAGGCTGTGGTGAGCCAACATTGCGCCACTGCACTCCAGCCTGGGCAAGAGTGAGACTCTGTCTCAAAAAATAGATAAATAACAGATCATAGGGAATATAGTTTATCCTATCAGAAAACTTAATTTACAAAACTTCTACACATCTTTGAAAAGTATGAAAACAACTGTTTAATAAGCAGGTATTGAAAGGCTAATATACTCTACCTAAATCCTTAGTTTTAGCCTTGATTTAAGTAAATGCCATTCTAATAACACTCCTAATTGCTAACCCAGAAACAGATGTAAAAGTTACTGCTCTCTCTATAATGTGGAATGTAAAAAAAATATTCAAAGTGGTAAAGAATATATGTTCTTTGTTTGAGTCCAGGAGTTCAAGACCAGCCTGGGCAACATGGCAAAACAAAAAAATACAAAATTTTGTATTTTTGTCTCTACCCAAAACAACAACAAAACAGCCACAAAACACCATGAAAATTAGCCGCGTGTGGTGGTGTGCACCTGTATTCCCAGTTACTCTGGAGGCTGAGGTGGGAGGATCATCTGAGCCTGTGCAGGTCAAGGTTGCAGTAGGCCATGATTACGTTACTGCACTCCAGCCTGGGCAACAGAGTGAGACCCTGTCTCAAAGAGGAAAGAAAATACTTGCTCTTATAAATTTCTTAAAAGTCCAAAATTACAAAGATTTGCCCCTTTTGTGTACAAGATTCCTTTGTACTCTCTGAAATTAAACCCAAGTATCTACAGCTAAAAATTTAAAAACTATGGAAGTATGGAGAACAATAGCAACTAGAATTTTAGAGATAAGATTTTATACAAAGGATAACCTGGCTACACAGAAGTTACTGTACCATAAAATCTTCTAAAAGGTTTGTTGAAATTCTACTGAAGCAATTATATGTGGTTGTGAGTAGCTATACATAATCCATTTTTTCAAATACCCACCAAAATACTATTAGATCTAATACTGAGACAAATAATGAAGAATGCAAAAAACTCCTGAGCAAAGAAAAACAAAAGTCAGTTATAAACCTACTATGTATTAATAGCTATTTCCACAACTATACTATATTTTAGATTTCTTAGGTCAGTTAGTATAATGGCTAGTGACTAGAATCACATATGGAGGAAAAATCTAAGCATGAACTGAGTATTAACATAGATTTGAACATTATTGTTCCTTTTAAGTGTGACAATGATATTGTGGTTTTATAGGGTACTATTCTCTTTATATAAGCAGAGAAATATAAAGCATCATTAAGCCTATGCAGAGGTGTACAGGTATTGACTATATATTATTCTTTCAAATTTGTTTGAAAATTTTTATAATAAAAAGTTGGAAAGAAAAAAGATTAAATTGCTTGGCTAAGGTCCTAGTAATAAGGAAGCTGCAAGCAGAATATCCTAGGGTCCCCAGACTTCAAGTTCTTTCATTCCTATTCCTACATATATCCCTTATAGTTACCTGCAAATTCCTTGCACTGCATTGCATTTCTTTAAATAAATGAAGACATTTTTAAACATACCTTTCCCATACTACTAAATATGATCAGACCACTGTTACAGTAACACATTAAGAAAAATTCTGACCCTGCAGTTGAGGCACAGGGCAGAGTAGTTCCCTACCCCCATAATAAAAAACTGAACTTAAATAATAATTTTTTGTGTTTTTGAAGGAAAAAAAAAAAGTATTTTAGAGACAGGGTGTTACTATGTTGCCCAGGCTGGTCTCAAACTCCTGGGGCTCAAGCAATCCATGCCCACCTTGGCCTCCCAAATGCTAGGATTACAGGCATGAACAACTGCGCCCAAACAGATTAAATTCTTTTTTTCAAAGTTACTTTGACTTGGAATGCCTGTTATTTAAATGCTAATCTCCTAACTATTCTGTGAACTCAGGAAATTCAAATTTACAAAGGAACAAGTTACCTTTTTAGCAAATATTCCCATGGATGAGCAATCTGACATTTTTAATTGCTAATAGAAACTATTTCCTTTAAAGTGCTGAGAATTTCATCATTTGTGTTGCTCACAACTGAAAACTTTTAACAAGTTAAATAATGTAGCATTTGCAAACATAATCAAGTATTTGTCTAGATGATCTTTTTGACTCACTAATTTGTTTACAAAGTGAAAGATGGCATTATTTTTAAAATACCTAAATTCTTATTTGAAATAATTTGCCATTTGGTCAAGTAAATCAGTATAGGTATCAATTTCCTATATCATACAGTTTATATATAGATAACAGATATATAATATATATAACCTAATGCTTGAAGTAGCAATTTTTAAGTTTTCTTCCCCATATGATTTATGACAGAATTGACAGGCATCATTTACAGTAAATGATTTATTTTATATTTGACAAAATCCTAAACATTATCTTTACTAACTATACTCACTAGTAAGCTTCTTAAATGAAAAAAATCATGGTGGGGAGGTGAAAGCTAGGACTTTCCAATGGTTTTCAAACACAATAAAGTTTGAGTTATGAATAGAATATCTGTTTCCACTCAATAAACATATTGAAAAACACCAGATAATTCCATGGAAAAGTATCACTGATTCAACCAAGAATCAATCGAGTTTAAATGGAGTGGATAGTTGTTAGATGAGAATACAATATTTAGTCTCAAATTATCTCCCCATTATTTTTTCTATTAATTATCAAAGCAATAATGATAACTACACAGTGGACAAGCTGGTCAACACCTGAGCCACATCATGAAAACTGACATCACCAATATGGGACAAATGAACATTACTACGCCTCCGGATGAGATACACTAAACACACATGGCCATTTTGGTGGCTTTTCAGCTAAAACCTATAACCTAAATCTAATGATGAAGCATCAAACAAATTCAAATTAAGGCCGAGGGCTGAGTGCAGTGGCTTACGCCTGTAACCCAGCACTTTGGAAGGCCTGAGGTCAGGAATGAGACCAGCCTGGCCAAAATGGTGAAACCCCATCTCTACTAAAAATACAAATATTAGTTGGGTGTGGAGCACACTTGTCCCAGCTACTTGGGAGGCTGAGGTTGTAGTGAGCTGAGATCACGCCACTGCACTCAAGCCTGGGTGACAGAGCAAGACTCGATCTCAAAAACAAAACAAAAACACAAATTAAGGCTGAGGGGCTGTTCCACACTGAAGGAGACTAAGAGGAATGACAATTACATAATGGCCTTGGATTAGATAATGAATCAGAAGAAATTTAAGAGTATTACCATAACAAAAGTAGAACACATACTGCAGATTATTCTACTAATGCTAAATTTCCTGAATTTCATCACTCAACTGTGTGTATGTATAAGAATCTTTGTTATTAGGAAATACATCAAAGTATTAAAGTTCATAATATATGCAATGCAATCTCCTATAGTTCGGAAAAAAATAAAGATTCAGTAAAGCACTTATGTCAAGATGTTAAAAAGCAGTGTAAAATATATATGGGAGTTCTCTGCATTGTTCTTGCAACTTTTTTGTAAGTTCAAAGTAGTTTCAAAATAAAGTTACAAATGGATTACAAAAATTGCTTAAATGACTGTCAGTTTGTAACCACTAAAAGCAATGCTCTTGTTATTCAACCAATACAAAGCAGATTAAACCATGTGATCTCTCGTGATTGGATTTTCAACTCTGATAACCTAAATAATGAATGTTTTAAGCATTTTTTCACCTAATACCCAATACCATACCCTGAATACAGGAAGCACAAAACCTTCAAAAATTATCTTCATACACGATAGCCAAAACCAAAGGAAATGGTGGATGAGGGAACTAAAAGAAATGTACAAACACAGGAAACAAAGTTATTTTGCTGACAATCTTCCCTCCAATGACACTGCACTTCCATAATACTGAGTAGTGTTGCCATTTTGGACATTTAAGTTTTATAAAATTTAGTCTAATGTAATTCTAAATTTCATTAGTACTTAAATTCTTAATTACAGCTGAAAAGACCATTCTAAAATTACCACTGGTGTACTTTTTAGTCATCAAATTTGATTTTAAAACTGTCGAAAGCCATTAAGGAAGCATTTGAGTTTTCATTTTTTATAAGGATATGAGTTTAAAATGGTTGAGAAACACTACAGATCTTTCTAGTGAAAAACTCAGAAATGGACTGAACCTGACTATAGTAAGTTAGAAATAACTGGTTATTTGTGAGAAAACATCCCATTCCCCACCACCTAGAAGAATGAGAAGTACCAGTACAACACTCAAGTTGCACTGAAAGAAAAGGATGTTAGCTAAACAAACCAAAAATAAATACCAAGATGTGGCATTCTTGTTCAAACTCTACAGAGGGTACAAGTTAGCTGCAGTTAATTCTTTTAAGCCACACTCTTCAGCACAGATGTGTCCTTAAAGGTTATCAGATTCTTAGTTTGACATTCATGTGACTGTCTTGTTAAAAAAAGTTTATGTAACCAGAAAATCGGTTTTCAAACCCAGGAATAAATTCAGTTAGTTAAAAAAAACGGTTACAGTTAAAACAGCATAACACTAACCCTGACTGTGAATCTAACAGTCACAGTATACTAAGCACATAGTAGATGCTTCAAAGATCACTTGATTGATAATATACAAAAAGCAAGCCAGGAGACTAATCATTTTATTGTCCAGGCAAGTATAGGGAATATTCTGCAAACTACAAAATTTACTAACAGCAGTAAGATTCAATTACTGCCCTGCAAAGCTTCAATTCCCAAAACCAGCTGCCAGAAACAGATACTGTATGTCCATCCTCTAGAGCTTGAGTCAGCAGTGCTGGTATGCTAACTGGGAAGCTTGTATGCTTTAAAAGCTTTCCAAGTGATTCTAAAGCAGTGAAGTTTGTAAACTTTGGCTCCAGGGATAACAATGTCTTATTTTACTCACATATAAAATGAGGGAGCTAAACTAATTCATGTTCCAGCTTTAAAAATTTATGACTTAAAACATTACGCCCACTTCAACTTTAAGTATGTAACATGTGCAGTAGTCATAGTCTGGTGAATGAAAAAATTTCCAAGAAAACCATCATAACAAAATGGCCAACCTTCTTTTTTCTTCAAATCCAGTATGAAAAGTTGCAGAATATGAATCTTGGGACAAAGGAAGACTTAAAATGTCAACAGTACATGCTAGAGCTGAAGTGCTGCATTTAAATAAAAGGCTGTAATTGAACATGTTCTGTCACATGAACAGAAGTATTTAGATTTAGTTTTAAAAAGATTAAAAACAGCTTTGGGATTTTGTTATCTTTGACCCTTACTACAGTTCAATGTACTATTTCAAAACTACATTTGAATCCTATCACTGATGTCAACTTGTCTTTAGAACTATTGCTTAATTAACACTTGCAAATAGAAAATTTTTCTTTGGAGGTCTAGCATACAAAATGGTAAAACTTACCCACATTATGCTTTCCTGAGGCTTAGAAAAGCAGCTGAGTTTCTCAAGAAGTTGTATTCAAAGCAAATATTCACAATTTTTGTTTAAACTGCTGTGGATTCTGATATGTGGGGGAAAAAAATCTAGATACAGACTTCAACCTATTATGCCATTATACAAACCAACTATTTGTTTTCTGCTACCAAGTTGCTAGGAGCAAACCAGTTTAATAATAAAATTAAAAGTTTAAAAATTCAGTAAAATTAAAGTAATAAAACTGAAAGTTTAATAAATTAGTTACAACTAATAAATGCATTGTCCACATTTATTTGGAGGTGCAGCTTTTTACAGATGTCACTGGTAATATTTTAGACATCTTCATTTCCTGGAACTGCCTTGAACCAGAGTCATTTCAAAGGAATAGCTGTTTCAAAGCTGATGCATTAAAGAAAATACAAAGACAATCCATTAGAAAATATTTGAGCTTTTGACTTAAACTGGTCCTTTTTGTTTTATAAAGGAAAGTCGGTTGCCACCTGATTCCTCTGAACTCAAGTTATAACCAAAAATGCTCAACACTGTAAAAAGTCTCATGTGTTAGAATTAGTTTTATTTCCAAATATGGAGGTTTCTAGCTCTGTGATATTATGAAGGGCTTACATGTTTGTGTTGATTCATGGATGCTATGTTGCAGCATATCTTTAATACCTTTTGGGATAGGGATAGTTTTGATCCAAAATTATCCCCTATGATCCTAACGACTATAATACCCAATAATTTTAACAACTAAGTATTAGGTATTATATGTTATTATGTTATTCCATGAATGTCCAGGAAATTTAGGTAAAACATTACTACCTCCCCCAAAAACTTCAAATTGTATGATCCAATAGTCCTTTTTGTTTCACCACTAATTTTAGAATGTATATGCACTTTTTATCATAAACCTTTTTCCACAATTTCAGAATATATCATGACTCATTACACCAAAGAATAGAATATAAAAAGGCTGGGTTTAAAACATAAGAGTCTTTGCAGGGTAAAGAAAATGACCATATATTTTCAATATGTTTACTAATGACTGTAGAGATTAGTTTTGCTTTATAAAGCTGAGAAATATATAGACAATCAGGTTGATTAGAACAAGATTTTGCTTGAAAATAAATGGCTACATTTCACATGAGAATAAATTATCTAGAAATTATAAAGATTAGAAAATATAAGGTTTTATTTAAAGAAATGTCGTTATCTAAGTGACTACATCCTTTTGCAAATAGTTGCTTTGGCTGAGAAAAAAGTCCCAAGGGAAAAAATGTATAGACCATGTTAGTAGAAGTGACAGCACCTAAACATCTCTGTTATAATAATGGATAGGGAAAAGGGATAGAATCAGATAATTCAATAAAACCTAAAATAGTTTGCTACTTATCATAGTCAACATGCAAATATTTCCTTTGCTTATCAAACAGTACTTTATTCAAAGCACTTTCAGATTATCATCACTCAGTTCTGGGTTTACAAGTACTTTTTTCTTTTACATCTCTATTCTACATTTATATATGCATCTAAGAAACTAGATAAAAAAGCATATTGAGTTTTTAAAGTAAAAATCTGAATAATCACACAGACATGGACCAACATTTATTACAAACAGGAAAAGTGTAGATCTATAAGAAAAGAGTACAGATTTTTTTTTTTGTAAAAAGGCTGCAAGCTGAAGTATAGAAATCACCATAATCTATATAATGCAGTAACTGTATCTGCATTTTAAAATCACATTGCTCAACAGAAAGAAAACATTATAATACAGTAATTTGAACTGCTATGTAAAGGTATTAAAACAGTATCAACAGTGGAAAAGTTTATTTCAATTTAGGTCACTCATGTTGCATCCTGAGTTCACTTCCATTTTCCAAGAAGAAAGGTCATTTTGAAAAATTGAAATGTATGCTACACAACCCATTATTTATAAGGAAGGAAAAACCAAGTATAGAGAAAAGAATTCATCTTTTGTAAAAATTTTAAATAAAAAAAACAATCAATTCTCTATATGCTTTTATTAAAGAAATACAGCTTTCACAGACAGCAAGATACATTGTTGCTATTACCAGCAGCATTACCTTCTTCATTTCTCCTTCAGCCACCAATAAAAAACATCCTTCAGTAAAAAAATTCCTTATGAATGTGGCCCGATTCAAAACAAATTACTTCTCTAACAATAAGATATTGTAGCTTACATGTTGTCACTCATCACCTAATTACATGAAAAGCTACAGAAACCACAGGCTGGGTAGGGGAGAACAATTTAAAAGAATATGTCAAAATTATGTAGATTTTCTCAATTTTGTGATTATTTAGTGACCTTTTTGATCATTGTAAAAAGTAGTTCTTTAAAGAGCACTGAGGCTCTGACTGGGGCATTCCACTTAACTCAAGTGTTTAAAATCTCTCATTTATTAAATCCAAAAATATACTAAACTGCATTTAAGATATCCTTATCTGATCAAATAGCTGGAGACATATTTAAATGTTTCCTTTATTTAAAACTAATAAGTCACAAAAGTAGTTTCATATCATACTGATATTTAAACTTTATACTTGATAACTATCACTTTAAGAACAGTCATACAATTAATGACTTGCTCATCTTATAATAAATAATATTGTTAAATCATGTGACATAACAGTTTTGGAGTAAAGAGTAGAACAATACATTTCAGGGAGTGGAGGCAAAATGTTATCTCCTATGTATTATATATAACACCAAAGTAATTTGGCCTAGTTTTTGAAATTATATATTAAGAATACACAGAATTTTGTCCTAAATGCCGTTCACTAGAGCAAGAGAATTTTACCTGCAACAATTTCCATGCTACAGCAAAAAAAATGAAAGCATGTGACAAATTAAGGATGACATTTTAAATCCAAATTTTACATAGCTAAATAGATACTGCTCAACTCTCAGTTATGAGCCACTGGCTCATATAGTAGCATCATCAACTTTTTTTCTAAGTAATTAATATGCTCTCATTTCCAACTGATGTTTCAAATTGTTTTAAAAAGTTTAATATTTTTTTCCTTTGACATTTTGTACTTTAATAGGATTTGCAAGGAGTTTCTCTGGGGAAGCAAATCTTCTGTTACTAAAGATGTATGCATTTTCTATTAAAAAAATGTATTTGGAGTCACACAAGTTGGTTTAGCTGAATATAAAGAAATGAACATTACAATTTTCCCACCATGAAATACTGAGTTACAACAAATGTATTAACAAAACTTTATTTTCTTGAGTGCATACAGAATGTTATGTAAACACTTAAGTATTACTTTCAACGTAAAAACATTCTTATTATCACTTTGGATTTTTAAAAAGTATTATAAATAAGTTATGTGTCTTCTCCAGAAATATTAATGGCCACATTGAGTGATATGATCAAAAGAAAACTTTAGCCTCTCATAGGCTAAACAAAAATATAAAATGTGAATATAAAAAATAAAGAGCAAACCAGGAAAGAGAAAAACACAGCTCAGAATATGCATTTCTAAAACCAGTATTCAATTTAAAACCTTAATTTCTAAACCAAAAATATAAATTTTTAAAAAATACATATATATTATTTACCATTTGTTTTTAATACATTATATATACCTATTTGTGCGTGTATGTTTGTGCGTGTGTGAAGTAACTGCAAATAGTACGAACTACATAAATCAGGCAACTGCTAGCAGCTCTTCATTTCATTGTATGAATTGAGCCTGTTATGTAGACAACTTTTAGTCCCTTGGAATAACATCTGGTCTTCCTGAAGCTTTTTTTAGGATGCAGTTTGTAACTTACAGCTACGAAATTGCAGAAACAAACCCATTGTGTTCAGAGTTACAGAATGGAGTATCTAACTGCCTATTTCAGTTTAACTTATGCTATAATAAAATGCATGAATAATGCCTGAATAATTGAGAAACAAGGAAATTTCAAAAACTCAGAAAGTTCTACTTCATTATACAAAAACAATTATATATCAATTATGTTCATTTCTGGTGTGTTTGAATTTAAGTCTAATGTGTTTGTAAAGCCAGACTAGAATGCAGACCAGGTGCAGGTGATCCAGGTTCCTTGTTAATGAGTTAATACAAAGCAGCACAGGCTTCAGCGTATTTCAGACAGGCCTCACCTGTTTCGTGCCAACCTACTTTGGTGATTTAAATATATTAAGGAAAGAAATGGTCCCAGAGGATAGGTGAGGAAACTTTAAGGATATGGTCACGGGCCAAAACTACCAGACTCCACATAAGGCACAATCTCTCTCATACATACAAACACACAAACACACAAACCACATACACAACCACACACACAAAAATAAAACACACACAATGTTCCTGCTATTATCCAGTAATTTCCCTCCCAACCAAGTAATGCAATCTAAACTATAGCACAAATACAATGAGTACACTGTAGCCTCTATTTAAACCTGCTACTGGTTGGGTCCATTCTGAGGACACATCACAGATGACACTGTGTTGTGCTGAAGTATATTCAGTACTGCTGATGACCAAAGCCCTTTGAATAGGTCCAAAACAGACCTAAATATTATCAAATCTCAGGTACAGCAGAAAATGTTATGTTGAGGCTGCAGTGTACTTGATTATGCTGAGAATCTGTATCACAAAATTAATATTAAGAGTACTGCGTATTATAAGTTACAAAAAGAAATGCATATAATTTTCAGCTTAATGTGAATATCAGTTATTTACATCTTACCCCTTCCATCCCATTAATTTCTATTAATAACCTGAAAATGATTACTTGGTGCCAACTGTTATTGACACATTAAAACTTTTATTATCATTTTTACTACTAATTCCAGTCTTCAAAAATTAACATTTTCCTCCTAACCATAATCATGAATGGGGTCCTTACTCTTTAAAATATATATGCCTGGGTTCAAATTTCAAGATATAAAAAGCAAGAAAAAAAAAACAAAGTATCATTGGGTAAAATTAAGATTAAATAGGATTAAATAGGTTTGAATCACATTAGCTTATTCTTGCATAATATAAACTATCTTACAGAAAAATCGTTAAATTATTGAAGTGCTTACATTGATAAACCATGCATTTTCACAAAATTAAAATGTGAAGTAATTATTCCCTTAAAATGTTGCATTTCACCAGACACTCAAAATACTCTATGAAAAACTAAGTTAACATTTCTATATTTTCATATACTCTCATCCATATTAGTTTGTAAGTAGGAATAAAAAGAAAAATGAGTTCTAAATAAATGACACAGGAGGCAATAAATTGACACATGACAAGTAAATAAAAGGCTAAAGCACTCCAATACCATTGAAACTGTTTTAATGTTGTTGCAACTCCAAAATGCAACAATCATCAGCTTGTAAAAGACCCAAATTTCAAAAATTCATTTTAATTACTCCTTTATACCTATTTTACAAAATAAAAGTAAGACACATTTAAATCCTCCTTGTCCTAATTAGCTATGTTCCTAATTTGTTTTCTATCACTACAGTGTATGCTGCAATTCCCATCAGATGCTGATATTAAGAAAAAATAAAATAAAATAGTAACCTCTGCTTCAATGTACAGTTTCCAGAATCTGCCAGAACTGGGGAACTGGGCAACAAGGCGTTCATAAGTCTTCCGTGCTTTGTCTATAGGTTGATTCTAAAATTGAAAACCAATAAACAGCATTTACAATGTTAGGATTATGAAAATATTATTCACTGCAGAACCAAGTAGTGTGATTGGACCCATAGAGAAGGAAATGTAATCCTATATCACTAAACCTGTGCCTCTCGAATGAGAATGCTCCAAGCATCAAGGTCATATGGATTCTCTTCTAATTTCTTTTCCGCTTTCTTCACCTTCTCTGGGACATACTCAGCTGCCTGGGGAAAAAAAACAACAGTGAACTAAAGTTACTGTTTTAAAAATCTCATGCCTAACTTAATTCATGAACAATAAAGTCCTCAGATGCAATGTCACATTACAAAGCATAAAAATATCCTCTTATAAAAGAAAAGTGTGTTTTCTAGAACCTCTGTGTACAATCGTCCTTCCTTATCTGTGGGTTCCACATCCTTAGATTCAACCAAGGGTGGACTGAAAATACTCAGAGGAAAAAATAAAAAGACAGCAGTGTCTATACTAAACATGTACAGCCTTTTTATCATTATTTCCTAAACAACACAGTATAACAACTATTTAAATGATATTTGTATTATATGACATTATTATAAATAATCTAGAGATGATTTAAGTATTTGGGAGGACATATGTAAGCTATATGAAAATACATTATTTTATATAAGAGACACAAGCATACACGGACTCTGGTATCTAAGTGGTTGTCCTGGCAACAATCCCCCACAGATACTGAGGGACGATTGTATTTGTAATCAGAAGTAACTTGCATGAAGATAATAAAACCAAGTGATCAAATTTTTTTATTCAAATAAACTTATTTTTGTATTAAATACTATAAAACAGCAGTTCTCAAACTTTATGGTCTCAGGACCCCTCTACACTCTTAAAAATTAAGAACCACAAAGAGCTTTTATGTGGGTTTTATCAATATTTACCATATTAGAAATTAAAACAAATTTAAATATCAATTGATTTACAAATACAACTTTTTACATGTTTTTTCTTTATAAAAAATAACTTAAAATTCAGTAATAAGAATGTCACTTTTTACATATTTATAAATCCATTCAATGTTTGACTTTTTAAAAGGGAGCTGGATTTTTACATCTGCTTCTGCATTCAAACTGCTGCCCTGTCAGATCATAAAGATACTGAAAAATTCCACTGTATCCCCGTGAGAGATTAGGAATGAAAAAGGGCAAATAATGTCTTAGATTTATTATGAGACAGGTTGAACTCACAGATCCTCTGAGAGTCCTTAGGAACCCTTGGGGTTCCTGGACCAACTTTGAGAAACACTGCTGTTAAAGCATTCATCCTGCACCACAAAGAAAACGTGTGAAATGACATGGAAATCTTATTTTGATGTAAAGAAATTTTAAAAACACAATTAAAAACACAATTCACAATTGTATATACAACACAATGAAAACTATAAAAGAAATCTGCAGTCGGTCATCCTTGGAAGATGAGTAGTAGAATTAGAGGCTGATTTTTTTCTCCCTTTTCTTTCAGTATTCCCCAAATCCTTTGGTAAAATAGTTTTACTTTTATTATAGAAATTTAATTTTAAAAAATGCCTAAAATAGTAGCCAGCACTTGAAGCAAAAATAAAAGTATTACTTCTCAAATTGTTGTTCAGAATACTACTGTGTACCACAAAAAGGGATGCTCAAATAAGCCAGATAAATGTTAATTTATACAGGCCAGGTGTGGTGGCTCATGCCTACAATCCCAGCACTTTGGGAGGCCAAGGCAGGCAGATAGATCACTTGAGGCCAGGAGTTCAAGATCAGCCTGGCCGATACGGTGAAACCCCGTCTCTACTAAAAACAGAAAAATTAGCTGGGCATGGTGGTGTGTGCCTGTAATCCCTGCTACCTGGAAGGCTGAGGCACAAGAATTGCTTGAATCCAGGAGGCAGAGGGTACCATGAGTTGCAGTGCCACTGCACTCCAGTCTAGGTGACAGAGCCACACAGCACTTTGGGAGGCCGAGGCAGGAAGATCACAAGGTCAGGAGATCGAGACTGTCCTGGCTAACATGGTGAAACCCCGTCGCTACTAAAAACACAAAAAATTAGCCAGCCATGGTGGCAGGCCCCTGTAGTCCCAGCTACTCAGGAGGCTGAGGCAGGAGAATGGCGTGAACCCAGGAGGCGGAGCTTGCAGTTAACTGAGATCGCGCCACTGCACTCCAGCCTGGGTGACAGCAGCCAGACTATGTCTCAAAAAAAAAAAAGTTAATTTATATAACGTTTTGTTTTGCCTTTTTTCTAGGACATCCTGACATCTATAAATGGCAATACATATTGATAATATCCAAGCATAAAGAAGGAAGCATTGCCCCTATCACTTTTCCCCGACACTCCCCCCCATTTTTTTTTAGTGGAATTAGTATTTCATGGAACAATTCAGTCAAAACACCAGTTTGGAAAAGTTTTTAAAAAGTCATCTATTCAGATTTTTTTAATTACCTAGGAGAAATAAACTCTTTTCTTTAGAATAAATTAGCTTGTACCACTGGTAAGCATTCACTTATTTTAAAAAAAGACATGTTGACTACTGTAATTCAAAATTAAAATAAAGATGCTTTCCTAACATATAAGAACTTTATGAATAGCTTGCTCAAGGAACTAAAGCTGGAAAAGTTTATAAGGGACTACTGGCTCTACCCATACATGAAACTACAGGCTCAGAAAGAACAGCAAATGGAAAATCAGCAAATAATAAAGGTGGCATTTTCAAATTAGAACGGTGAATTATTCAATACATGGTTTCAGAATAACTATATAGTCATCTGTTAGAATAACTGTGAATTCAATTTTATCAAAATAAAGTTGAATTTCTACTTTACTCTTTCTGCCAAAATAAACTTCAGAGATCAAAGACTTAAATGTTAAAAACAGAAACACAAGACAGAACTAGAGCAGAATATGGTGAAATGTATTTTTGCATAGGAAAAGCTCTTCAGAAGCCTTTTGGGAGGCCGAAGCAGGAGGATTCCTTGAGCTCAGGAGTTCTTCTGGACCAGCCTGGGCAACACAGCAGAACCCCGTCTCTACCCAAATACAAAAAATAGCCAGGCGTGTGCCACACACCTGTAGTCCCACGTACTTGGGAAGCTGAGGTGGGAGGATCGCTTGAGCCTGGGAGGGAGAAGTTGCAGTGAACTGAGATTGCGGCCACTGCACTCGGGCCTGGGTGACAGAGCCCAGACCCTGTCTTTAAAAAAAAAAAAAAAAAAAAAAAAAAAAGTCTTTAAAGAGTAAATTTACATGGTAAGTTAAAATTTGCACATGAGAAAAGTACCAAAATAAAAAAGACAAACATAAAAAAACCTCCAACACATGACAAAAATACTAAATTAAAGCACAATCAATTAACCACCAGTGGTTCAAAAAGAAAATGCAGCCGGATGCAGAGGCTCACACCTGCAATCTCAGCACTTTGGGGTTGGGAGTGGGCAGGAGGATTGCTTGAGCCCAGGAGTTTGAGACTAACCTCGGCCATATGGCGAAACCTCATCTCTACAAAACATACAAAGAATTAGTGGGGCATGGAGGCATGCGCCTATGGTCCCACCTACTTGGGAGGCTGAAGTGGGAGTATCATCACCTGAGCCCTGGAGGTTGAGCCATGATCGTACCACTACACTCCAACCTGGGTGACAGGGCGAGACTCTATGTCAAAAATTTTTTTAAATAAAAACTTAAAAATTAAAACAAAAAATGGGCAAAGCATATGAACAGTTTATAATTAACTTTTTAAAGACTCAAAAGAAATGCAAATATTGGCCGGGCACGGTGGCTCATGCCTATAATCCCAGCACTGAGGGAGGCTGAGGCAGGCGGATCACTAGGTCAGGAAAACGAGACTATCCTGGCTAACACGGTGAAACCCTGTCTCCACTAAAAAATACAAAAAATTAGCCGGGTGTGGTGGCGGGCGCCTGTAGTCCCAAGCTACTTAGGAGGCTGAGGCAAGAGAATGGCGTGAACCTGGGAGGCGGAGCTTGTACTGAGCCAAGATGGCGCCACTGCACTCCAGCCTGGGTGACAGAGTGAGACTCTGTCTCACAAAAAAAAAAAAAAAAAGAAAGAAAAAAAGAAATGCAAATATAAACCAGAAAACAGAGATCTAACATCTTGTAATTAAATTGCACTGGTGAGGGTAAGCAGCAAAAAATATTCTCATATTGTTAGCAAGGGCAAGTAGAAACTTATCAATGTGGCCAGGTGCGGTGGCTCACGCCTGAAATCCCAGCACTTTGGAAGGCTGCGGCGGGTGGATCACCTGAGCTCAGGAGTTCGAGACCAGCCCTACCAATATGGAGAAATCCTGTGTCTACTAAAAATACAAAAATTAGCAGGGAGTGGTGGCACACACCTGTAGTCCCAGCTACTCGGGAGGCTGAGACAGGAGAATTGCTTGAAGCCGGACCGCAGAGGTTGCAGCGAGCCAAGATCAGGCCACTGCACCCCACTCCAGCCTGGGTAACAGAGCAAGACTCCGTCTCAGAAAAAAAAAGAAACTGATTAACGTTTAATATAAATGTCTGATTCTGAATTCCACTTCTAGTAACACCTTACTGCACATGTACACAAAGATATATAATGAGAGTCAGCTACTAGACTGTAGTTACATAAGACTGAAAATAAATAACTACATATAGCCAGATAGGTGGTGCATGCCTGTAGTCCCAGCTACTCAAGAGGCTAAGGTGGAAAGATCGCTTGACCCCAGGAGTTCAAGGCTGCAGTGAGCTATAATCACACCACTGCACTCTACCCTGGGTAACAGAACAAAACCCCGTCTCTATTTGTTAAAATTAAATATATATATACACAAAAGGACCAGTTAAATAAATTATGGAATTTGTAGTCACTTAAAAATAAAACAAGGCATGGCAGGCAGCCACACGGAAAATAAAAAGTGATGCTGAGCGGGGAGACATGCAAACAACACATACACTTACTCTTCCATATACTCTTCTGGTTTGTTTGACTTTTTCTTATTCACCTGAGAAATACTCAGTGCCTAGTATGTGTCAGACATTGTAGTGGCCCTTGGGATACACAATAAAATAAAGAATTCTTTCAAAGGGTTTACTTCTTGAAAAAAAAAATTAAAAGAAATTTTAGGCCAGGCATGGTAGCTCATGCCTGTAATCCCAGCACTTTGAGAGGCCAAGGCATGAGGACCACTTGAGGCCATAAGTTCAAGAGCAGCTGAGCAACACAGTGAGACCCTCGTCTCTACAAAAAATTTAAAAATTAGCCAGGCGTGGTGTTGTGTGCCTGAAGCCCTAGCTACTACAGAGGCTGAGGCAGGAGGACTGCTTGAGGCCATATGTTCAAGACCAGCCTGGGCAACACAGTGAGACTCTGTCTCTACCAAAACAAAACAAAACAAAACAAAAATAACTTAGCCAGGCATGGTGGCAGGCACCTATAGTCCTAGCTACCCGGGAAGCTGAAGCAGGAAGATCTCTTGAGCCCAGGAGTTCAAGGTTGCAGTGACTTAAGACTGCGCCACTGCACTCCAGCCTGGGTGACGGCAAGACACTGTAAAAGAAAAGAAAGAAAGAGGCCAGGCTTGGTGGCTCATGCCTGTAATCCCAGCACTTTGGGAGCCCAAGGCGGGCGGATCACGAGGTCAGGAGTTCGAGACCAGCCTGGCCAACATAGCAAAACCCCATCTCTACTAAAAATACAAAAATTAGCCGGGCGTGGTGGTGCATGCCGGTAGTCCCAGATACTCGGGAGGCTGAGGCAAGAGAATCACTTGATACTGGGAGGCAGAGGTTGCAGTGAGCCAAGATCACACCACTGCACTCCAGCCTGGGCAACAGAGCAAGACGTAGTCTCAAAAAAAAAAAGAAAGAAAGAAAGAAATTTTATGTAAACTAGAATTTCAGTCCTGAGATACCGACTATAAAATGATAACGATTAACTAAGAAGTAAAACTGATATGGGAACCAAAAAACAGTTCATCTATACTTGAACTGCTTTAGGTAATCAGTGATAACAAACACCCAAAACCACTCTGAATCATGGATTTGCTTTGTAAAAATGCCAGGGGATGGGGCAGACAAGGAATCCTACAAGGTATGAGTTGTCAATTTCTTTTAGCCTTTCAGTATCACTGAAGAATAAACCTGATATAATCTCAAATGTGTATACTAAATATATGGTCGTTTTTTCTCTTGGTATTAAGATTTGTGATTTTTGCCCTCTGAAAGAGGGAAAGGATTGTAGACAAGCAGAATCACTGCCAAAGTTTATTGCTATAATTGTTTTTACTCTTGTTAGTAAGGTCAATTTTACATTTAGAGAGCTATTTAAATTACTTTAGTGTTCACAGGTATTCTGGAGCTCAAGACCCACTTGCTGAAATTAACCTACCAAATCAGGTAAGCCATACCATATAATCTGTAAGAGAAACTCAGAAGATAGAATCTGATATCCGACCAAGCATAATCATAGTAAGATGTATATGTGGGCCGGGCGCGGTGGCTCAAGCCTGTAATCCCAGCACTTTGGGAGGCCGAGACGGGCTGATCACGAGGTCAGGAGATCGAAACCATCCTGGCTAACACGGTGAAACCCCGTCTCTATTAAGAAATACAAAAAACTAGCCGGGCGAGGTGGCGGGCGCCTGTAGTCCCAGCTACTCGGGAAGCTGAGGCCGGAGAATGGCATGAACCCGGGAGGCGGAGCTTGCAGTGAGCTGAGATCCGGCCACTGCACTCCAGCCTGGGCGACAGAGCGAGACTCCGTCTCAAAAAAAAAAAAAAAAAAAGATGTATATGTGTCTCCTTAATACATCAAATGAGCCACCCCTTTAGTGATTCTCAATCCGGGCTCTGCATTAGAATCATCTAAGGGAAGGAGATTTTAAAAGATGTTCAAGCCTCACCCTCACTCAACTAAACCTGAATCTCTAGGAATATACATACTACCAAAAATTTTTTTTAAACTTTTCAAGTAATTCTAACGTGTAGCAGTCGTAGTTGAAAACCATGGCTCATCGGGCGCAGTGGCTCACACCTGTAATCCCAGCATTATGGGAGGCTAAGGTAGGTGAATCAATTCAGGTCAGGAGTTCAAGACCAGCCTGACCAACATGGTGACACCCCGTCTCTATTAAAAATACAAAAATTAGCAGGGCGCGGTGGTACACGCCTGTAGTCTCAGATACTCAGGAGGCTGAGGTGGAAGAATTGCTTGAACCTGGGAGGCAGAAGTTGCAGTGAGGTGAGATGGTGCCACAGCACTCTAGCCTGGGTGACAGAGTGTGAGACTCCGTCTCCAAACAAAACAAACAAACAAACCCCCCCCCACCCCAAAAAAAAAACTATGGCTCTCTAGTTGCTCCTTTGGTGCCACAAAACCTTTCTGCAGTCTAGTGAAACGTACGAGCCTTTTCTCAGAATAATATTCTTAAATACATAAATTCTGAGGGATTTCCAAGGAAAAAGTGTGTGTGTGTATGTGTATTGTTGCATTTTTTTTTTTTTTTTTTAAAGAGACAGGCTCTCTCTACATTGCTGATCTAGAGCTCCTGGGCTCCAGTGATCCTCCTACCTTAGCCTCCCATGTAGCTGGGACTACAGGCATGTACCACCGCTCCTTGCTCCAAAGTTTTTTTTATAGTAATATATACTTAATACATCAAATAACAAGCTCTAGAGGCCAACTCACTACATGAGTGATGAGTGCTGCTGCTAACACTATTACCTCTGTAAATTCTGGCCTACATTTATAATAAAAGGGAATGTTCAATTTCAGTTAGCGATTAGTGAGTCTTTTCCCCCATCCAATTTCATAGAACCCCTAAAATGCTATCCACATACCTGGGGAATTAGCAGAAGTACCAGTTATATCACTAAATGTTTTTTTCTGGCCTAGCTCCTCAGTAGTTAAATGTTCATAACACAATCTATACATGTAATTCTCAATCAACTGCATTAATTAACAGCGGAAGCTAACCAGAATGCTCAAGAGTATATCCAGCTAGTTATGATCGCATTTAATTCTCACAATAAAAACCCTTTTAACATAACAGCTATGAACCAGTTGGGTAGCCAACGCTGAGAGTGTAGCATTTTTGTTTTCTGGCCTGGTTACCCTAACACCATTGGGCAAAGAAAAACTGAACAGTTTCGTAGTACCCAAAAGAAGAGAGACTGGGCCTCCATAAGGAATGAAGTTGTATTATTTCCTGAATCTGTTGCCAGAGCAGGTCACTTTAAGAAAACAGGCTGGGCACAGTGGCTCCCAGCACTTTAGAAGACCGAGGTGGGCGGATCACTCGAGGTCACGAGTTCAAGACCAGCCTGGCCAAAATGGTGAAACTCCATCTCTACCAAAAACACAAAAATTGGCCAGGTATGGTGGCTCACGCTTGTAATCCCAGCACTTTGGGAGGCTGAGGCAGGTGGATCACCTGAGGTCAGGAGTTCAAGACCAGCCTAGCCAACATAGTGAAACCCTGTCTCTACTAAAAATACAAAATTAGCTGGGCATGGTGGTGCGTGCCTGTAGTCCCAGCTACTTGGGAGGCTGAGGCAAGAGAATTGCTTGAACCCAGGAGGCAAAGGTTGCAGTGAGCCGAGATCATGCCATTGCACTGCAGCCTGGGTGACAGAGCCAGACTCCATCTTGAAAACAAAACAAACAACAACAACAAAATTAGCCAGGCGTAGTGGCAGGCCCCTGTAATCCCAGCTACTTGGGAAGCTGAGGGAGAAGAATCGCTTGAACCCGGGAGGCAGAGGTTGCAGTGAGCCAAGATCATATCACTGCACTCCAGCCTGGGCAACAGAGACTCTGTCTCAAACCAAAAAAAAAAAAAAAAAAAAAAAAGAGAAAACAGGGCAAGTTTCCAGTGCCCTTCTGTAACAAACTGCTTAGTGTAGCAAGAACAGCTGTCCCATGCTTATGCATTCCAACAACTTATTACTATAAAAAACTATCAAAATCCAGTTTTGCTTTTGAAATAATAACCTATAATCCCAATATCATTCTTCAGGTGATGTTAACAGGGAAGAGGCAGGGGACCCCAAATCAAAGCAGTAGAGCAAAAACTGGACTAGTTATCAAGACATACATATTACCAATGACTTAATTTTATTTTCTCTGTGAATAACACAACCATTTAAAACTGGTCAAAAGAAAGAGGGTAGGGGGGCCAGGCACAGTGGCTCACCCCTATAATCCCAGCACTTTGGGAGGCTGAGGCAGGTGGATCACTTGAGCTCAGGAGTTGGAGACCAGCCTGGCAAAATTGCAAAATCCTGTCTCTACCAAAAAACACAAAAATTAGCTGGGTGTGGTGGCAGGTATCTGTAATCCCAGCTACTTGGGAGGATGAGGTGGGAGGATGGCTTGAGCCCAGGAGGTATTGGTTGCAGTGAACCAAGATCACACCACTGCACTCCAGCCTGGGCAACAGAGCCAGATCCTGTCTCCAAAAAAAAAAAAAAGTTTGAAAGTAGGGTAAGCATATCATGTATTTAACCTTTTATAATTTCTTTTTTAGCACTGGCTTGAGACGTGATTCACATGCATACAATTCACCCATCTGAAGTGTATAACTCAATGGTTTTTATTTATGAATACATTCAAGTTTACAGAACCATCACAAATTTAAAACATTTTATCACCCCAAAGAGAAATCTGTACCTGTTAGCAGTCCCTCCCATTTCCCTCCAATCCCTGAGCCCTAGGAAATTACTAATCTACTTTGTCTCTAGGGATGTGCCCATATTTAACGTAACCATACAATATGTGTTCTTTTTGTTTCTAATTTTCTTTTTTCTTTGAGACAGGATCTCACTCTATCACCCAGGCTCGAATACAATCACGGCCCACTGCAGCCTCAACCTCCCGGGCTCAATCAATCCTCCCACCTAGACCTCCCAATAATGAACTACAGGCATGTGCCACCATGCCCAGCTAAATTTTATATTTATAGAGATGGGGTTTTGCCATATTGTCCAGGCTGGTCTCAAACTCCTGGGCTCAAGCAATCCACCTGCCTCGGCCTCTCAAAGTGTTGGGATTACTGCCATGAGCTACCATGACTGGCCTTGTTTTTGGCTTTCAGTTAGCATGTTTTCAAAGTTCATGTTTTTGCATATATTAAGTACTTTTCTTGTGACAATATTCCATTATGTGCATATCCCACATTTAATTTATTTATGGACCTTGGATTGTTTCCAGTTTTGGCTATTACGAATAATGTTACCATGAACATTAGTGTATAAGATTTCTTTGTGGAGCTCACTTTGTGTGTTTTCCTTTTTCTTGGATATATACCTAGAAATGGAA
The DNA here is from genome assembly GCF_043159975.1 of Macaca nemestrina. Lineage (NCBI taxonomy): Eukaryota > Metazoa > Chordata > Mammalia > Primates > Cercopithecidae > Macaca > Macaca nemestrina. The sequence continues at coordinate 32,316,920 of NC_092136.1, read as the reverse complement.
TTGCTAAGTAATGTGGTAACTCTATGTTTTACCTTCTTAAGAACTACCAGACTTTAAAGGGGCATTTACATTTACATTTCCAGTGTATAAGGGGTTCTAATTTCTCCATATCCTTACCAACATTTGATATTATCTTTTTTATTATAGCCATCCTTATGGGTCTGAAATGATATCTCATTGTGGTTTTGATTTACATTTCTCTGAAGGCTATCAAAGTAGAGCATCATTTCGTTTTCTTATTGGCCATTTGTACATCTTTGGAGAAATGTCTGTTCAAATATTTTCTCCATTTAAAAACTGGACTTATCAGGAGTTTGAGACCAGCCTGGCCAACATGGTGAAACTCCATCTCTACTAAAAATACAAAAAAATTAGCCAGGGACAGGGGCAGGCACCTGTAATCCCACCTACTCAGGAGGCTAAGGGGGAAGGATCCCTTGAGCCTGGGGGGCAGAGGTTCCATTGACCCAAGATTGTGCCACTGCACTCCAGCCTGGGCGACAGAGCGAGACTACGTCTTGAAAAAATAAGAATAAGTAAAATAAAAACTGGACTCATTATTATTACTTTTTAGAGGTATAGTTTTGCTATGTTGCTCAGGTTGGATTTGAACTCCTGGGATCAATTAATCCTCCTGCCTCAGCCTCTCAAATACCTGGGAATACAGGCGTGTACCACCGCACCTGGCTGGGTTTTTTCATTAATGAATTTTTACATGTTAGGGTTACAAATCCCTTATCAGACATGATTTACAAAAATGTTATCCTATTCTGTGGGTTGCCTTGCCACTTTCTATGTTTAACCTTCTGTTATGTGAAGCTAACTCACTCAGAGAAATATAACTTACGATCTTGGCTTCACAGGCACCATGTACTATTCCAACTATTCTCAAACATTTTGCAAAGGATTGCTTTACACTCTTAAAAATTGAGGAGCCCAGGCCGGGCACATTGACTCACACCGGTAATCTCAGCACTTTGGGAGGCCAAGGCGGGCGGATCACAAGGTCAGGAGTTTGAGACCGGCCTAGCCAATTTGGTGAAACCCCGTCTCTACTGAAAATACAAAAAATTAGCCGGGTGTGGTGGCACACGCCTGTAGTCCTAGCTACTTGGGAGGCTGAGGCAGAAGAATCGCTTGAACCCGGGAGGTGGAGGTTGCAGTGAGCTGAGATTGCGAAACTGCACTCCAGCCTGGGCGACAGAGTAAGACTCCGTCTCCAACAAATAAAAATAAAAATAAATACTAATAATTGAGGAGTCCAAAGGGATTCTATTACTACTTACATTAGAAATTAAAACAGGCTGGGCACGGTGGCTCAAGCCTGTAATCCCAGCACTTTGAGAGGCCGAGGCGGGCAGATTACGAGGTCAGGAGATCCAGACCATCCTGGCTAACACAGTGAAATCCCGTCTCTACTAAAAATACAAAAAATTAGCTAGGCATGGTGGCGGGCGCCTGTAGTCCCAGCTACTTGGGAGGCTGAGGCAGGAGAATGGCGTGAACCCAGGAGGCAGAGCTTGCAGTGAGCCGAGATTGCGCCACAGCACTACAGCCTGGGCTACAGAGCGAGACTCTGTCTCAAAAAAAAAAGAAAAAGAAAAAGAAATTAAAACAAAAAATTAAAGTATTTAATTCATTTAAAAATAATAAATTCCTTAAATATCAATATATTTTTTCAAAGGAAATTTTCCAAAATAAAAAAAAAGTGAAAAGAATGGCACCATTTTACATTTTCATGATCTTTTAAATGTCTGGCTGAATAGAAGACATTATCTGCTTCTTTCAATCAAACAAAACAATGTATCTGTTACAATACATTGTTTTAGATGAAAAATATGAAGAAATTTCAGCCTCACAGTTACGTAGTTGGAAAAGGGAGGAAAGACCATTTTTAATAGCCTTTACATATAACTGTGGAGAGGTGATGTAGCCTCTGGAAAGCCCTAGGAGTTATGATTTATTGAAACTCCTAACCACTTTCTTTCTATATGAGCTCGTAACTTTTATTAGGAGGTTGTTAATGGGAGGGTGGGAGGTGAAGAAGTCACAGACGCTATCATGTTAATGACTGAAATAATAATATAATTTAAGGCTGGGCACGGTGGGTCACACCTGTAATCCCAGCAGTTTGGGAGGCTGAGGTGGAGGAGTCCTTGAGGCCAGGAGGTTGAGGCTGTGGTGAGCTATGATCATGCCAGTGCACTCCAGCTTGGGCAACAGAGCGAGACTTGGTCTCCAAAAATAATAATAATAATAACAACAATAATAATAATCTAATTTCTTCTATTTCTACTATGCAGGCAAAACGGCCCCCCCCAAAAAAAAAGATAATTCTCTTTTTTCAAATAGCTACTTTCATGATAAACTAGAAGGGTGTTATACTAGGGGTCATGTTGAAATTAAGTTAAAGTAGGGATCATTAAAGTGGTAACACAAAAGTATGAATAGAGGGGGAGAAAAATGGTAGACTGAAAGATTTAATATGTAAGCTTTTTACTATGACCAACAGAAAAAGCAGAGCTGAGTCTCAACCTGGGTTTTATATTTCTCACTATTTAGGGTAATAACTAAATATACGGGGGTGGGGAGCAGGTGGGCAGCAAAAATCAGTAAAATACCATCCTCAAATATCTGCCATTTTTTCATCCACTTATTTATCAAGAATGTATTTTAAAACAACCAGGTATCATCTAACTGTGGTCTGCAAGCTTTTATTCACATAAAAACCACTGTGGCACCTGTTTCAAATGAAGAGTCTCAGCCCCACTTAACAGTTAGGTTTGAAATGAGAGTCTACGTATCCATACTTTTATAAAGCACCTAATCATGACACAAATGGGCCATGGGCTTCACTTTAAGAAATATGTACCACCTCAGCTATCTGTTCCACAAATGTTTTCCAAATGTCATGTTTCATTAAAAATAAGGTGGCAACAAACTTGTCATTCCAAGTGAATTTTTTGCTAAAATATTAAGAAAACTAAATATACTATGTATTTGAAGTCTTAAGTCTCTCTCTGTGGTTAACTTTTTTTCAAAATTAAAAGTAGACCTGAGTAGTACTCTGTAAGACTTTTTTTTTTTGAGACGGAGTCTCACTCTGTCACCTAGGCTGAAGTGCAGGGGCTCTACCTTAGCTCACTGCAACCTCTGACTCCTGGGTTAAAGGGATTCTCCTGCCTCAGCCTCCCAAGTAGCTGGGATTACAGGTATGCACCACCACACTCAGCTAATTTTGTATTTTTAGTAGAGTTGGAGTTTCACCAGGCTGGCCAGGCTGGTCTTGAACTCCTGATCTCAAGTGATCTGCTAGCCTCAGCCTCCCAAAGTGCTGGGATTACAGACAGGTGTGAGCCACGGTGCCATGGTGAGACTTTCATAGAGGAGTAACTTAACTGATTCCATTCATATGCCTAGATAATAAAGTACTGTATGTGACAGGTGTCACAATGAGACCGGATATTAGGACCAGATGTCAGCTTAGTTCTGTGTTCCTTTACCAATGCAACCAAACCCTACTTCATGTTTGCTGTGAATGAAACTGAACATGTATCCTACAATACAAAACAAAAATAATCCCTCCAAATCGTCCACAGATTAAAAATCTAAACATACAAACAACTCGAAAACTTAAAAAAAGAGATCTTGGGCTGGGCATGGTGACTCATGCCTGTAATCCCAGCGCTTTGGAAGGCTGAGGCGGGCGGATCACGAGGTCAGAAGATCAAGACCATCCCAGCTAACATGGTGAAACCCTGTCTCTACTAAAAATACAAAAAATTAGCCGGACGTGAGGGCGTGGTGGCGGGCGCCTGTAGTCCCAGCTACTCGGGAGGCTGAGGCAGGAGAATGGCGTGAACCCGGGAGGCGGAGCTTGCAGTGAGCAGAAATCGTGCCAGTGCACTCCAGCCTGGCAAAAGTGCGAGACTCTGTCTCAAAAAAATAAATAAAATAAAATAAATAAAATAAAGATCTTGGCTTAATGTACTGTTTCAAATAATTATATTTATCATTATCTGCTTAGTAAACTTGCATATTCATCCCCTAGGAAACAAATAGCTGCAAAATATAAATTAAAATCTTAACCGTTTGGAACTTAAAAGACGAGACTTCTATCAAATATGAGTAATCCAGATTTAATACACTAAATAAACTAAGTCAAATATTAGAAAAACATTAATTAGGACACACAGAAGCTTTGCCCTTCTGATTTTATCCAATATTTACTATGTATCCTAAGTTGTCCATTAATCTAAAAATAGTTTAAACAACTGCCAACTCAAATCCCTTTTTTAGCCCAATTCTCATACCATTACCAACTGTCCAACAAAACAAAAAGACTCAAATTCACAAGTAGGTCCTACCTAAAGAGAAAGATTCAGAGACATGGTAGAAAAGCTTAAAATCACTGTCACCAAATCGAAGGTTTATTTTTTAAAAAAAGCTTAAAATCATGAATTCATATGGGCAATTGTCCAATTAATAGGTAAAAACACCCAAATACAGATTTTGCCCTTCTGAAGGTCTATCTGGGATGTAAACGCCTACATTCCCTGAAATAATGTCAAAGGAATGCAATATCACCTAACACAGTACCTTTCTGTTGTATCTCTAAGAAAAACCCAATTTTCATTCTTTAAGCACAGAGCAATTTCTCTTAGGAGCAATTGTCCCCAAACAGAATATCTGATATGCTCCAGTTTCCTAAGAAATATCAATAATAAAGATCAAATCAATTTGCCTAACCAAAACTGTTACACCAAACAAGCATCACTAAAAATAGGAGGAAGAAAACTAGGAAAGGTTGTTACAGAAAGGTTTTGGAAAAAATAAGTCCAAAAACATACATTGTCCAACACACATAGTTGGCTCTTTCTCTGCCTCTTCAAACCCCTACACATATGCGCCTTGACTAAAATGGGCAACACTTACTTCTAAACAGCTTTAAGAACTAATGGTTACCTAATGAAATAAACCAGGTTTCAGGTTTCAACACTGTGGATGTTTCAACTTTCTCTTTCCTTATTAATAAGTATATAATAGGACAAATACTCTTCATATTTTCTAAATCTTCCCAAAATTATTTTTCACTAAAAACATGTATTTATGAGCCTAAATGCTCCTTTGTTAAGAACTACTGGCAATTAATTTGTGCTTCTTAGAGTCATGTAGTTTTTCCAAGCTGAGGATCATTTGGCTTGTAATTTAGGCATTCCAAATTCTAGGATAGGTTATATATTGTTTAAAAGGTGAAATATGGCTGGACTCACACCTGTAATCCCAACAGTTTGGGAGGCTGAGGCAGAAGGATCACTTAAGTCCAGGAGCTCAAGACCAGCCTGGGAAACATAGTGAGACTTTGTCTCTACCTAAATAGTAAATAAATAAAAATTTTAAAAAGTAAACTATTATTTCTAAGAGTAGAGAAACAAAATTTTAGGGCCTTAAGGGTTCATATGAATTGATGAGGCCAAACACATACCTCTTCCTCCTCGTATCCAACAAAACTTTAAGAATCAACCACACACTGGAAACAGATTGAGAGAGAACCATCCACTCTTATGCCCCAAATATTATGATGCACCTGTCTTCCCAATAGTTTAAATTATTGGAGAAATTTGTAATGTACTGCATATATATAGCCTAAATGCAAACTTAATCCATTCATTTACTGAATACCTTTAAGCATCAAAATATTATTTCTTAGGTCTTTAAGACATAAAGATGAATAACACCATCTCTTCAACTCAAGAAGCTCAAAACCCAATGGAAGAACTCTAAATAACAGCATATTATTATTATGTAAGTGTAGTGCATTTACATATTACATATTATTATGTAAGAGTAGTGCACAAGGTTAAATGGACCTAAGAATGAGATCAAAAGCTGAATCAGGCATAAAAAAAAAAAAAAAAAAAAAACAGGCAGGGCACAGTGGCTCACACCTGTAATCCCAGCACTTTGGGAGGCCAAGACGGGCAGATCACTTGAGGTCAGGAGTTCAAGACCAGCCTGGTCAACATGGTGAAACCCCATCTCTACTAAAAATACAAAAAAATTAGCCGGGCATTGTGGTGTGTGCTTGTAATCCCAGCTACCCAGGAGGCTGAGGCAGAATTGCTTGAACCTGGGAGGCAGAGGTTGCAGTGAGCTGAGATCGCGCCACTGCACTTCAGCCTGGGCAACAGAGCAAGACTCCATCTCAAAAAAACAAAAAATAAACACAAAAAAACAAAACCATGAAATAAATAATACAGCCATAATTCCACACAGAAATCCTACGTTTGTCAGGGGGATCAACCTATATGCGAATAGTTTTACCACCATTAAACTGGCAAAAACAGTAAGCAAGGGGCTTCAGAAGAGTATCCTTGAACACTATAAGGTAATTCCAACAGCTCTCTACATGCAAAATTGAACTTTCTTACTAGAGTTAAAAAACAAACAAACAAACAAAATCACAGCAATAAACCTTGTAGTGATTTTGCTTGTCTGCAATAATTTCCCTCTGTTAGGGGGCACGAATCACAAATCTTAGCACCAAGAGAGAAATGACTATCCGTATATTTCAGTAAAAAAGTTAAGAATCAGGTTTATTCTACAAACTTGAATTCAGTGCTACTAAAAGGCTAAATCTACACCTGCATCTTGTAGGACTCTTTATCCACCCCATCCCTTGGCATTTTTCCAAAGCAAATCCATGATTCAGAGTGGTTTTAATTTTTTTCTTATTATTCTTTAGTTTCATTGAGTTTATTTTTCTCATCCATGATTTCAGGTCATTTTGGATACTCTCTTTTCCTCCAGATTTTCAATATTGTCTTAAACATCAAACAAGGTGCAGCTCATTCATATTTTCCATCAGTCACTCCTTAAGGTGCTATTTAATGGCTATTTTAGTTGAAGCTGAATACAGTATCTAGGATTTGCTTTGAAGTAATGGGGGTGGGAGAAGCAAATGAAATCACAGAGGAAACAAGATTAGCCATAAATTGAAGCTCTATGACAGGTACTTCATATATTATACTATTTTTCTTATATGTTTGAAATGTATTATTAAAAAGTTAAAGAAAAGGCTATATGAAGATGACTTCCTTGTTGATAATCAGATGTCTAAGTTGCCGTTCAGACTGAAGGAAAAGATACAGGAGCCACCAAAAAGGTGTGGACAAGTTGAGCGTGCAAAATAAAAATGGCTATCACTGATATTAACACACTAAGAGAAATCTATGAATCCATAGCGATACTTAATCTTCAGGGAGAAAAAAAGGTCTTTTTTGCAGAAAGTATGAGCCAGTAAACAGACACAGACCAATAGAATTGTGGATTTTAAAAACAAAACCAAACCAAACCACCATTGCTACTTCCAATGTAATAGCTAATTTTGTCATGATTTATCAATTGATAACTAGGTATAAGGTGATTAAAGAACATGGTATCAACTCACGGATTATTAACTGCAAAGGGGAACATGACCCTTAACAATGAGAAGATCACCCTAAACCAAGTGATCAAACAGAACCATCCAACAGAACCCAGCAGAAGCGCCTGCTAATGTTAAGTATTCTATACAAAAATACTTAACCCAAATATCAAGGTTGAGTATAGACCTAACTGTAAAGTTTTCGGGAAATACAGAAGATGAAGGGGCAAGTTAAATGACATCATCAACCCCAAACCAAAAGCAAGCAAGCAAACAAACAACAAAAAACAAATACACCCAGAAAAGCAGTGTAAGTGTCCTTGACTCCTCAAATAGACAACAGCCCCAGGGGAGAATGGTGGGACTACTTAAAGAGACAAAAGCAAATGATTCAATATGTAAATCTAGATTGATTCTGGTTAAAAAAAAAAACAAAAAAAAAAAACATATTCTTGGGACAAGTGGGGAAATTTGAAGAAGGACTAGATTTTAGAAATATTATTATTTTCTTGGGTGGGGAAATGGTATGAAGATTATGTAACAACATTTTGCTCTTATTTATATGAGAATGCTGAAATATTTGGGCTGCAAAGTGTCAACATACTTTCAAACAAACATGCATGGACCAGACATGGTGGCTCGTGCCTGTCTGTAATCCCAAAACTTGGAGACACTGAGGTGGGCGAATCGCTTGAGCCCCGGAGTTCCGAGACCAGGCTGGGCAACATGGTGAATTCCTGTCTCTACAAAAAAAAAAAAAAACTACAAAAATTAGGCCGGGTGCGGTGGCTCACGCCTGTAATTCCAGCACTTTGGAAGGCAGAGGCAGGCGGATCACTTGAGGTCAGAAGTTCAAGACCAGCCTGGGCAACGTGGCGAAACCCGTCTCTACTTAAAATACAAAAATCAGCGGGGCATGGTGGCGAGCGCCTGTGATCCCAGCTACTCGGGAGGCTGAGGCAGGAGAATCGCTCCAAACGGGAGGCGGAGGCTGCAGTAAGGCGAGATCGCGCCACTGCACTCCAATCTGGCCGACAGAGCTTGAGGTTCCGTTTCAAAAAAAAAAAAAAAATTAGCTGGACATGGTGGCGCGCGCCTGTACTCCCAGCTACTCAGGAGGCTGAGGCAGGAGGCTGAGGTGGGAGGATCACAGAGCGCAGGGAGGTCGAAGCTACAGTAAGCTGTGAAGGCGTCACAGCACTCTAGCTTTAGTGACAGAGACCCTGTTCTCAATTAATCAGCATGGGGAGATAAAGCAAGTATGGCAAGGCTTTCAACTGTTGATTCCAGGTGAAGAGTTGTCCTACAGGTGTTCACTGCACTTTTCTTTGAACTTTTCTCTATGTTCTAAACTTTGCACAATAAAACCCTTGGGGGAAATTATTTTTCTACAATTTTGACCACCATCTGTCTGTCCCATTGAAACACCACAGTTCTAAAACATTCAAGAGGTCATGGTAACATTTCTGTGTCTTTGTAATTTTAGATAAATTCTAAGATTAACGATGAATTTCGGAAACTTTCAATGAAACCTCAGTTAATTAATCCTTCACTTTCAGATGACAAATACTAGATCAGAAAATAGGTAAACAGTTTTGATACGGTAATTTTAAGACTTCGCATGCTCGGGCATGCTAACAGTATGTAAAATGTAAATAGTGCGAAGATTTCTGGACTGAAACCAGTCCTCGAGCAAACACAAAACAATTTAGTCAAACTGCCGACAAAATGAAATCTACAGTCTTACAGACTATGCAATAGAACACTCCTATTTTGCCTCATCTCTGTCAACCTTCAATAACATCTTCCACGTTATAAGCTAGGGAACCTGAAAAATGAAAATCTAAGTGCATGTCGTTGCTATGGCAATGGGAAATTTCAGGAAATTGAGACTGCAGGCTACCTAGCCTCCATTTTAGAAACTGTATTTATCTAAACACACCAGGACCTAGATCGAAAAACAAATTTAATGGCATCTTTCAAAACTATTTTGTTTCCTCTCTCACACTAAAAGGTACTCTCCTACAAAATTCTGAATACAAAGGGAAAAAAAAACAAACCACACTGATCTAACCTAAAAGTCTGAATTTTTAAATATTTAGTTGTCACCCATATTTACTACTAAAACATGCTTTTATTTACAGTGGCCAAAACAGACTTCTCATTTTCAACTTATAATATACCTGCAATGTTTATGTAGCTGGAAAAACGAAAATGAAATGTGACTAAAAGGAAGAAAAGGAAGAAAACGAAAAAAAGCCACAATATTCCCAAAACCACAGCATAACTTGCTTCTTTCTTCACTCGCTCTCTTAAATCTTAATTCTCCAGATTAGCTTTGTCTCAAATATTTCTCAAACTAGTAACCTATTTCTGGGTACACTACATTTGGCTGGGTGAAAGAAACACTGTCAAGTTTTTCTAAAACGGCGGGTGCGCGTTAAAATAATTCCTATCCACTCTAATACCAAAGCGATATCAAAGGAAAGCATCCCATCTGGAGTAGTCCCATGAATCTAAATAGGACGAAGCAGCCTACCGGCTATTGTCTAAATCAAGTATTTACTCGTATTCGTGCCTAAGACAGGGAAGTAAAAAAAAACTAAATTTTAATCAGATCTTGCTCCCCATTCCCACCACTCTTGTATATACCCTGTCCCCCGGGTTCACTAGACCCAATTCCTTCCTCAGGCGAACATGTCTGGAGCAGTCGGAGGAACAGACGTGGAGAAGAGGTCGCCACGAGGCCCCACCACTCTCCTTCCTCACCTGCTCCGTGGCTCCGTCTCCTGACATGGCCTCAGCTGATTACAACGTGCGCACTGACCGTCGATGGGAAGCTAGAAAAGAAAAATTAAACTAAAAACCACCCCCAAATCAGTAAAGTTACCCCCTGCCCAGCTGAGCCAGACCGCCAACACCAATCGCCACCGCCCACTCAGATATGAATTAAAATGGCTGCGCCCCTGCCGGCCGAGGAGGGGGGTGTGTGGCTTCCTCATTAACTTCCGGGGCAGTGGGCGGGGCTAATTTCGCGACTCGTTGGTTATTCCGAACGTGCAGAAGGCAGCGAGATCCCGGGGCGGGCCCAATTCCTGGGCTGACGTCACTACCCCGGCCTGGAGAGGCTGTTGCTGAGCCGGCTCTAACCGGCTGGAAGGCGGGAATCTGTTTCGCCTGGAGGCTCGCGCGCTTTTTGGAATTCAGTTAAAAAGCTTTAGAGCCTGGCTCCTCACGGTTGAAGCCTGATTGCTAGTCAGCAATGCTAAGCGTTAAATGCCTCCTATATTTAGGGGATAAGGAATCCGTGAAGGTTTTCTCTGGTCTCAGTTCCTGCTTTTTACTTTTCTTGGGGGTGGGAGGGATAGATCAAGCCCACGTTAATTTTTACTGCCGCCGTCTACTCTTATGTAGAAAGCTTTGAAGTCTGTGAGACCTGGATTTTCAGCTCAAAATCTCAGCATGGTTCCTTGACTGCAAAGTGGATTTGATTGTTTGGAGCCCAGACTGCTTGGATTTTAACTAAGATAAGTAACTCTGGGCAATTAAACTTTGTACCTCAGCTTTCTGGCCTATAGGTGGGAATAATAGTACCTGCAACTGAAATAAATCATACATAGAAAGGTGTTAGGAACAGTATCTGGCATTAAGATTAAATGAGATTGACCGGGCGTGGTGACCCACGCCTGTAATCCCAGCACTTTGGGTGGCCAAGACGAATGGATCAGGAGTTCTAGGCCGGGCGTGGTGGCTCACGCCGGTAATCGCAGCACTTTGGGAGGCCGGGGCGGGCGGATCATGAGGTAAGGAGATTGAGACCATCCTGGCTAACACCGTGAAACCCCGTCTTTACTAAAAATACAGTGAGCCGAGATCATGCCACTGCACTCCAGCCTGGGCAACAGAGCCAGACTCCCTATCAAAAAAAAAAAAAAAAATTAAATGAGCTAAGTCTTCTGAAACTGCTCTTCCATTTAAGCGTCATTGTAAGATGTCTGCAAGCATTTCTCGCCTACAGGGGTTCGATGCCCCAGAGTAACCTGTTGAACTGTCCCCAGACTCGCCTTATTCTTTTAGATCTTTCCTCTGCTCAAACTTACACTTACTCCCTTTCCACAGGCTGAAATCTTACCCTTAAAGTAATCAGACACATGGGCAAAAGATGTGTATTAACAGATGTTCATTGTCCCATCCAGCAATGGAGGACTAGTTAAAAATATCACAAGATTTATCTCTGCAATAGAATGTCACGCAGCAAACCGATGCTAATGTACGATGACTGACATAGAAAGGCAACCACCGTATTAAAGAAAGAAAAGCAGAATATGAAAGTGTTTTACGTATATATACTTACCAATTTAGCATCCCTAATCAAAAAATCCAAAATCTGAAATGCTCCAATGAGCATTTCCTTTGAGAGTCATGTCAGTGCTTAAAAAGTTAGATTTTGGAGCATTTTGAGTTTTGGAACATTTGGGATTTTTTTTTTTTTCTCTTGAGGCAGAGTCTTGCTCTGTCGTCCAGGCCAGAGTGCAGTGGTGCGATCTCAGCTCACTGCACCCTACGCCTCCCGGGTTCAAACGATTCTCCTGCCTCAACCTCCCGAGTAGCTGGGATTACAGGCGTGCACCACCACGCCCGGCTAATTTTCTTTCTTTCTTTCTTTCTTTCTTTCTTTCTTTCTTTCTTTCTTTCTTTCTTTCTTTCTTTCTTTCTTTCTTTCTTTCTTTCTTTTTTTTTTTTTTGAGACAGAGTCTCACTCTGTAGCTGGGGCTGGAGTGCAGTGGCACTATCTCGGCTCACTGCAGGCTCCGCCTTCCGGGTTCAGGCTATTCTCCTGCCTCAGCCTCCCGAGTAGCTGGGACTACAGGCATTTTTATTAGAGATGGGGTTTCACTGTGTTAGCCAGGATGGTCTCGATCTCCTGACCTCGTGAGCCGCCCACCTTGGCCTCCCAAAGTGCTGGGATTACAGGCGTGAGCCATGGTGCTCAGCCTAATTTTTGTATTTTTAGTAGAGATGGGATTTCAGCATGTTGGCCAAGCTAATCTGAACTCCTGACCTCAAGTGATCCACCCAACTTGGCCTCCCCAAGTGCTGGGATTACAGGCGTGAGCCACCGTGCCTGGCCCAGACTTTTGAATTAGGAATACTCAACCTGTATATATCTTTTTTTTTTTTTTTTTGAGACTGAGTCTTGCTCTTTCACCCAGGCTGGAATGCAGTGGCACAATCTCAGCTCAGTGCAACCTCTGCCTCCTGGGTTCAAGCAATTCTCATGCCTCAGCCTCCTGAGTAGCTGGGATTACAGGCTCCCGCCACCACGCCGGGCTAATTTTTGTATTTTCAGTCGAGACAGGATTTCACCATATTGGCCAGGCTGGTCTCCAACCCCTGACCTCAGGTGATCCACCAGCTTTGGCCTCCCAAAGTGCTGGGATTACAGGCATGAGCCACCACGCCCGGCCTCAACCTGTATATAGCTTTAAAAAATTAAAAGTGGTTATATCTACATTGTGTGTCACATAAATTTACTCTTTTTATCTGTTTTCTGATTTTTTATTGAACTGACGTAAGAACAACAAAGTCTTAAAACAGTATTCATACTCTATCTTTCAGAGTTTGACTCAAATGCCATTTTTTCCAGTTTTTTGTTTTGTTTTGTTTTGTTTTGACAGGGTCCCCCTCTGTTGCCTAGGCTGGAGTGCAGTGGCGAGATCTTGGCTCGCTGCAACCTCTGCCTCTCAGGTTCAAGCGATTCTCCAACTTCAGCCTCCTGAGTAGTTAGGATTATGGGCACCTGCCCCCATGCCTGGCTAATTGGTTTTGTTTTTGTTTTTTTTTTTTTTTTTTGAGACAGAGTCTCAATCTGTCACCCAGGCTGGAGTGTAGTGGCCGGATCTCAGCTCACTGCAAGCTCCGCCTCCCGGGTTTACGCCATTCTCCTGCCTCAGCCTCCTGAGTAGCTGGGACTACAGGCGCCCACCACCTCGCCCGGCTAGTTTTTTGTATTTTTTAGTAGAGATGGGGTTTCACCATGTTAGCCAGGATGGTCTCGATCTCCTGACCTCGTGATCCGCCTGTCCCGGCCTCCCAAAGTGCTGGGATTACAGGCTTGAGCCACCGCGCCCAGCCTAATTTTTGTATTTTTAGTAGAGACAGGGTTTCAGCATGTTCCCCAGGCTGGTCTTGAACTCCTGGACTCAAGCGATCCTCCTGCCTTGGTCTCCCAAAGTGTTGGGATTACAGGCGTAAGCTGTGGCGCCTGGCCTCCATTTTTTCCAGCGTTTTTAACGAATATGGAGATAAAAGTTTAAATAATAATACAATGAACACCTGTATACCTCCCACCTTGATTAACATTTTGGTGTGTTTGCTTTATATGTATGTATTTACATACATAGTTTTTTTGGCAGGGAGAGCCAGATTGTTTTTTATTTTTATTTTCCTGCCTAGAGTCTTTTAGTATTACAGTTTCAGGTTTTGTTCACAGAATAATATGAAAACAAATTACAGACATTGTGACAATCCCAAAATAGTCAATTTGTGTTTTCTGTGAATAATGACATTCTCCTCCATAGTCACATAACCTAAGATATAAAGGGGCTGAGTGTGGTAGCTCATGCTTGTAATCCCAGCACTTTAGGAAGCCGAGGGGGAAAGATCACTTGAGCACAAAAGTTTGAGGCCAACCTGGGCAACATCACACGACCCCTCTACAAAAAAATTTAAAAATTAGCTGATTTTGGTGTCGCATGCCTGTGGTCCCAGCTACTTGGGAAATGGGAGGATTGTTTGAGCCCAGGAGTTAAAAGTTGCAGTGAGCTATGATCACACCACTTCTCTCCAGCCTGGGAAACAGAGAGAGACCCTGTTTCAAAAAATTTAAATTGATGATTAGAAAAAATTCATAAATAGGCTGGGTGTGGTGGCTCACGCCTGTAATCCCAGCACTTTGGGAGGCCAAGGTGGGTGGATCACGAGGTCAGGAGATCGAGACCATCCTGGCTAACACGGTGAAACCCCATCTCTACTAAAAAACACACACAAAAAAAATTAGCCGGGCATGGTGGCGGGCGCCTGTAGTCCCAGTTACTCCAGAGGCTGAGGCTGGAGAATGGCCTGAACCCGGGAGGTGGAGCTTACAGTGAGCCGAGATCTCGCCACTGCACTCCAGCCTGGGCAACAGAGTGAGACTCCATCTCGAAAAGAAAAAGAAAAAAAAAAGAAAAGAAAAAAATCATAAATAGAAAGATTTGCTCACAATAGCAATAACAACTATAAAACATCCAGTAACAGCTCTTTTCCTGGTCACCTATGACTTCCCAATTGCCAAATGCAGCGGTCAGTTTTAGTCCTCTTTATCTTATGGGATTCTACTAGCAGTATTTGATGAAGTTGATTACTCCCTTCTTTTGGAAACTTTTTTTTAAAACACACACACACACACACACACAGAGCAAAGTCTTAACAATGAAAATAAAAATAAATAAAACAAGGTCTTGCTTTCACTCAGGCTGGAGTGCAATGGCACAAATCATGGCTCCCTGTGGCCTCAAGCTCAAGCAATCCCCCCTGCTTCAGCCTCCCAAGTGACTGGGACTACGGGCATGCACCACCATGCCCAGCTAATTTTTAAGTTTTTTATAGAGATGAGGGTCTCGAACTCCTGGCCTCAAGTGATCCTGTTGCCTCGGCCTTCCAAAGTGCTGGGATTATAGCTATGAGCCACTGTGTCCGGCCTGGAAACATTTTCTTCACTTGACATCCAGAATACAAGTTTATTGGTTTTGCAACTACTTTTTTGGCCACAATTATGTGTGTGTGTGTGTGTGTGTGTGTGTGTGTGTGTCAGTCAATATCATTCATAAAACAAATGCAACACCATTAACACATATATTGCAATATTTTTATGACTATGAATTTTGCCAATTGCAATGTTTCCATGAATCCCCCAGGTGGCAGACAAATACAATTTCCATCTAACAATTAAACAAACTTGGTAAAAATATTGCTTCCTTATCATGAATCCTTCAGAAATATTAATCAGAATTTTAGAATATAGTCCATTTATCATATGATTAAGAAACTGACTTCTTATAATTTATCTGAGAGTTTTATTAGAAACATAAATGGCAATTATTTAATTGGTGAACAATCATTGTAATTAAACACTCTCAAAAATACATATTTTATGTGATTCATCATCCCAAGCACTTAGAAATGTATCTGCTGGCTATGAAAACTAGCTTTGGAATTTTCTTTGGAATCTGAAAATCGAAATCAGTTAAACATCACTTATAATAAAGCAAAAAGCTCTTAACCAACTGATGGGATTTTTATTTTTATTTATTTTTATTATTTTTTTGAGACAGTCTCACTCTGTCGCCCAGCCTGGAGTGCAGTGTTGTGATCTTGGCTCACTGCCACCCCTACCTCCCGGGTTCAAGTGATTCTCCTGCCTAAGCCTCCCGAGCAGCTGGGACTACAGGTTCATGCCACCATGCCCAGCTAATTTTTATATTTTTAGTACAGATGGGACTTCACCATATTGGCCAGGCTGGTCTCGAACTCCT
Organism: Macaca nemestrina; assembly: GCF_043159975.1. Taxonomy (NCBI): domain Eukaryota; kingdom Metazoa; phylum Chordata; class Mammalia; order Primates; family Cercopithecidae; genus Macaca; species Macaca nemestrina. The sequence continues at coordinate 32,300,918 of NC_092136.1, read as the reverse complement.
GACCTCATGATCCACCCGCCTCAGCCTCCCAAAGTGCTAGGATTACAGGCATAAGCCACTGTGCCCGGCCTGGGATTTTTAAAATTCTTTGGAGATTTCTACAGTTATTTCTTATTTAAAACTCATGCATGTCGTAGTTAAAACTGGTCATAAAAGGCTGGGTGTCTGTTCTACTTGATATAATATATACACTTGCTATAAATACATTGGTACTGTCCCCTCCTCATTCTAACAACTGTATTTTCCTAATGTTTCTTTATATTTTGACCTATTTTACAGAAAACATTAATATGCCTGTGACTACAGCTATGTAGAGGGACGGGCAAATATTTTAACAGCTTGTGTGAGAGGGACACAGATATATCTGGGATTTTATTTTTAAAGTAGATGTAGCACTTCCAAATAATGAATTCCCCCTGTAACATGAGGAAACTGACTGGAATGACTATTGACTCATCTTCAATTAGAATGTTGGTTAAACACATCTTACACACATTTCCTAAATTTAATTGACTCTATTGCTTGAGTTTAACATTATTTGAAAAATAAAATAACTAGAGATAATCGGTTGAAAAGCATGAGCATTGCTAAATTATTGTCATTATTCTAAATGTTTTTTAAACTTTCTTAAATTCATCAAAATATTAAAACAACATTGGAAAAAACTGAGAGAAAAAAGCTAATCATAATCTCACCACTTTGAAAAACTATTTTTATTTCTCATAGTCCCTTTTTGTCTTCAATTACATGCGTATACTTTTTTCCATTGTAGTAAATATTAGGCATATATAATTTTTATTAATGTGGAGGGCTATTTGGGGTTTTATTTTATTTATTTAGAGACGGGAGTCTCACTCTGTTGCCCAGGATGGGATGCAGTGGCACAATCATAGCTCACTGAAGTTTCAAACTCCTGGGCTCTATCAAGGGGTCCTCCTGCCTTGGCCTCCCAAAGTGCTTGGATTACAGGTATAAGCCACCCTACCCTGGCCTATTTTTGGTTTTAAAAGATTGGGACCTATGCTAACTAGTATGACATAGACTATACTGCCTCCTATTGTCCTCCTAAGAGAAGAAGCTAAATACCTCTGTCTAGGGTGTACAGTTGAGTCAGAATCTACCCAGTAGATGCACTCCACACTGATGAATTAAACAGTCTAATGTACTTAAAAGGTTAATGCTCAAAGGAGAGAGAGAGAGAGAATATGTGGACGCTGGTGTAATGAGTCCTAGAATTGCCTTGGCTATGAAATGGCTTGTAATTTTAAACCACATATATCCTTACGGTTGAACCCTTTTTCCCTAAGACTGAATGAATGTTTGTTCTTTGGAACCCAAAGTGTCACACAGTCACATTTTGACAAATTATCAATTCATGTCCTCTTTCCTCTTCTTTTTCTGTGTTCCCTCACCTTTTATGTGGGCCTCTTCACCTAATGATTCATTTGGAATAGAAGTAATTTTTAAAAACAGAAGGAATTTTTAAAAACAAATTTTTACCAACTCTGAAAACAACTTTGTGTTGTTTAAAAGTAATGAATATATTAGAACTTCCCTTCCACAAGTTTCATTACTATTCTTCACCCTGGGAATTACATAAAGGATTTATTCATTTTCTAAGAGAAAAATCTATAATTCCATAAATTTACATGATTTCAAATGCCATGTCTGTTTTCAGTACATGAACTTGACCCACAAAGTCCTCTCAGTAAAGTATGTGTGCCTCATAATCTTTGGTGTGATAATACTCTGTACAGTAGTACAATACTACTTCTATACTCTGTATGGTGACTTTCATCCAAAGACTCTTCTAAATTCCTTTTATGAGGCAAAAAACACTTAGACTCTATGATGGTCATTTTATTGTTTACTACTAATAGTACACAGAGGATGGAATGTGCTATCTCTGGCATGAAGAGTTCTGCTGGAAGTTTAGAGAGAATAAAATGTCTTCATACTTCAGCGACCAAAGAGAAAACCCTTGTGGAAAAGAGAGCAAGCAAAGTTCCAAGTATGTATTTATTATCTCTGTGCGGTTAGTTGGAACTCTTTGTCAATGAAGTCATAGTTTTTAATCCCAGTGTGGCTCATTTATCTCTAACTGGTTTCCTTAATCATAACATGCACCCCTGACCCCAGCCAATTGCTTGACAAGGGTCTGTTCTTGAGCAAAAGAGAATAAAATAATCTGTGCAAATCCACCACTGTAATTGGAAAAATAATTTAAAATGTTCAATTAACAATGAATTTATAGAGTCATATTTTCATCTAGACACTAGTTAGCAGTCATATATAGCAGTCTGTATAGGTACTGCCTATGTATACAGAAATAAAACAATTTGGCTGGGCACAGTGGCTCACGCCTGTAATCCCAGCACTTTGGGAGGCCAAGGCAGGTGAATCACGAGGTCAGGAGATGGAGACCAGCCTGGCCAACATGGCAAAACCCTGTCTCTACTAAAAATACAAAATTTAGCCAGGCATGGTGTTGGGTGCCTGTAATCCCAGCTATTCAGGAGGCTGAGGCAGGAGAATGGCTTGAACCCAGGAGGCGGAGGTTGCAGTGAGCCCAGATTGCGCCACTGCACTCCAGCCTGGGTGACAAGAGCGAGACTCTGTCTCAAAAAAAAAAAAAAAAGAAAAACAAAATTTGTTTGAAGCACATCAAATCAAACAGTAGTGAAGAAAAAATAATAATAATTTTTACTCCTTTGGCTACCTTGGTCACATAATCACTAGTAAAATAATTTGATGTCATCTCTGTGTTGGAAAGGATGTAATATATTCCTTAACATCTAACTTGGAAATACAGCTATGTGAAAATTGGTCGATGACGATTGCTGTAGTACTATTCTACAATAAACCTGCCAGGCGCAGTGGCTCACGCCTGTGATCCCAGCACTTTGGGAGGTTGAGGTGGGCAGATCACCTGAGGTCAGGAGTTTGAGACCAGCCTAACCAACATGGCGAAAATCCGTCTCTACTGAAAATACAAAAATTAGCCCGGCATAGTGGTGGGCGCCTGTAATCCCAATTACTAGAGGAGGCTGAGGCAGGAGAATTGCTTGAACCCAGGAGGCGGAGTTTGCAGTGAGCTGAGATCACGCCATTGCACTCCAGCCTGGATGACAGAGCGAGACTCTGTCTCAAAAAATAAATAAATAAAATAAAACAATAAACCAAAATGTAGGCTTTTCAGCAAACTAATTGAGTAATGATTTTTCTCTTAAAGGGAAATCCTAAAAAGAAATTCACTAAGGAAGTTAAATAAAAGAATGCACAATTTTTATACATGACAAAAACCAACAAACATAACCTGCTGTATTAGAAGTTTTTTGTTTTTGGTTCAAATTTTTGTGTAGGTATGTATTGACATGCAAGAAATCAGTCTCATTGTGTCACTGTATGATCCTCACCTATAAAATAATTTGCCTTCACATTTTGGGAACCTAAGTCTTGTGAGTGACAAGTTTGGGGACAGTTTCTACTGTCTTCTTACTCCTACTTGCACCAGGGACCATTACTATAGCTCTTTTTAGAAAGGAAAAGTAGTTGTTTCTTCTTCTTGCATCATGAAAGTTCCGTATGCCCTATTCTTCACCATGTCTGAAAACTTAAGTAGAATTATTTAAAAGCCTCATGTTTAAATATTTAATCTGCAAGCCATTATTGAGGTCCTGCTCTGTAGTTTGAATCTTTTGTACACTGTGATTCAAGTATAAGCGGCATACAGCCTCTGCCTTCCAGAAACTCAGTATAAATTTAAATGCCTAATTACTAAATTCCTTTAAAAAAGAAATAAATTCGGCCAGGTGCGGTGGATCACGCCTGTAATCCCAGCACTTTGGGAGGCCGAGGAGGGCAGATCATGAGATCAAGAGATGGAGACCATCCTGGCCAACATGGTGAAACCCCATCTGTACTAAAAATACAAAAATTAGCTGGGCGTGGTGGCGCATGCCTGTGGTCCCAGCTACTCAGGAGGCTGAGGCAGGAGAAACACTTGAACCTGAGAAGTGAATGTTGCAGTGAGCTGAGATTGCGCCGAGATTGTGCCATTGCACTCCAGCCTGGCTACAGAGCAAGACTCCGTCTCAAAAATAAATAAATAAATAAAATAAATAAATTCTAGACTTCACTTTCATGAAGGCATTTAAACATTAGGGTGCAACTATAAAAACATTAGGCTGCAGCAGTAAGTTTTCCAACAATGTCAGATTTTTAAAGTATGAAGTTGTCAATTGTTCCCAAATTGATCTATAGTTTCAAAGCAATTACAATCAAAATATCTGCAGATTTTTTTAAGGATATTGATGAGCTGATTCTAAAATCCATATGAGAAAAGAAGAACAAAATTGGAGGTCTTACACTACCTGGTTTCAAGACTTATCAAAACAGTGCCACACTGTCCAGTGTCCTGCACACTTTGTTGTTTTGAAGACTAGTCAAGTGCAGCAGTGAGAACAAGGGAAAGAGAACAAGGAGTTCAATCTGTAACTGACTGTGAACAATCAATTGAGATAACTCACGACCTTTGGACCAGCCCCAGACACTTTGGAAAACAGTTTGGCAGTCTCTTATAAGGTAAAACATATATACTTACCATATGACCCATCAATCCCACTCATGTATTTTCCCAAGATGAATAAAAATGTGTGTTCATATTAAAACCCACACACAAATGTGCATAGCAGCTTTATTTATAATCTCTCAAAACTGGAAAAGAAACCAAATGTCTTTCAATTAATGTTGGATAAATGAACTGTGGTAAGTACATAACGAAATACTATTCAGCAATTAAAAGGAGTAACTATTATATGTGGAATAGTATAGATGAATCTCAAATGCATTATGCTTAGTAAAAGAAGCCAGACTCAAAAGACTACATACTAGTTTATTCCATTTATATGACATTCTGGAAAAGGAAAAACTGTAGGGTTGGAGACTAGATGAATGGTTGCTGGGGTAAGTATAGAAGGAGTGTTTTACTATGAAGGGGCAATATGAGAATGTTTTTGGGTGGTATATGTATCTTCACTGTGGGGCATTTCCAAAATTCTGGCCAGGCGCAGTGGCTCACGCCTGTAATCCTAGCACTTTGGGAGGCCGAGGTTGGTGGATTGCCTGAGCTCGGGAGTTCAAGATCAGCCTGGGCAACATGGCGAAACCCCATCTCTACTAAAAATATATACACATACACACAAAAAAAACTAAAAAAAATACAAAATTCTATGCATTTGTTAAACTCATAGAGTTATACACCAAAAAAGACTGAATTTTACCATGCATAAATTTAAAAATACCAGCCAGGCACAGTGGCTCGCTCCTGTAATTCCAGCACTTTGGGAGGCTGAGGCCAGTGGATCACTTGAGGTCAGGAGTTCGAGATCAGCCTGGCCAACATGGTGAAACTCCGTCTCTAATAAAAATACAAAAATTAGCCAGGCATGGTGGCGCACACCTGTAATCCCAGCTGCTTGGGAGGCTGAGGCAATAGAATTGCCTGAACCTGGGAGTCAGAGGTTGCAGTGAGCCGAGATCGTTTTACTGCACTCCAAACTGGGCAACAGAGTAAGACAGGGTCTCAAAAAAAAAAAAAAAAAAACAAAGAACCAAAACATCCATTGACAGATGAATGGAGAATATTATGCAGCCTTAATAAAGAAAGGATTTCTGTCATATGCTATCACATGGATAAATCTTAAGAACGTTATGCTAAATGAAATAAATCATTCACAAAAAGACAAATACTATACACTTCTATTTATATGAAGTATCTAAAGTAGTCAAAATCACAGAAACAGAAAGTAGAAAGGTAGTTTCCAAGGGTATTGATGGATAGAGGAAGGGATAAATACTGTTCAATGGGTATAGAGTTTCAGTTTTGCAGATGAAAAAGTTCTGGAGATTTATTTCAAAACAATGTGAATATACTTAACACTACTGAACTGTACACTTGAAAATGCTGACAGCCGGGCGCGGTGGCTCACGCCTGTAATCCCAGCACTTTGGGAGGCCGAGGCGGGCGGATCACAAGGTCAGGAGATCGAGACCACGGTGAAACCCCGTCTCTACTAAAAATACAAAAAATCAGCCGGGCGCAGTGGCGGGCGCCTGTAGTCCCAGCTACTCGGGAGGCTGGGGCAGGAGAATGGCGTGAACCCAGGAGGCGGAGCTTGCAGTGAGCCAGGATCGCGCCACTGCACTCCAGCTTGGGCGACAGAGCAAGACTCCGTCTCAAAAAAAAAAAAAAAAAAAAAAAAAAAAAAGAAAATGCTTAGTGTTTTTATTTTATTTATTTATTTATTTATTTTTGAGACAGAGTCTCGCTCTGTCGCCCAGGCTGGAGTGCAGTGGTGTGATCTCGGCTCACTGCAAGCTCCGCCTCCGGGGTTCCCGCCATTCTCCTGCCTCAGCCTCCTGAGTAGCTGGGACTACAGGCACCCGCCACTGCGCCCGGCTAGTTTTTTGTATTTTTAGTAGAGACGGGGTTTCACCGTGGTCTCGATCTCCTGACCTTGTGATCCGCCCGCCTCGGCCTCCCAAAGTGCTGGGATTACAGGCGTGAGCCACCGCGCCCGGCATGCTTAGTGTTTTTAATGTTACGTGTTTTTGCCACAATAAAAAATATAGAAAAGAACAGTTAACTGAAGGAAGTTTAATATAAAGCAGATATTAATAGAAGTGTGGGAAGGTGTTAAAGAGAACATCATAGTTTGTGAAGCACACAGGACTGGCATCATCAGCCAAAAGAGTAAGAGGAAGGATCCAGTACTAGGATCTGGCAGGAACTATGGCTATGGGCAAGGAACACTCAGCAGAAGCTGTGTCCCTGGGTAGAGGAATGCAGCTATTGTCCAACATCATGATCAGAACCCAAGCTGGGAGGACCAGGGAACCAGAATAATGCAATCCAAGGGCTTTGCAGCATGGCTGTGGTGAGCAAATGGAGGATAAGTAGCATAACCTCTGTATCAATAAGGTTTCCTTGGTGCAGGTATCAGAAGTCTGCTCTGGCTAACTTAAATAGGGAGAGCTATAGGGGAGCTCACATGAATCCAAGAAAAGGCTAAAGAAACATAGTGAGAATACCAGGACAGCTTTGGAGATGGCAAAACAGAATTTTTAGATTATCTCTTTAGGGTATTGTTGCCTGAGCAAATAATCTCTATTAATGTCATTTTGACCCTTGTGTACAGAATTATTTGTTTTTTCTCTCCAAGTTTTTTTATTATAAAAATGTCAAACAAACACATAGAAAAGTTAACAGAATAGTACAATACTGATATAGCCTCTACCTAGATGTAATACTTGTAAACTTCAGCCTCCCAAAATCCTGCGATTACAGGCGTGAACCACGAGGCCTGGCCAATTGTTGTATTTAAAGAGATTAACGAGAAACTAGAAGACAGATCTAAAGAAACTCAGAATGTCATCCGGAAAGTAATAATGGTGGAAACTATGAAAGAGAGGATAAGAAATTTGGAGGATAGAATAAAAAGCAAAAATACATCTAAGTTGGGTGCAGTGGAACACATTTGTAATTCCAGTGGCGTGGTCTCCATTCACTGTAACCTCTGCCTCCTGGGTTCAAGCTCTCCTCCCACCTCAGCCTCCCAAGTATCTGGGACTACAGACGTTCACCACCACACACAGATAATTTTGTGTATTTTTGTAGAGATGGGGTTTAATGTTGTGCAGGCCAGTCTTGAACTCCTTATCTCAGTAATATTTCCTCTTACTCTCAATGTGTGTGCATATACATTTCATTTTTCGCTAATCTTCTTGAAAATAAGTTGATGACATCCTGATACTTTAGCTCTAAATATCTTAGCACAGGTCTCCTAAGAATTAGGACAATCTTTTACAAAACCACAATACATTTTCATCTAAAGAAAATTAGCTATAATTTCATAATGTAATCTAATCTGCAGCTCATGTTCAAATTGTGCCAATTGCTCTGGCAAGATGGGTTTTATTTGAACAAAAATCCAATCAATTTCCACACGTTTTTTTTTCTTCATGATATGCGATTTGTTGAAAAAGGCAGGCCAGGTGTTTCACATTCTGGATTTGTCTTTTTTATTTCCTCAGGGTGTCATTTAATTTATACCTCCATTCCTGTTTCTTTTAAGATGAAAGGTAGCCCTGGAGGGTTGGTAATCACACTTGAGAGGTGAATGATACTGTATACTTTATATTGCATCACATCATGAGACACTTAATGTCAGTGCTGAGCTTGATCAGTTGATTGAGGTGATCTGCTCAGGATTTAAATTTCAGGGAAGTTACACACTGAGTATAAGGCAACTATAATTGTTGTATTTATTTATTTATATTTTTATTTTTTGAGACAGGGTCTTGCTTTCTCACCCAGGCTGGAGTACATTGCTGCAAACATGGATCACCTTAGCCTTGATCTCCCTCGCTCAAGCAATCCTCCTGCCTCAGCCTCCCGAGTAGCGGGACTGCAGGCATGCACCACCATGCCTGGCTAATTTTTGTGTTTTTTGTAAAGACAGGGTTTTGCCATGTTGCTCAAGCTGGTCTCAAACCAAGAGATTCTCGCACTTCAGCCTCCCAAAATGCTGCGATTACAGGCATGAGCCACCAGGTCTGGCCAATTGTTGTATTTAAAGAGATTAATAAGAAACTAGAAGACAGATCTAAAGAAACTCAGAATGTCATCCGGAAAGTAATAATGGTGGAAACTATGGAAGAGAGGATAAGAAATTTGGAGGATAGAGTAAAAAGCAAAAATACATCTAAGCTGGGTGCAGTGGAACACATTTGTAATTCCAGCTAGTAGGGAGGCTGAGGCAGGAGAATTGCTTGCACCCAGGAGTTCAAGGCCAGCCTGGGCAATATAGCAAAACTCTATTTCTTAAAAATACACACACACACACACACACACACACATCTGATTAGAATTTCAGAAACAGATAATGAAAGTAAGAAGAGAATATTCCAAAAATACAATGGCTGAAAATTTTCCAGGTTTGTTTTTTGTTTTTGTGTTTGTGTTTTTGAGATAGGGTCTCACTCTGTTGCCCAGGCTGGAGTGCAGTGGCGTGGTCTCGACTCACTGTAACCTCTGCCTCCTGGGTTCAAGCTCTCCTCCCACCTCAGCCTCCCGAGTATCTGGGACTACAGACGTTCACCACCACACACAGATAATTTTGTGTATTTTTGTAGAGATGGGGTTTAATGTTGTGCAGGCTGGTCTTGATCTCCTTATCTCAGGTGATCTGCCAACCTTGGCCTCCTAAAGTGCTGGAATTACAGGCATGAATCACCATGCCTGGCCAGTTTTCCAGTTTTAATGATAAATATCAATCTTTGGATTGAGAAAGCCCAATGTACTTTTCAATACATTAATGTAAAACTGCAGAACACCAAAGAAAAAGAGGACTTACAGTAAGCTAGAGAAAAAAGACAAACCACTTACAAAGAAATGATAATGTGGTTTAAGCCAGAAGACATTGAAATAATGTCTTCCAAGGCCTGAGAGGAAATAATTGTCATCCTAAAATTTTATAACCAGTGAAGCTAGTTTTCAAGAATATGACAAAGCCAAAAAAAAAAAAAAAAAAAAAAGTGGGATGGTTTATCAATACAAGTCCCTAATTAATGGAAATTCTAAACGATTATTCCTCAAGTAGTGGGAAAATGATTCCAGATGGAAAGTCTTAATATATAAGCAGGGCTTGTGAGCAATAATATTGATGAATGTGTGACTAAATCTGAAGAAACATTCTATAAAATAATATTTGAGTTTGGGAGGAAAGTCCAGAACTAAAATACTGGGCACAGTAACATTGTAATTGGCATTACAGAGATCAAAGTTAAAGCATTGTAAGGTTCTCATGTTGTTTAGGAGAATAAATACATTGGTTAATTATTGACTTTGTTGAGAGGATATGTTAAAATAGGGCAATCATCAAAAGAAGAGATAAAGAAAATGTAAGTCAAGAGAACAGTATGAAATGAATATTAAGGAGAAGGAACAAAATAGAATGAAAAAAAACAAATGTCAACAAATCAAAAATAAAAGAAGAAAGGGGAATGTAAAACAAAAACAAAAATGGCAGAAAACACAGAGAAAACACAAAATAAACTTGTCAAGTAAAATCCAAATAAATCACTAATCACTATAAATGTAAGTTTTTCAACCCCTTTACTTAAAAGACCAAAATTGTCAAAACATTTTTTTTTTTTTTTCACATGAGATGGTTCAAGCAAAACAAATTTTTTGGTTTGTTTGTTTTTTGAGACAGAGTTTCGCTCTTAGTGCCCAGGCTGGAGTGCAATGGTGTGATTTTGGCTCACCACAACTTCTGCCTCCCGGGTTCAAGCGATTCTCCTGCCTCAGCCTCCTGAGTAGCTGGGATAACAGGCGTGTGCCACCACACCCAGCTAATTTTGCATTTTTAGTAGAGACAGGGTTTCTCCATGTTGGTCAGGCTGGTCTCGAACTCCTGACCTCAGGTGATCCACCCACCTCAGCCTCCCAAAGTGCTGGGATTACAGGCATAAGCCACCACACCTGACCTGCAAAACGTATTTTTTAACAGCAACTTAACTTTTATGAGTCATCATATCTAAAACAAAAAGACATAGAAAAATTGGGAGTCAAATTATGGGAAAAATGCATTGGCGTCTATTAAGAATAAGACCCTGAGGTAGCTGTTTTAGTGTTGCGCAGAACAGACTTTAAGACAAAAGAGTATTACTCATGAAGGAGATTACCCCATGTTAAAAGGTTAATTTCACCAGGAAGTTATGACAGTTCTACCTTGTATGATCTTCTTTCTTTGTCTCTTTTGATGAATACTCATCTCCCAAATTTAGAATTCCCCAGGTCTCAGTTTAGAACTGTTTTTTAAATTTAAAAAAAAAAAAATAGAAATGGGGCCTTGCTATGTGGCTCAGGCAGGAGTGCAGTGGTACAATCATAGCTCACTACATCCTTGAACTCCTGGACTCAAGGAATCCCCTCATCTCGGCCTTCCAAAGTGCTGGGATTACAGGTGTGAGCCACTGGCTTGACCATTATCACAATCTTTTCCTTGATAATCACATTCCGTTCCATGGCTTTATTTATTTATTTATTTTAGTAGAGATGAGGTCTTGCTATGTTGCCAAGGCTGGTCTCAAACTCCTGGCCTCAAGTGGTCCTCTCAGCTCAGCCTCCCAAAGTACTGGGATTACAGGGGTAAACCACCATGCCTGGCCTCAGTTCCATGGTTTCAAATGCCAGCTATACACTAACTCTCAAAGTTATATCTTCAGCCAGTACCTCTATTCTGAAGTCCAGACTCATTAAATAAATTGCCTATGTCACATCTCCACTTGGGTATCTAATAGTATCTCAAACTTGATACAGTCTGTAATGAGGGAGGAGGACTGCTTGAGTCCAGAAGTTCAAGACTGCAGTGAGCTCTGATCATGTCAGTGCACTCCAGTCTTGCTAAGAGAGTGAGACCCTGTCTTTAAAAATAAAATTTAAAAATTTAAAAATTTAAAATTAATACAGGATGTCTAAAACCAAGCTTTCGATCTGATTCACCAAACATGCTCTTCTCCCATGCTCTACCATCTCAGAAAATGGCAACTCCATCTTTCCAATTGCGTAGGTTCAAATAATGGAGTGACCTTGACTTCTCACTTTCTCTTCCATCCCATATCTTAACATCAAATCTAAGAAATTTTATCCTCAGAAGATTTGCTATTAAGATATGGGATGGAGGCCGGGCGCGGTGGCTCAAGCCTGTAATCCCAGCACTTTGGGAGGCCGAGACGGGCGGATCACGAGGTCAGGAGATCGAGACCATCCTGGCTAACACGGTGAAACCCCGTCTCTACTAAAAAATACAAAAATCTAGCCGGGCGAGGTGGCGGGCGCCTGTAGTCCCAGCTGCTCGGGAGGCTGAGGCAGGAGAATGGCGTAAACCCGGGAGGCGGAGCTTGCAGTGAGCTGAGATCCGGCCACTGCAGTCCAGCCTGGGCAACAGAGCAAGACTCCGTCTCAAAAAAAAAAAAAAGATATGGGATGGAAGAGAAATTTGATTGCTTCTCTCCACCCCTTTTGCCCTCAGTCGGCTCCAAGCTACAATTATCTTTCACCTGGATTACTGCGATTACCTTTTAACTGGTCTCCCTGCTTCTGCCTTTGATCTCTATGATAGTCCAGGTCCTCCAAGAAGCAGATGCCAAGACAGGATTAAATGTACAAGAAATGTATTGTGGGAAACCCCTGTGAGAGAAAATGGGGAGGGAGCAGGAGAAGCTGGGAGAGCTGTCAGACTGTGATGCAAGTCAAATGAAGGAGAGAAGGAACATTGGGTGGAAAATTCTTAGACCATTGTGCAGTTATGAAAAATTCAGCAAAGCTGTTAGGAAGTCCTGAGCTAAAATGTTGCCTGTCGAGCAGTTCTGCAATTCCTGGAAATGGGTCTGCCCTAGCATCCCTGCTGAGAGCAGCCAGTGGAAAGCACGGGCTCAAAACCCCACATCTGGGATCCCAGTCAATTATGCTTCCTGCAGTGAGCCATCAAGAGTGCTTTCCAATGATTGCCATGTGTATCGCTTCAGGCAGTTCTCCCTAGAGTAGTCAGAGTGATCCAGCTAAAATGCTGGATCATGTCATTCCTGTTGCTTAAAAGTCTCCAATCACTTCCCATTTGATTCAGAATTAAACCAAATTCCCTACACTGGCTGCCCCACTACTTGAAAGACGTGAGATCAGTAGGTCCTCAAACCCTAAATGGAATCATTTGTGGCAGATATAGGGTAGTCTGACCAGGTAGTCTGATCTGACTTAGTAACAGTTGGAAAGTTAGAAGATGGTGATTCTTAGAAAAAATGCAATTTGACTTCTTTGGATCTGGCCCAAAATGTCATTATAGTGTTGGGTCACTTTCCCAGAATGTGAGCTGATGGGATACTACTGATATAGTTTGGCTGTTTCCCAAATCTCATCTTGAATTGTAGTTTCCATAATCCCCACGTGTTGTGGGAGGGATCTGATGGGAGGTAATTGAATCATGGGGGCAGTTACCTCCATGCTGTTCTCATGATAGTAAGGGAGTTCTCACGAGATCTAATGGGTTTATAATGACCTTTTCCCCTTTTGCTCAGCACTTCTCCTTCCTGCTGCCATGTGAAAAAGCATGTGTTTGCTTCCCCTTCCACCATGATTGTAAGTTTCCTGAGGCCTTCCCAGCCCTGCAGAACTGTGAGTCAATTAAACCTCTTTCCTTTATAAACTACCCAGTCTCAGGCAGTTCTTTATAGCAGCGTGAGAACAAACAGATACAGATACAAAAGCGATTGTATCAACATACACCACATTTACTTTTACAGTGAAAGAATGAAGAAAACATGCATGTTTGAGGTTTTCTTGAGGGAAGTATCTAATGATTCACCTACAACCAGGGACTCTTCAGGCTGAAGATAGCTTGTAATTTTTCTTCTAGTCCCCTAGTAGACTAATTTGAACCTGTTTTCTATTCATCACTCCTAGAGGTGATGACTGTTTTTGGAATTAAGGTTCAAAGGAGGTAAAAGGAGGAAGAGCTGTTTGGAGAAATTGTTACTAGTGGAGGGTGTCCAGGTTTCTTGGTGCTTTAAACAAAGAATTGGACAAATCACACAAAGAATGAAATAACATAGGAGAGATTTATTGAAAATGAATTCACACTCCACAGGGTGGGACCAGCCCAAGCAAGTGGCTCAAGGGCTTGGTTACAGAATTTTCTGTGGTTTAAATACCCTTTAGAGGTTTCCCATTGGTTACTTGGTGTACACCCTATGTAAATGAAGTAGCCTGTGATCAGTCTGATTGGTTGCAAAAAGTGACTAAAAAGAGGCTGAAGTGAAATTACAAAGTTACACCTTATGCAGACTTCTGATTGGTTGTGGAAAGTGACCAATCAGAGGCTAAGGTGAAATTACAAAGTTATACTCCTATGCAAATGAAGACTTGGCCCATGACCAGCCTGATTGGTTATGGGAGGGGACCAGTCACAGGTACTTTCAATTTTTCATCTGCCATGCAGAAAAAGAGTGGGTTGCAAAGGGAGCACAGCCTCTGGTCCTTTTGTTACTTGAGCATAGGAAGTTGGGGTTTTCCTTTGGTTTAGTTCTAGGAAATCACATGAATTGGCCTTATAGTTTTGGGTTCCTGCCTCCAGACCCTATTCTGCCTCAAAACAGTTGATTCTAAGGCTATGGCAAGGAAAGTCAAGGTACATTTGAACATCTTACTGTATCTGAAAGTAAAAAACTGCTGAAAAATTGGTGGGGACACAGGAGCCAGCTCGAAGGGGACTCCCACTGGTTAAACTTAGCATCAAAATAAATAATAACAGGAATGGATTATAACTCATTGATTAACCAAAAATGAATCAATGAGTCCCTATTATTACAAAAAAAGAAAATCGCCTTTAAAAAAAACTTCAGCTGGGCGCAGTGGCACACGCCTGTAATCCCAGCATTTTGGGAGGCCGAGGTGAGCAGATCACCTGAGGTCGGGAGTTCAAGACTAGCCTGACAAACATGGAGAAACCCCGTCTTTACTAAAAATACAAAATTAGCCGGACGTTGTGGTGCGCACCTATAGTCCCAGCTACTTTGGAGCCTGAGGCAGGAGAATTGCTTGAACCCAGGAGACGAAGGTTGCGATGAACTGAGATTGCACCATTGCACTCCAGCCTGGGCAACAAGAGCGAAACCCCGTCTCAACCCCCCCTCCAAAAAAACCATATTAAAAAGTATTAGTGGTGTTAATGTGGCTTTTGGAATTTGAAAATCTAGTTTTGCTGTGTTTTAATGTTCATGTGAAAGAGTAAACATTCCTATAAAATGTCCCTACAAATATTGAAAAATTAGCTTTTCATTCATAAAAGCAAAATTCATGTATCTTCTAAAGAGTACATATTTTACAAGCCTCATTAGACACCCTTGACACAAAACATTCAGAAATAGAAAACTAGCATTGATTAAAAGCTGTCATATTTTTCTTTTTATCTTTTTCTTTTTCTTTCTTTCTTTTTCTTTTTTCTTTTTTTTTTTTTTTGAGACAGAGTCTCTCCGTCACCCAGGCTGGAGTGCAGTGGCACAATCTTTGCTCACTGCAAACTCCACCTCCTGGGTCTAAGCGATCCTCCTGCCTCAGCCTCCCGAGTAGCTGGGACTACAAGCACACGCCACCATGCCTGGCTAATTTTTGTGTTTTTAGTAGAGACGGGATTTCACCATGTTGGCCAGGCTGGTCTCTAACTCTACTCTAACTCATGATCCGCCTGCCTCGGCCTCCCAAAGTACTGGGATTATAGCCACCATGCCCAACCAAAGCTCTCATATTTTTCTAGTATTAAAAAATACTCTTGGCTGGGCATGGTGGCTCATGTTTATAATCCTAGCACTTTGGGAGGCTGAGATAGGAGGATCATTTGAGCCCAGGAGTTTGAGACCAACCTGGGTAACATAGTGAGACCCCCATCTCAAAAAAAATCAATAAAAAAATGATCTTTCAAGACAGGTTCAGTGTCTCACAACTGTAATACCAGCACTTTGGGAGGCTGAAGTAGAGGGATCACTTGGGCCAAGGAGTTAAAGATCAGCCTGGGCAGCATAGCATGACTTTATCCCTACAAAAAAAGAAAAAATTAAAACTTAGCCTGGCATGCTGGTGCCATGCCTGTAGTCCTAGCTACTTGGGAGGCTTAGGCAGAGACTGCATGAGCCCAGGACATTGAGGCTACAGTGAGCTATGACTGTGCCACTGCACTCCAGTCTAAGTGACAGAGTGAGACCCCGTCTCTGGAAAAACAAACAAACAAAACAAAACAAAAAAAACTCTTTCAGAGGTGGCAAGATTACGTAAGTCTGGGAGTTCAAGCACACAATGATCCAGTCTGTAAATAGCCATCACACTCCAGCCCGGGCAATATACTGAGACCCCATTTATAAAACAAACAGACAAACAAATGAAAGATAGGTCTCGAAAGGAAGACAAAAATATAAAATTACAATATATGTAGAAAGTAAGGACTTCAGGAAATTATAGGATGTCATCCATTCATATCCCAAAGGCATTCGAATTTATAAATTATCTCAGGAAATGAGAAATTGCAAAAGTTAAATGTAAAGGAGAATGCAATTTATACATATACAAGCAGTCAAATCTGTTCTTTTAATACAGTTTCTCACAGCCCAGGTCTTGGCCCCCTGAAGTCCCTGGAATTGAGCCCTGGGCTGTGTTTCTGCCTTCTGGGTGAATGAGGAACAGAAATGAAAATTATATTCTGTGGGAGTCTGTGTGAAATTGCATCTTCTGCACAGGCAGAGTTTGAAATTTATATCCTAGTCTCCTTCACCAGCACAGACATCTCCAGTTCATGCTTAGGTAAATAACCTGTTCTAATTGTAGGAGTCCCAGACATTCCAGCTCCCACCACACCCATGTGGACTCACAGGGAGGTCTCTGCCCCAACGCTGAGTCGCAACTGCCACGTTCAAGACACGTCTCCAACACTTGCATAAAGGACTTTTAGGCCAGGTGCAGTGGCTCACACCTGTAATCCCAGCACTTTGGGAGGCTGAGGCAGGCGGATCACAAGGTCAAGAGATCGAGACCATCCTGGCCAACATGGTGAAACCCCATCTCTACTAAAACTACAAAAATTAGCTGGGCGTAGTGGCACACGCCTGTGTGTGCCAGCTATTCAGGAGGCTGAGGTAGGAGAATGGCTTGAACGCGGGAGGCGGAGATTGCAGTGAACAGAGATGGCGCCACTGCACTCCAGCCTGGCAACAGACCAAGACTCCGTCTCAAAATAAAAACAAAAACAAAAACCGATTTTCAACTGAAACCATAGAAGACCACCTTTTTATAGCCTCCAAAGTAATCATTGATCCATACAATAATTACCAATATATACTAAAACCATTATGTGAAATACTGTTGGGGAACAGGATACTCATACAGTTTCCAAGTGTCACTCCACAGGATATTTCTTAATTATAAAGGAAAAACATCTTTATGTCAGAGAAATCCAGGAGGACCTTAGCTAAATGTACAAAGTTTGTTTTTTTGGCTTTCGTTGTTGTTGTTTTTGAGATAGAGTCTCACTCTATTGCTCAGGCTGGAGTGCAGTGGCATGATCTCCACTCACTGCAACCTCTGCCTCCTCGGTTCAAGCCATTCTCCTGCCTCAGTTGCCCAAGTAGCTGGGATCACAGGCGTGCGCCACCACGCCTGGCTAATCTTTGTATTTTTGGTAGAGACAGGGTTTTGCCACGTTGGCCAGGCTGATCTAGAACTCCTGGCCTCAAGTGATCCACCCACCTCAACCTCCCAAAGCGCTGGGATTACAGGCATGAGCCACCGCGCCCGGCCTGAACAAAGTTAATGAAGCAAACTGACAGGTTATGCCCCTTGTGTTGGGGATCCCTAAGATCAACCTCAGGTTTGATGATTCACTAGAAGTACTCACAAAACTCAAAAAACCTGTTCTGCTTATGGCTACAGTATCTTCCAAAGAAAGGGCACAGATTTAAACCAGCAAAGTGAAAAGGTGCATGAGGTTAAGTATAGGAGAAATCAGGGGCAAGCTTCCAGTTGTCCTCTCCCAGTGGGGCCACACAGACTCTACTTAATTCTCTCAGCAACTATGTGTGACAACAGGTGTGAAGACTGCTGTCCAAAGAAGCAGACCTAAGCCTTGGTCTCCAGGATTTTCATGGTGGTCAATCACATAAGCATGTGTTGTCCATGTAGCTGACTTTAGCTATTCAGTCTCCAGACTGCGAGAGGTCAAACTGATACAGCATGGTCCAGGACCCCAGGCATAGAAAACAGGTGTTCACCATAAGTCAGATCGTTAGCGCAAACTAACCGATCAAACATATAATTTGGCCCAGAGCCTAAGGCATATAGAAACACTCTTATCAGGCAGGATAATGGCTCAGAGGTTACCTTCCAGCAGCAGGTCAAGGTCCAATCCTTTCTTGGGGATGTTTGAACAATCCAAGCCTCCTGAGTTAACCCCTTACAGAACACTCCCTGATAGGAAAAGGACACAAATCAACAATATAGTATACTGTGAAAATATTGTATCTAGGTATAGTCATGAGGAAACCATCAAAGATACCAGGACTGATCAGCATTTGGCAAAACGATTGTCCTGCCTCTTTAAAAAAGTGTCAGTTATGGAAGACAAAAAAAAAAAAAGGCAACTCTTCTAGATTAAAGGGCAACTTTTCTAGATGAAAGGAGACTTCTACTTTTTATTTCTATGGTTTCGACTGCTTTAGATACTTCATATGAGTGGAATCATAAAGTGAGCGTCTTAAGTAACATGACCATGGAAGATGGGACAAAGCAAGAGGCACTTGGATTAATTTAATTAGTGTCCTATTGAATTTAAGAATACAGTGTTTGACACATGTACAAGCAGATCAGTAGCAGACTTAGGGAATTACTATTAGGCATAATTCACTTAGCATTATATCTTTGAGGTTCATCCATGTTGTAGCACGTGACAGGATTTTTAGTTGATCCTAGAACTAGTTCCTCATCTTTTTTTTTTCTTCCATATTACAATGTGTGACCCTTCACAGATATTCCATTCTATGTGTGTATCACATTTTCTTTTTCCATTCATCTGTCAATGGACACTTGTGTTACTTCTACCTCTTGGCTACTGTGAACAATACCAGAAGGAATATGGGTGTGCAAATATCCCTTCAAGACTGCTTTCAGGGATGAGGCATAGTGGCTCACTCCTGTAATCCCAGCACTTTAGGAGGCTGAGGCGGGTGGATGACCTGAGCCCAGGAGTTTGAGACCAACCTGGGAAACATGGCAAAACCCTGTCTCTACAAACTCAGGACCTGATCCTGGGGAGGTCAAGGCTGTAGTGAGCCGTGATTTCTCCACTGCACTCCAGCCTGGGCAATGGAGTGAGAGCTTGTCTCTAAAATAAATAATAACTAAAGACTCTGCTTTCAATTATTTTGGATGTATATCCAGAAGTGAGACTGCTGGATCATATGACAAATCTATTTTTAATTTTGTGAGGAATCTTAATACTATTTCTCATAATGGCTGCACAATTTTACATTCCCACCAACAGTACAAAGAATCCCAATTCTTTCAAATCCTTACCAACACTTGTTATTTTCTGTTCTTTAGATAGCAGTCATCCTAATGTGTGTGAGGTGATACCTCAATGTGGTTTTGATTTGCATTTCCCAATGATTAGCAATGTTATGCATCTTTTCATATGCTTCTTGGGCATTTGTGTGTGTGTGTGTGTGTGTGTGTGTGTGTGTATGTATACTTTTTAAATATATGTATACTTTTATATATATACACTTTTTTTTTTTTTTGAGACGGAGTCTTGCTCTATCACCCAGGCTAGAGTGCAGTTACACGATCTCAGCTCACTGTAACCTCCACTTCCCGGGTTCAAGCGATTCTCCTGCCTCAGCCTCCCAAGTAGCTACAATTACAGGCACCTGCCACCACCCTCGGCTAATTTTTGTATTTTTAGTAGAGACAAGGTTTCACCATGTTGGCCAGGATGGTCTTGATCTCCTGACCTCAGTGGATCCGCCCGCCTTGGCCTCCCAAGGTGCTGGGATTACAGGCATAACCCTCCATGCCCAGCCTATTTGTATTTTTTTTTTTTTTGAGAAATGTCTATTCGAGCTTTTTGTCCATTTTTAAATTGTGTTTTGTTGTTGAGTGGTAGGAGGTTTTTTTTTTAATATATTCTGGATATTAACTTTTTTGATATATGATTTAACATTTTCTCCCCTTTTGTAGGCTTTTTTCCATTCTGTTAATTGTATCCTTTGATGCACAGGAGTTTTTAAGTTTGATATAGTACCATTTGTCTATTTGTGCTTTTTTTTTTTCTTGGTAGAGATGTAATCTCACTATGTTGCCCAGGCTGGTCTCAAGGTCCCAACCTCAAGCAATCCTACCAACTCAGCCTCCCAAAGTGTTGGGATTACACATGTGAGCCACTGCACCAAGTTAGATTTTTCCTTTTGATGCTTGTGCTTTTGGTGTCATATCTAAGAAATCATTCCAAATCCAGTGTCCTGAAGATTTTCCCATTTTCTTCTAGGAGTTTTATACTTTTAGAACTTATGTTAGGTCTTTAATCCATTTTTACGTTATTTTTTGTATATGATATAAGTTAAGGGGCCAGCTTGAATGTGGACTTCTAGGCAGCTATTGTTTTTTTTGTTGTTGTTGTTTTGTTTTGATTTTTTTGAGATGGAGTCTCACTCTGTTGCCCAGACTGGAGTGCAGTGGCATGATCTGGGCTCATTGCAGCCTCCACCTCCCAGGTGCAAGAGATTCTCCTGCCTCAGCTCCCCAAGTGGCTGGGATTACTGGTGCGCACCACCACGCCCAGCTAATTTTCATGTTTAGTAGAGATGGGATTTCACCACGTTGCCCAGGCTGGTCTCAAACTCCTGGCCTCAAGTGATCTGCCCGCCTTGGCCTCCCAAAGTGCTGAGATTACAGGCATGACCCGCCGTACCCGGGCAGCTATTGGCTTTTAAATTTCTTTTGACTGCTTGTCTACCAAAGGCCTTATTATAATATCATCACATGTTTACTCCTAAGGGCATGAGAGTGGTCTTTTCTTGTTTGGTTTTCCAATTTATTTTAATAGGAAAACTTATCTCGGTTTAATTATGTAAATGTTAAATATGTGTGAATTTTCTCTCTAAATATATTTGAATACATCAGTGACAAGTACATTTTTATGTATCTTACAAATGTGTAAAAGGAAAAAAAAAATCTTCCAAGCAACTCCAATAGTTCTCTATAAGTGCTAACATAGGAATGTTAGTTGATAGAAAAACAGTATTAACAGGAAGAAAGTAATTTATTAGTTAATTTGCTTTCCAAAACTAAAACTGTAATAAGAGAGCTCTTGCTTAGAAAAGGAACGTTGAAAACAACCTCATATGCTACACATTGTGCTAAGTATTCCTCCAGAGAAAAATAGAGGAATGCCTTAAATAATATGATAATGGAAGATGGGACAAAGCAAAATCACTTGGATGAATTTGATTAGTGCTCTGTTGAATTTAAGAATATAGGGTCCTACACATGTACAAACATAGAACAGTAGGAGATTTAGGGAATCACTAATAGACTGCACCTGTTGGAGTCCTCAGTGAATCCAGTCCTTGTTTAAGGCTTCCAGTTGGAGCTGGCAGTTGTTGTAGGGATTAAATTATTTAAAGCCTTCAGCTGGCTAGTGTAGGCAAGCAGTAGCTTGGAAAACACTTAATCTATTTTTTAAAATCTGTTCCTAAGTTTGCTTTGCTTAGGCTGTAAGACTACATGTACCACCCACCTGCCACATTCTGGAATCTTTTAAATTTATCCAAGAAAAAAATGTTCTTTGAGGAATATTTATCTTTTAATACAATATGCTTATTTTGAACACAATCTATTTGTAATAAACAAATCATTTGCTAAGTATCTAAAAACGTATTGTTTAAATTAATTTCAAAAGGAAATTACCAAATTACCTATTTTCACAGCCATCTTCTAAATTTTATTTTTAATCATAGTTAGAGGGGTTTTTGATAACCAACATTATGTGGACCGTTTCAACAGAAGCATTATTTTATTTTATGTATTTTTTTTTAGACAAAGTCTCGCTCTGTTGCCCAGGCTGGAGTGCAGCAGCGCAATCTCGACTCACTCCAACCTCCACTTCCCCGGTTCAAGTGATTCTCCTGCCTCAGCCTCCCCTGTAGCTGGGATTACAATCATGTGCCATCATACCCAGCTAATTTTTGTAATTTTAGTAGAGACAGGGTTTCACCATGTTGGCCAGGGTGGTCTTGAACTCCTGACCTTAAGTGATCCACCGGTCTCAGCCTCCTAAAGTGTTGGGATTATAGGCGTGAGCCACTGCATCCAGCCAGAAACATTTTTCTTTAAGCCAGCTCCATATATATTACATAATTTGGTAACATATTACAATATATTTAACTTCTATTTAGAAAACTAGAATTACTTAATAAACCTTACTATGCTTTGGAGTCACCTAAGGAACTTTATTTTATTTTTATTTTTATTTATTTATTTTTTTTTGAGATAGAGTCTCACTCTGTCGCCCAGGCTGGAGTGCAGTGGTTCGATCTCAGCTCACTGCAACCTCCACCTCCCGGGTTCAAGCGATTCTCTTGCCTCAGCCTCCTGAGTAGCTGGGATTACAGGTGTCTACCACCACGCCCGACTAATTTTTGTATTTTTTGTAGAGACAGGATTTCACCATGTTGGCCAGGCTGGTCATGATGTCCTGACTCCAGTGATCCTCCGGCCTTGGGCTCCCACGACCTAAGGAATTTGTGTAAAACCTTCTAGATAATTCAGAAGCTGAGGACTTATTAGGCAAATCTACTTATATGTAATTAGTCATTACTTAGAGGCCCACTGTATTTTTTTGGCTGATGAAAAATACAAAGATTTTCTTTCCTACTAGAAATTTTTAGCCTGGTATTATGTCACTATCATTTCTTTGAATTTGTTAGATATATGATAGATTAAATCAATATGTTTCCAAAATAAAAGAACTGATTCTGACATCATTCACTGTCTAAAGTTCTTTCTTGGCTGCCTTTAAAAATAACAAAACTTTTGTTTCCAAATGGTGGGGTATGAAGTAAAATAACTTTGGTGGGTATATTTTCTTATTTTCCTAGAGTTTATAGTAGAATTGGTGAAACAAATAAACAAAATCCTGTAAAATAGGTTTAAAGTATTGAAATGTAAAATTCTAAACTTTTTCTGTTACTAGTCTCAAGTTTGTTTATTTATAAACTAACAATTTTTATAAGCTTCTTTCTTTTTCTCCCTAAGACTTTTTATTGCTTTATTTTTAGATGCCTATTGTGGGCATGATTAAGATGAAAGGAAAAATTTTAGATATGTAGCAGAGGAAGAAAATAAATTTAGGACTAACTGCCTCTTAAGTAGAGAAAATAATAGTTGAGCTATTCTAGTTGCAATTTCTTACTTGGTTGCAAATGTACCCTCAAAAGTGGAAGATGATTTTTTGCAAAATGTGGCTGGCTGTGGAGAGTCAATTTGGGCAAATTAAACTAAATGACCTAAACGTTTATACCAGCTACAATATTGTGACTTTTATATAACTACTTTTATTCAATCAGGTACAATTTCATCATTTCTCCAGTTTAATTGCTTTAAAATGTTACCATAGGGTACCATCCCAGAACCCCATGGGGAAAGCTGTTAAGAACTCCCAGCTCTGTTCCTCTATTCTAACCTCCCTCAGCGTCTCTTTCTTGCTTTCAGCTGGCTCCCAAAGGATTCAGCACTCATTCTTCCACTCCTCACAGCTGTCACCACCAGCTCTATTTCCTGGGGTTCCTCCCCCACCCCATCCCACCCAAGACTGGTTATGGTCTGACCTAGTTTCCTTAGCATCCACCTTCCTTTCTCTCTGAAAATAAGTATGGACACTGTTTAAACACTGAGGGTACAGAGCATTAAGAAGAACCTGTAATCCAGCTTTCTCTGTCATTATCATGCACATATCCTTTGTGGGAGACTCATCCACCCTTATGTACCTGACATCCCCTTAGAATCTGCAAATAATAGAATCGGTATGTTTATTTATCTTTTCTTCAAGAATGTGTCTTTTTAGCTAGTACCCCTTTCCCTAGAGCAGCTGCTTACTGCATACACAATGATTGTGGCATGAAATAGTTAAACAATAAAATCCCAGGCTGCTGTTGAATGGTGTCAGAAGGAGGCTGGGGCTAGGTGCGGTGGCTCAAGCCTGTAATCCCAGCACTTTGGGAGGCCAAGGCAGGCGGATCACAATGTCAGGAGATCGAGACCATCCTGGCTAACATGGTGAAACCCTGTCTCTACTAGAAATACCAAAAATTAGCCGGACGTGATGGTGGGCACCTGTAGTCCCAGCTACTCAAGAGGCTGAGGTAGGAGAATGGCGTGAACCTGGGAGACGGAGCTTGCAGTCAGTAGAGATTGTGCCACTGCACTCCAGCCTGGGCGACAAAGCAAGACTCCGTCTCAAAAAAAAAAAAAAAAGAAGGAGGTTGGTACTCTGCACTTGGCTACCCAGACCTGCCACACACATTTACAGCCACCACCTGGCCTCTGTATGCATCAGAGTTTCCTGTTTTTGACCCCTCTTATTGAAAGTTTATCAAGATCAGCCAATCATGTCTATACATTTGTAGTGTGTGCTACTAAAAGAGTACTACCTGGATTCAGAAGTAGCATGTACAAGCCTTGGATTTCTCACGTATTAGATGGGCAAGCATGGCACTCTCTCCACAGGGTTCTTTTAACTCTTCTCTCCACACCCGCTCCAGCGACCACTGGTAACAATCTGTGGCCATCACCTAAACTCTCACCCAGGTAAGGATTCAAGATCCCTTTCCTTTAACCTGTTTCTAACCATCTCACATATTGGCACTCCTTCAGTTCTAAGCTGGTTGAATTTGCATCTTGGTTTTCTCTTAGTTTTCCCCTGGATTTAATTATTCAGACCTCCTTTTTTTTTTTTTGAAACTGACCTGGTAACACCATAGAATGCTGCCTCTGGCAATTTCCTTTGACCCAGTAGGAAAATTAGGAGCAGGGCTCCTTACAGGAGCAGGGCTTGTTGTATTCCTCTTATCGACAATGCCAGAATGGTGTCCGCTGTATACTGTGCACACATCATCATGTTTTGTTGTTAATAATGATGGTGTTGAAGACTATGGCTTTGATGACTAGTTCTGCTTTAAGAAAACATTCCATAAGTCTTCATCCTTGCAGTGATATATATTTCCTTGCAGTGATAAATATATATTTATATATATACAGCCTACAAGGGGACAATATGGTACAGCGAGTATGATCATGAACTTTGAAGCCAGACTTTCTGTGTTCAAACCCTTGCTCTGTCACTTTCTAGCTAGGTGAACTTGGCCAAGTTACATACCTTGGCCTACTTAACTCTCAAGGCCTCAATTTCTTCACCTGCTGCTTCATAAGTTGGGGATAATGACAGTACTCAACTTCCTTGGGTTGTTATGAGGATTAAATGAGTTAACATTAGTAATGACCTTGGAACAGTGTCTGACACATCATAAGCACAAAAGTGTTTGTTAGATAAAAAGTGATTTTTTTTTCCTGCCTTAGGTTCATTTGTACAAATAGCACAAGAGGACACCAGCCCCGTGCAGATGGCAGCCCAGCAGGTCACACCAGTCCTTCTGTCCTCACACTGGCAGACAGAGGCCTCCTCTCTGGAGTCTTCATAGGGGTCTGAGCTATAGCGGGAAATGCAGCTGGATCTGCAGCCAAAGCTGGGGCTGCAGGGCCTTGATTTGACACTTGGCCTTGGTCTTGGGTGGGCAAAAGTAAGACCCTTGGCAATGTAGGCAGGAGTACACTTCCGAGCTTGGGGTAGGCAACGTAGGCAAGTCAATTGAGCTTCTGGATGATGCACTTTGGGATTTGGGACTTAACCTCCTTGGCCTTTTTGAGGACTGTGATAGACTTGGCATACAGACACATGGCCTTGGTAGTGTTGGCCTGCTTCTTGTTCAGGCCCTTCTTGTTGTGCTTCTTGGCAAAGCACATGTTCCTCAGGAATTCGGGATCTACCCCATTAAGAGGTTTATATCTTTTTTATCAGGGTTTCTTGATGTCATTTCTGTACTATTTTTGGGACTGGTTGTGTGTGGTGTGGCTCTTGGACTTGGCCATGTCTACATCATAACCTGTGGCTCTAGAAGCTCCTGGGACCAGAAGAGAAAGAACCAAAAAGGGAATTTTATTTTTAAAAAAATGTTTTGAGACAGGGTCTCGTTCTGATGCCCAGGTTGGGGTGCAGTGGCACAATCAGGGTTCACTGCAGCCTCAACTGTCTAGGCTGAAGCCATCCTCCTGCCTCAGCCTCCTGAGTAGCTGGGACTACAGAAGCACACTACCACGCCCAGCTAATTTTGAAATTTTTTGTAGAGACAAGGTCTCACTATGTTGCCCACGCTGGTCTCAAACTCTTGAGCTAAGTGATCCTCCTGCCTCGGCCTCCCAAAGTACTGGGGTTACAGGTGTGAACCACCACACCAGGCTCAAAAAGTGAATTTAAAAATAAGTAACTGCTAGGACCGGGCATGGTGTCTCACGCCTGTAATCCCAGCATTTTGGGAGGCTGAGGCAGGTGGATCACCTGAGGTCTGGAGTTCGAGACCAGCCTAACCAACATGGAGAAACCCCGTCTCTACTAAAGATACAAAAAAATTAGCTGAGCATGATGGCGCACGCCTGTAATCTCAGCTACTCAGGAGGCTGAGGCAGGAGAATCACTTGAACCCAGGAAGCGGAGATTGTGGTGAGCCAAGATTGCGCCATTGCACTCCAGCCTGAGCAACAAGAGTGAAACTTGGTCTCAAAAAATAAAAATAAAAAAATAAAATAAGTAACTGCTAGATAGTATTAAAATATTATCATTTGGAACAAGTGAAAAATATTTTCATGTGGCCAGGCAGAGTTCCAGAATGAATTTAGTTTAATTGCTTTGCTTAATTTTTTTTGAGACAGAGTCTCACTCTGTCACCCAGGCTGGAGTGTAGTGGCACGATCTCGGCTCACTGCACCCTCTGCTCACTGCAACCTCCGCCTCCTGGGTTCCGGTGATTCTCTTGCCTCAGCCTCCTGAGTACCTAGGACCACAGGGGCCTGCCACCATGTCCAGCCAATTTTTGCATGTTTTTCAGAGATGAGGTTTTGCCATGTTGCCTAGGCTGCTCTCTAACTCCTGAGCTCAGGCAATTCACCTGCCTCGACCTCCCAAAGTGCTGGGATTACAGACATGAGCCACTGCGCTGGCCTGTTTTGCTTAATATTGATTGCTTTCAGTTTCAGCTTTCAATCACAAATGACAGTCATGCAGTAGATAATTAAGTGTGTTATGGATTACTTTGAAACTTAGCAATGAGAGTCTTTTATCTTTTTGTTACAAAATTCCTCTAAAATGGGAATATTTTTCACATAAAATTTTATGTGAAACTTAGAAAATGTGTCTAAGTATAGTGGAAGCATTCAAATGTTTGTTTTAAGCTTTCTAATACATTTATTTGTACAGATCAAGACTTACTAATATGCTAAAAAGGAACAGTTAAAATAAACCATTGTACATTCTTAAAATGGCCTACCATGCAGCTGTTTACAAGAATGCAGTAAATTTATATATACTCATGTGGGACAGCCATCCAGCTATCTTATGATTAAAAAAGGAATGTGTAAAACACTATGTATAGCAGACATATATTCCAGAACAGTGTTCTTAAATAGATATCTTAGTCTGTTTTCTGTTGCTTTTAACAGAGTACCTGAAACTGGGTAATTTATAAAGAAACAAAATTTATTTCTTACCGTTTGGAGGCTGAGAAGGCCAAGGTCGAAGGGCTGAATCTGGTGAGGGTCTTCTTGCTGGGGGTGCTCTGCAGAGGAGGCTGAGAGTGCTAGCTCAGGTCTCTCTTCCTTTTCTTATAAAGCTACTCCCATAACTCATTAATCCATTAACCCATGACTGTATTAATCCATGAATGGATTAATCCATTCATGAAGGCAGAGAACCCCATGGCCCAATCACCTCTTAAAGGTCTACCTCTCAGCAGGGCGCGGTGGCTCACGCCTGTAATTCCAACACTTTGGGAGGCCGAGGGTGGATCCTGAGGTCAGCAGTTCAAGACCAGCCTGGCCAATATGGTGAAACCCCATCCTTACTAAAAATACAAAAATTAGCCAAGCGTGGTGACACGTGCCTGTAGTCCCAGCTACTTGGGAGGCTGAGGCAGGAAAATTGCTTGAACCCGGGAGGCAGAGGTTGCAGTGAGCTGGGATTGTGCCACTGTACTCCAGCCTAGGCGACAGAGGGAGACTCCGTTTCAGAAAAAAAAAAAAAAAAGGTCCACCTCTCAATACTGCCACATTGGGATTAAATGGATTAAATTTCTACACGAGCTTGGAGGGGACAAATATTCATAGCAACATGTGACCATAGCAGTGGGTCACACTCAAAATTAGGGATATGAATAAAGCAACATTATTCTTTACTATTACTGCCTCTTTAAACTGTGAAGGAAATTTTGTGTGGATGCCTCACAACTTTTTTGATCACTCAGATAATATGAAGTCCCCTAGCACTTTTATTTCCAATAATAGTTTCAGTGCTGTAATTAAACCGGTCAGTCCAGTGAAATAATGGAAACACTAAGCCCCTGTATGAATGAGAGCTCATTGCTTCCTCCAGCTCAGCTTTGCTTTAAGTATGAGGAAGAGGGGCAGCCTGGGAGGCTTTTTACAGCTCAGTTTCTTGGCTTTGGGCTTTTATTGCTCCTCTCCTGATTCCCTAAGCAACTCGGATGCCCCAGGGTTGAAAAGAAGAGGAAGAAGTAAAGGACGGGAAAGGCTTTACTCAACTGGTGACCAGGTAATTCTTGTTGGGGCCTTCTAGGAGTAGCAGATTCTGGTTCTTATTCTTTCTCTCTTCTACAGTTTTCTCAAAGACCCCTCCCATTGGAAACTTCCAGTTACAATTCCTGTGATGTGGTTGATGCTTTTCTCTGGCAGCCTACTTGCACCTCCATCCCTCAGCACTTGGATGCCTGACGGTTCTCCACAAACACACATTCTTTTGGAATCCCATGTCCTTCTAGGCAGCCCAATTGGGCAAAGTCGTTTTAAAGTCAATTTGAAGTTGGTTTTTGCCCATGAGTTTACTTGACCCTCATGTTAATGCAGACCACTCCCAGAGAAGACTCACCTCTCTCCATTCCCTGCCTCTTCATGCCTCAAACCATGTATTACCTTAGATTTTCCAGATGTGCCTCAAACTCTGGGGGATGCTATCCCAGCCCTGGAAGTGGTGTTTTTGGTTTGAGCTTGGGTTTTTTTTGTTTGTTTGTTTGCTTGTTTGTTTTTGTTTTTTTGAGACAGGTTCAGTTTTGCTCTGTCACTCAAGCTGGAGCAATACTTCCACTTCAGCCTTCTGAGTAGCTGGGACTACAGGCATCGGCCACCATGCCCAGCTAATTTATTTTTTTTTCCAAAGGCAGAATTTTCCCATCTTGTCCAGGCTGGTTTCAAACTCCTGGGCTCAAGCAGTCTACCCACTTCAGTCTCCAAAGTGGTGGGATTACAGGTCTGAACCACCATACCCAGTCAGAAGTGGTGTTTTTGAAGACTTCTTTTATTTTGTTTTGTTTTGTTTTTGAGATGGAGTCATGCTCTATTGCCCAGTCTGGAGTACAGTGGTGCAATCTCAGCTCACTGCAACCTCCACCTCCCGGGTTCAAGTGAGTCTCCTACCTCAGCCTTCCAAGTAGCTGGGATTACAGGCGTCTGCCACCACATCTGGCTAATTTTTGTATTTTTAGTAGAGATAGGGTTTCATCATGTTGCCCAGGCTGGTCTCGATCTGCTGACCTCAGATGATCCACCTGCTCGGCCTCCCAAAGCACTGGGATTACAGGCATAAGCCACTGTGCCCGGCCTCTTTTTGGTTTAAGATGAGGGAAAACACCATCCTCTTGGCCCTCGTGAACATGAGGAAAACACACAGAGATAACACACTCCAAAGAAAATTCCCCTTCTTATGGCCACTTCAATGTGAAGCCTCTTATACCCTCAAGATTGGTCTAAGGTGCATAAGGCCAGAGTTTTATTCTTGTATTTGTAAATCCTGTTTGGGAGGTAGCCACTCTCTTTGGAATGTGAGTGTTTATGATATCTACTATTTTTCTCCCAACTTTTGAGGCTGTAACTGAAACTAAGAAAGGATCTCATATAACATTCTGTTTAACTTATATATCCAGAGAATACTTCTTCAAAAAATGTTTTAGAAATGAAAATTTCAACAAATCTAAAGATCTAATTAGCTTTTAGCAGTGATTCATGAATTGGGCATCATTCTGTCCAAAATAGAGGGAGCTCTGTTGGTCATGCGGAAGATTTTTGTAAGGTAGCTTGAGCAGAAACAAGGAAACAAAAATTTTTTAAAGTAGATGGGTTAAGATAAGTTTACATCAAGGTACTTTCACTGTAAGGATTAAATCATGTCCTTATCATGTCAACTTGTTTTGACTGGGCCCTTTCTAATTGGTTGTTGTGAATATCCTGTTTTTAGGAAAAACCAGCCTGTTTGGGGATTTCCTTGCTTCCTTAAAGTTTCAGCTTGATTATGCAGCACTTAGCATGAATGACTCCATTTTGGTTTGGTCTGTTGGGGCCTGGTGCAAGAGCTCAGTCTAAAACAATGACCTCCCATAAATTTTATTTAATAAAAGATACCTGAGAAACAGATGCCTACCTCCAGGACACTGAGGGGTTTGGGGAAAGGGTTGTGGAGGGAGACATTTCACTGTGTAGCCTTTAACGCCTTTTAAATTTTGTAACATGTTCATTTGTCACCTATTCCGCATATCTAATCATGTCCTAAAATGCTTCCTGTTACAATAGCAGAAAAAAAAACACACTTAAAAAAATGAGGTTTGGGCCAGGTGCAGTGGCTCACACCTATAATCCCAGCACTTTGGAAGGCTGAGGCAGGTGGATCACCTGAGGTCAGGGATTCAAGGCCAGCCTGACCAACATGGCGAAACCCCGTGGCTACTAAAAATACAAAATTAGCCATGCATGGTGGTGTGCACCTTAATCCCAGCTACTCGAGAGGCTGAGGCAGGAGAATCACTTGAACCCGGGAGGCAGAGGTTACAGTGAGTCAAGATTACGCCATTGCACTCCAGCCTGGGCAAAAAGAGAAACCCCATCTCCAAAAAAAAGAAAAAAAAAAAAAGAGGTTTGTTTTAAAAGCAAAATTATAACTCAAGGCACAAAGTAAGGAATCGATGTATATATACAGTTACATACCAACAAAGGCACTTTCTCTTTAATTCTCCATATATCTTAGTTCTTTTTCTTTTTCTTTTTCTTTTTTTTTTGACTGACATTGTCACAATTCCTCACTGCTTATTTACACCTTTCTGGTACCATCAAACTGATAAATTATGGTTGATTTCATTGTGCTTCAATCTTGTTTACATCTGATTTTGAGTCACAGAACCGCAAACTTTGAAGGAAGCTTGAATATCATTGTGTAAGTGTTCTTTGGGTCATGGCTGACGAAGCTGAGGCCCTTATACAGTCATCACAGCAGAGACACACTCCAGGAAGCCTTTTGCAGAACAGTGAACCTGCCTGGTTTTTGTTGTATGTGTGTTTGTTTTATTTCCTTTTTTTTTTTTTTTAAGTTTAATGCAAGTGTTGAAGATAAATGAATGTACCCACTCTATTATATAACCCAGTGACAGCCTTTGTTCCTCCCTGGTGCT
This sequence comes from Macaca nemestrina, assembly GCF_043159975.1. Lineage (NCBI taxonomy): Eukaryota > Metazoa > Chordata > Mammalia > Primates > Cercopithecidae > Macaca > Macaca nemestrina. The sequence continues at coordinate 32,269,487 of NC_092136.1, read as the reverse complement.
ACCCTTAGGGTAGGATTCAGTGCTTCTCTTTATTTATCAAAAGAAAGTTCATTCTATAAGGCACTAGAGGGAAGATTTTGTAGAGAAGGTGGATTGGAGAGTTACATCATATAACACACAGTAAAATTTAATGATAGTCTCCGTTAAACAGTTTTGTTCTTCCCGTAAGTTCATCTCCAGACACCAGCTGCCCTCTCTCCCTTATAACCCTTTTTTCAGGCACGTTGTTTAGGCCTGCCTGGTTACAATCAGGTTTCCAGCCCCAGGGATCTTCTCTCCAAACTCCTAAATCACTCCTTTTTCTCCTACAGAGTAATTTAGCTCTCTCCTGGTTTCTTCAATTTTGTATATTCACACCTGAAATTCCATTCATCTAATAATCTACATCCATTAAAAGAAAGTAAGTAATCCACAAAACTTTTTAAATATTGGTTTTTAAATTTATTTATTTAGGCCGGGCACGGTGGCTCATGCCTGTAATCCCAGCACTTTGGGAGGCCGAGGCAGGCGAGTCATATGAGGTCAGGAGTTCAAGACCAGCCTGGCCAATATGGTGAAATCTCATCTCTACTAAAAATACAAAAATTAGCTGGGCATGGTGGCGGACACCTGTAATCCCAGCTACTTGGGAGGCCAAGGCAGGAGAATCGATTGAACCTGGGAGGTGGAGGTTGCAGTGAGCCAAATCACGTCACTGCATTCCAGCCTGGGCAACAAGAATGAGACTCCATCTCAAAAAAACAAAACAAATGAAAACATTTATTTATTTAAGGCTAGTCAAGTGGAAGCAGTGGAAATAGAAACAAAGAAATCTGTAACTAGTTGGGATCAATTAGTTGTAAACACCACTGCACAGCCTAAAAATATTTGCCTCAAAATAATTTTTTCTTCCTGTCACATTACAAGACAGCAACAATAAGTAAGCGCAGAGTCCGGGTTGATACAGTTCAGGACATTTGGTATCACAAAACCCCAGAATATTAGAGCTATAAAGGCCCTGACTTAACAGATGAAGAAACTGAGACCTAGAGTAATATCCTGTTAGTTGTCCTCCAGAATCTGTTTTCTCTTCTCCTACAGTGATAGATTTATAGCTTGGTGTGGCCATGACTAAATTCTCACCAATGGAATGGGGACACAGGTGATTTGTGCAGATTCCAAGTCACCTGTTTAAAAGGAAGTTGTTTGCTGGGCGTGGTGGCTCACGCCTGTAATCCCAACACTTTGGGAGGCTGAGGTGAGCAGATCATGAGGTCAGGAGTTCAAGACCAGCCTGGCCAATGTGGTGAAACCCCATCTCTACCAAAAAAAATACAAAAGTTAGCCAGGCATGGTGGTGCATGCCTGTAGTCCCAGGTACTTGGGAGGCTGAGGCACAAGAATCTCTTGACCTGGGAGGTGGAGGTTGCAGTGAGCTGAGATGGAACCAGTACATTCCAGCCTGGGCAACAGAGCGAGACCTTGTCTCGAGAAAAATTTAAAAAACCATTTTTTAAAGGAAGTTTCTTGTTCTTCATATCTTTCCCCCCATTCTCTTGAATAAGAAATCAGTCTTGATAGCAACACAACTTGGAAGATTCGGACAAAACACGATACCCTAGCATCTCGCTATTCTAAGTGTGCTCCACGTGTGAGTAGCATCAGCATCACCTAAGGACTTGTTAGAAAGGTGGAATCATAGGCCTCACTCCAGACATACTGAATCAGAGTCTGCAGTTTAACAAGATACTCATGTGATTCACATTCATATTAAAGTTTGAGAAGAACTGATTTAGAAAATAGCAGAGCCATGAGATGGAATCAGGGTTCCTGATTGTCCTGAGACGAACTACACTGACAACTTGGACCACTTACTTTTTTTCTCCCCCAATTTTCAATTTTGGTAAAATACACATAACATGAAATTTACCACCTTAACCATTTTTAAGTGCACTGTTCAGGGATGTTAAGTACATTGCAACCATCCCCACCATCCATTGCCTGAAGTCTTTCATCTTGCAAAATGGACACTTGAAACTCTATACCTATTGTTTTGTTTTGTTTTGTTTTGTTTTGTTTTGTTTTGTTTTGAGACAGAGTCTCACTCTGTTGCCCCAACTGGAGTGCAGTGGTGCAATCTCAGTTCACTGCAACCTCTGTCCCCCAGGTTCAAGCGATTCTCCTGCCTCAGCCTTCTGAGTAGCTGGGATTATAGGTGCGTGCTGTGCCACCACGCCCAGCTAATTTTTGTATTTTTAGTAGAGACGGGGTTTCATCATGTTGGTCAGGCTGGTCTCGAATTCCTGACTTCATGATCTGCCTGCCTCAGCCTCCCAAAGTGCTGCGATTACAGGCGTGAGCCACCTCACCTGGCCAAAACTCTATACCTATTAAACACCTCCCCACTCATCCCTCCCACCAGCCCTCCGTAACCACTGTTCTACTTTTTCTTGAACCCATCTATTTTTGGATTGTTGAGAGAGACTTAAGCCACTGTATTTTGGGATGTACTGCTCAGATTTCCCCTTTTTAGGACCGAACCGCTCATTTCCTCAGCTACTGAGAGTGTTGGCATGACAGACTAAGCTGAGTTCCTCTTTAGAAATTGCCCTTAGCTGAAGAGACATACTTAACCCAAAGTCTTTCCAGAGTCAGCCAGTTCACATTCAATGGGTGCAGCGGCCAATGCAAGTATTAATACTAGTTGCCTTGCCCCAATTTGGGATAATTTGCCAAGGGATTGTTCCAACTACAGTTTCTCTTGAGTTTTTGTGATTGCATCACAGTTCTGCTTTTTCCTCTGCCTAATTCTTTCTTTCCTCCTCCACAGGATTGATCTGATGAATACTCCCCAATAAACATCATTTTATTTCCTTGGCCTAGGCATAAGAGCTATACTAGTGAAGAAGGCCGTGACTCTACTCCCTCTCCCTCATGAAGCCCCAGCTTTGAGATTTTCTATATAGATGATCATGTCATCTGCAGAGTTTTATTTTTTCCTTCTGAATCTATATACCTTTTGTTTCCTTTTTCTGTTTTATTGCACTAGCCAGCACTTCCAAAACAATGCTGACCATATCTTCACTTAATTTTTCAGTTTCACCTCTTCAAAAGCCAGATGGGTCCTGGAGGATAAAAGTAGACTAAAGCAAATGCAAGCAAGTAGTAGTCTCAACTGCAGTTGCTGTGCATGGTATAATATCGTTGCTATAGCAAATTAAATGGCCTCAGATACATGGTATGCAGCCATCGGTCTGATGAATAATTTCTTTTCCAAACTTATCTGAAAGAAGAATTAGAAGAAATTTGTATACATTTAGTGGCCTTGCCCAGGCCATGTGGGCGTTCTTCAGAATATCACATCAGTCCTTTTTTTTTTTTTTTTTTGAGACAGAGTCTCACTCTGTCTGGAGCGCAGTGGCGTGATCTCGGCTCACTGCGACCTCCACCTCCCAGTTCAAGTGATTCTCCTGCCTCAGCCGCTGGAGTAGCTGAGATTACAGGTGCGCCAACACCACGCCCAGCTAATTTTTGTATTTTTGGTAGAGATGGGGTTTCACTATGTTGGCCAGACTGCTCTCGAACTCCTGGCCTCAAGTGATCTCCCGGCCTCAGCCTCCCAAAGTGCTGGGATTATAGACATGAGCCACCATACCCGACCCACATTAGTCCATTTTATTGATTATATCATGTTAATTCAACTGCCTGGGGCAAGTACACTGGGCTTTGGTAAGACACAGACCTCCAGAGGATGGGAGATAAACCCTACAAAGATTCAAGGTCCTGCTACATAACATGTTCTGAAGTCCAAGTAGCCTGGGTTATGCTGAGACATCCCCTCCAAAATAAAAGGCAAACCTCCATTTCAGAGTCTGATTCTAAATAACCTGACAGGTGGGATGCGGTCTTTTTGCTGTAAGGGATTAGCCAACCCTAACTAACACTATAGCTAATAATGATTAAATGCTGACAATATGGATGACAATTTTCTATAACCCCTGTATCACAAATGAGGAAACTAAGGCACAGAATGGTCAATAACTGGCCTAAGTTTACAAGTAAGTGACAGAGCTGGGCTTTGAATTCAGACATCTGTTTTCTAGGCTCATACTTTTAAATCATTTCATGACATTGCCTCTCCATATCCAAGGTCACGCAGCAGTCAGTGGCAAAAACCAATTCTAAGACTTGGGTTTCTTGAATGCCATTTTAGTTATCTTTTTTTTTCTGCACTCTCTTCACTACATTTCTCTAGGTCTGAGTAAACATTTTCTTCTCCAATTAAAGGTGTTCTCAGCTGGGTGTGGTGGCTCATGCCTGTAATCCCAGCATTTTGGGAGGCCGAGATGGGCAGATTACTTGAGACCAGGAGTTTGAGACCAGCCTACCCAACATGGTGAAACCGGGTGTCTACTAAAAACACAAAATTTAGCCGGGTGTGGTGGCACGCACCTGTAATCCCAGCTACTTGGGAGGCTGAGGCAGAAGAATGGCTTGAATCCGGGAGGCAAATGTTACAGTGAGTGGAGATCTTACCACTGCACTCCAGCCTGGGCAACAGAATGAGACTCTGTCTCAAAATAAATAAATAAATAATAAAGTTGTTGTTTTCCATCTAATGCAGAGGTCACGAGCTTGGGCTGTGGAGTCAGATAGACCTGAGTCTCTACTATTTACTAGCAGAGTGATCTTTGCTCACTGCAACCTCTGCCTCCCAGGTTCAAGTGATTCTTCTGCCTCAGTCTCCCGAGCAGCTGGGACTTACAGGTACATGCCACCACACCCGGCTAACTTTTGTAGTTTTAGTAGAGATGGAGTTTCATCGTATTGGCCTGGCTGGTCTCGAGCTCCTGACCTTGTGATCTGCCCGCCTCAGCCTCCCAAAGTGCTGGCATTACAGGCGTGAGCCACAGTGCCCTACCTATTTATTTAATTTTGTTTGAGACAGAGTCTGGCTCTGTTGCCCAGGCTGGAGTATGATGGTGTAATTTTGGCCCACTGCAACCTCCGTCTCCAGGACTCAAGTAGCTGGCACTATAGACATGCACCACCACACCCAGCTAATTTCTGTATTTTTTTGGTAGAGACAAGATTTTGCCATGTTGCCCAGTCTGGTCTCAAACTCCTAGGCTCAAGTGATCCACTCGCCTCGGCCTCTCAAAGTGTTGGGACTACAGGCATGAGTCATTAATTTTATGTGTCACTTGACTGGGTTAAAGGATGCCCAGAGAGCTGGAAACATATTTCTGGAATTAATTACCCAAACAGTTGAGGCATAAAGAACAAAAAGATGGAGAAAGGGCACATTCGCTCTCTTTGAGTTGGAACATTTATCTTCTCCTGCCCTTGAGCACTGGTTTTCCTGGTTCTCTAGCCTTTGGACTCAGACTTCATACTAGGGACTTACACCATGTTACCATCTTATACCACTGTGCCATCCCTCCACCCCCAGCCTGCCCTTCTCAGGCCTTCCAGCTCAGACTGAATTACACCACTGGCTTTCCTGGTTTTCCAGCTGCAGATGGCAGACCATCAGACTTCTCAGCTCCCATAATTGTGTGAAACAATTCCCGTAATAAATCTCCATCTGTATATTCATATATCCCCTATTGCTTCTGTTTTTCTGGAGAACCTTGACTAATATATGGTCCTAACTTAAATATAAAAGAGAAATAAAAGAAAAGTATTTTATAATAAAATATATATCTCAACTCATCAATGCATAGGCATGACTACATTTCAAAACAATGAGGCAGCCACTTGTTTGCACCTATACCTACAATCATTGTGCCTGTAGCAGTTATAAATGCAGACTGCTACAGACGTGTTGAGCTAATGACTAGAATGCCACGAGAGCTGTGATTGTCAGTGATTTTTTTTCCTGAAATGGTAAAAAACTGTGTGTAAAATTACAAACCAAACAAAACACAGTCTTTCCTCACTTTACCTAAAAGATCTGCTTCTAGAAAAGCTGGTGTATACTAAAATTGGGAGGAAACTTTGTATTTATGTGAAAAATGAAGCTAGGTCTAGGCTCAGGTTTCTCACTGATATGAATGTTTGGAGAGACATCAAGAGTTGCAAAGGACCCAGGATAAGGTTTTGGTGTGAACAGCATCCCTAGATTTTGTCCATTAAATGCCAACGGCACTTCTAATCATTGTGACATCTAAAGGTGCTCCCACAGAATCTAAAATGCCTCTTGAGAGATTTTACCTGTGTTGAGAATCACAGTTTTCTTGAAAATGTCATTGTTTTGTTTTGTTTTTGAGACAGAGTTTCACTCTGTCGCCCAGGCTGGAGTGCAGTGGTACGATCTTGGCTCACTTCAACCTCCACCTCCCAGGTTCAAGCAATTCTCCTGCATCAGCCTCCCTAGTAGCTGGGACTACAGGCACCCACCACCACTCCCAGCTAATTTTTGTATTTTTAGTAGAGACGGGATTTCACCATGTTGGCCAGGCTAGTCTTGAACTCCTGATCTCAGGTGATCTACCCACCTCAGCCTCCCAAAGTGCTGGGATTACAGGCACGAGTCACCACTCCTGGCTGAGAACCACAGTTTTGATGAAAATGTTATTGTTATGTATGCTTTTATTATATCAGGGCAAGCGCACTCAAAACTTCCCAGAAATTATTTATTTAAGTCTCTACAATAATTGTTTTACACCGTTTATCGCCATTTTATAAATGAGGAAACAGGATCAGAGAGATTAAGTCATTTGTCCCAGGTCACACAGCGAGCAAGTGACTGATGTGAACAGCTCCAGCTCTTGGCCTTACCTCACCCAGCTCACTATATCCCTTAGCTAGGAGTGCATTGGAAAACTATGGGTCTCTGGCTCAGGGCCCAGCAGTGAAATTGCTGGAACTTCAACCCCCACCCTCCCCTCCATCCCCTGGAAATGTCTGTGTTCTGGTTCCAGGGACTGCTGAGCCACCTTGCTGGTGGTGTTTACCTCTCCTCAGCCTCAGCCATCCGCCCTCCCTGGCTCATTTCCATGGTCACGACTGCTCTTCAGGAAAGCAGGGCAGCCTCTGCTTCCAGTTTCCTGCAGAGCTTCAAAGAAGGCAGCAGCTGTTTTATTTGATTTGGTTTTTATTCCAGGAGAGCCTGACGTGGGCACATGGGGCTGGCCTGAAAGGCTGTGTCACCTCCCGTCCATATCCCAACTAAGCTAACGTGCTCAGCTTCTCTTTCATTTCCAAGTGAATTCCTGCTCCAACTGTTGACTTGTTTGGGAACTTAAAAGGGGCACCATTATTTACCAGTTCCTTAGGTGAATTTCAGCTCTGGTGGCCTGATATCAGCCTCATGCTTCTCAAATGGGAGTCGGCCAGCCACTTAACAGTCATAACCCTCGAAATAGGCAGTGGTGTCATGGAAAAGTAATAGGGGATATCTTCTGGGACTCTCAATTTTTCTGAATGGTGAGTGATTTAAAATATCTTAATTTCATAACAAATATGAAGGCATAGAATACAAAATGTTCATGAATGTTTAGGATAAACCCTGTGACTTAGATTCCTAGCTCTGGATGTTCTGTAGCCTGTTCTACCTCCCTCTCCTTCCCACCTCCATCTTACCTTCAGACCATCAAAGCTATACATGTCTAAGGGGTAAAAGCTGGAACCGCATTGGCTGAAGACATCTTCTATATGGTTATTAGGTTTTTATGGTAATTTTTTTTTTTTTTTTTTTTTTTTTTTTTTTTTGAGACGGAGTCTGGCTCTGTCGCCCGGGCTGGAGTGCAGTGGCCGGATCTCAGCTCACTGCAAGCTCCGCCCCCCGGGTTTACGCCATTCTCCTGCCTCAGCCTCCCGAGTAGCTGGGACTACAGGCGCCCGCCGCCTCGCCCGGCTAGTTTTTTTGTATTTTTTTAGTAGAGACGGGGTTTCACCGTGTTCGCCAGGATGGTCTCGATCTCCTGACCTCGTGATCCGCCCGTCTCGGCCTCCCAAAGTGCTGGGATTACAGGCTTGAGCCACCGCGCCCGGCATTTTTATGGTAATAAAATTAATTTTCCACTAATTTTCCCCAAGTCCTCCATCCCCACCCCAAACATGTGCGTTCTCAAAAGATGCTTTGCTTTGTCACTCACTGTAGGGTGCCTTTGTATGTACCCTGTGGTAGAGTTTCTTTTTTTTTTTTTTTGAGGCAGAGTCTCATTCTGTCACCCAAGCTAGAGTGCAGCTGCATGATCTCAGCTCGCTGCAACCTCTGCCTCCCAGATTCAAGTGATTCTTGTGCCTCGGTCTCCTAAATAGCTGGAATTACAGGTGCCCACCACCACACCTGGCTAATTTTTGTATTTTTAGTACAGATGGAGTTTTACCTTATTGGCCAGGCTGGTCTCAAACTCTTGACCTCAAGTGATCCGCCCACCTCAGCCTCCCAAAGTGCTGGGATTATAGGCACGAGCCACCGTGCCCAGCCCAGAGTCTGTCCTTATTTCATAATTGTATCATACTGGAAACAAATATAGTGCTGGCATTGAGCAAGTGCTCAGTTATGGTAATCCATACCACAGAATAGTTTGTTGTAGTTACAAATGAATCTATAAGATTTCTATGTATTAACCTGCAGAGAATCTTTAAGGCATAGTAAGGGAAAGACATTTATTACAAAAGAAAAAATTTTGGAGATATATATATGTGTATATGTACATATATATAGAATTTACACCAAACCCTTGAGAAAGGTTATTCTCTGGAAAAGAAAGAGGGATTTGAAGGTAGATGAAGAGAAATGTTTATATTTTGCTATTTTTTTTTCTGTTGTTTGCATTTGCATTTTTACAACAAGAATGTGTGTATGTAATAGTTGTCAAAAAATATTTATTTATTTATTTATTTATTTATTTATTTATTTATTTGGGACAGGGTCTCGCTCCATTACCCAGGCTGGTGTGTGATGGCGTGATCACAGCTCACAGCAGCTTTGACCTCCCAGGCTCAAGTGATCCTCCCACCTCAGCCTCCTGGGTAGCTGGGACTACAGGCATGTGCCATCACGCCTGGCTAATTTTTTTGTATTTTTTGTAGAGATGAGGTCTCACCATGTTGCCCAGGCTGGTCCTGAACTCCCAGGCTCAAGCGATCCGCCCACCTCAGCCACCCAAAAGTGTTGTGATTACAGGCGTGAGCCACTGCTCCCAGCAAAATATATCTTATAAATAAATCAAGATGAAAACATTTTAGACTATAAAGATTTGTTTTTAAACTGAAGAAATCAATTCAATGGCTTTAGGAAGGGAGATCAGATTTTTTTTTTAAGCAATAACTTTTCTTTCCTTCTTCTTCCTTTTTTTTTTTTTTTTGGAGACAAGAGTCTCACTTTGTTGCCCAGGCTGGAGTGCAATGGTGCAATCTCAGGTCACTGTAACCTTCGTCTCATCCCGCTCCTAACACTGTCACTTTGGGAATCACATTCCTACAAGAGTTTTGGTGAGGACAAATTATATTGAAATCATGGAATTAGTCATAATGAATTGCTGTTGGTATTCCAATGTCTTCAGACCTCCTGACTGAAGAGAAAGACAGAACTGTAGTCCCAGTCAAGAAAGTCTGTGGTCTGGAAACAACCAAAGTTCCAGTGACTTACAGTTTCATGTTCTCTTACTTGATCACATGCTGCTTCCATTTTTTAAGATCAACTGGGTTTGGACTTCTGAAGAACACACATGGAGGGTAAAGCAATTCAAGTGATTCTCTTACCTCAGCCTCCTGAGTAGCTGGAACTGCGGTGCGCACCACCACGCCTGGCTAATTTTTGTATTTTCAATAGATAGATGGTTTCGCCATTTTGGCCAGGCTGGTCTCAAACTCCTGACCTCAGGTGATCCACCCGCCTCGGCCTCCCAAAATGCTGGGATTACAAGCATGAACTACTGCGCCTAGCCAGCAATAACTTTTCTAAAGGCAGTGTTCTGAAGACAAAAATGTATGTTTTTGCAGTGCTGGAGACAAAACATCTTTTTTATTTTCTTTAATGACTTCTAAAAAATGAATATTTTTATAATGCACATTTGGATCTGTCCATGAAATACATTTAAGTGCATACACGTTTATTTTTGAGCCTATCGACATCTTATAATTCTCATCAGTCTATAGTATTTTCTCAGTCATTTCAACAAATGAAGTTTTTAGTGATCATGAAGTTGATAATATTAAATACCAGCCATTTAATATTTGGTAATCAAGGTACACACTGTTCTGTAAAAATGTGATAAAGTTTTAATGGTATGGAATGATATCAGTTATGGTACTTTCAGCTGCAGATAACAGAACGCCCAGCTAAAGTTTGCTTAGAACAGCATTTCTAAATGCCCTATTGGCATTTTAGCAGGCTGTTTCACCCATGGGAGAATGTTTAGCATCCTTGGCCTCAGGTACCAAATGCTACTAACTCCACCCAGTCATTGAATAAATCAAAGTATCCCCCACACATTTCCAAATGCCCTTAGTTGTACAGTACAATTCCTGGTTGGGGGCTGCTAGCTTAAATAGTGAAGATATTTATTACTATCATATAACAAGAAGCTTGAGACAAGGTGGTTCCAAGGTTTTGGATTTTGTTGTTGTTGTCGTCGTCGTTATTTTGGAGACAGGGCCTTGCTCTGTTGCCTACGTTGGAGTGCAGTGGTACAATCATAGCTCACTGCAGAATCGAACTCCTGAGCTCCAGTGATCCTCCCACCTCAGCCTCCCAAGTAGCTAGGACTATAGGCACATGCCACCACACTCGGCTAATTTTTAAATTTTTTGTAGAGATGGAGTCTTGCTTTGTTGCTTGGGCTGATCTTGAACTCCTGGCCTCAAGTGATCCTCCCACCTTGGCCTCCCAAATGCTAGGATTATAGGCATAAGCCATTGTGCCTAGCCTGGTTCCAAAGTTGATACAGTAACTCAATGATGCCTAGGAGAATCTAGAATTTTTTCGCTCCTTTTGAGCTCTACTATCTACAGTATGTTGGTTTTCACCTTCAGCTTAGCCTCTCATGGTAACAAGACGACTGCCTCAGCCCAGGACTGATGTCTCCAAATAATTGTATCCAAAGGCAAAAAAAAGGCCAATTTCTCTTTATGAGTCCCTTTTTATCAGGAAGATAAATCTTTTTCAGTGGTCCCTCAACAGACTTCTCAGCTAGTCCCATAACCAGGAATGGATGACTGTGTGTGGTCATCCATTTGAGGAATCGGAGATCAGCCTGGTCAACATAGTGAGACCCTGTTTCTATAAAATAAAATAAAATAAAAAGGGAATTGGTATTTGCCTATGCTGAGGTGGGGTAAATGATATCTGGCATTTGCAACCTCTGTAAAGGAACATAGGCTCAGTAATTGTCTTAATTTCTTCTATGTTGCTATAACAATACCTGAAATTTTAATAAGAAATCTGCTCCCATGATCCAAACACCTCCCACGAGGCGCCACCTCCTAACACTGTCACTTTGGGAATCACATTCCTACATGAGTTTTGGTGAGGACAAATTATATTGAAATCATGGAATTAGTCATAATGAATTGCTGTTGGTATTCCAATGTCTTCAGACCTCCTGACTGAAGAGAAAGACAGAACTGTAGTCCCAGTCAAGAAAGTCTGTGGTCTGGAAACAACCAAAGTTCCAGTGACTTACAGTTTCATGTTCTCTTACTTGATCACATGCTGCTTCCATTTTTTAAGATCAACTGGGTTTGGACTTCTGAAGAACACAGCATTGTGGGTAAATGACTGGGGCTCCAGGAGGCCACATTCTGGGCAGGGAGGATTAATGTCTATAGTTCATGCTTATTGTATCTACCCTAGCTTTACTCTTCCCCCCAGTGGCCTGGTCTGGAGCAGTTACAGTCGTACAGCATGATGGCTCTGGAATATGCCTTCTGGAACAGTCCTAGCTTTGCCAAATGGTAACAATGTAGTTAGGTTTCTTCAGCAGGCACTGAAAAAAAAAATCCAAATATCTCTGCCCTCGTGGAGCTTACATTTTAACAGAGGGATATAAATAATCTATGACAGACTTAATAAGTTAGGCAACATGACAGAAGATGATTGTCATGGAAAAAGTAGAGTAAGAGAGATCTGATGTATCGGGAGGGTGAGGGCAGCTGCAGTATTACCAGATGGTCAGGGAGCATTATTGAGAGGGTGACATATGAACAAAGACTTGAAGCATGTGAGGGAGTGAACGGTGTGGACATACGGGTGAAGAATGTTCCTGAGGCAGGAGAATGACTGACATTTTTTATGGAGCAGTAAAGAAGTTAATGTGGTTGGGTGAAGTGATTGAGAGGGAGAACAGCAGGAGGTGAGGTCGGAGAAGTAAAGGGGGCACAGGTGAGGTAGTGGCCATTGTTAGGACTTTGGCTTTTATTCTGAGTATGATGGGGAGTCTCTGGAGGGTTTTGAGCAGAGGAGACATGATCTGACTTAGGGGTTTTTTTTGTTTGTTTGTTTTGTTTTTTGTGAGACGGAGTCTCACTCTGCCACCCAGGCTGGAGTGCAGTGGTGCAATCTTGGCTCACTGCAACCTCCGCTTCCTGGGTTCAAGCGATTCTCTTGCCTCAGCCTCCTGAGCAGTTGGGATTACAGGTGCACACCACCATGCCCAGCTATTTTTTTTAATTTTTAGTAGAGACAGGGTTTCACCAGGTTGGCCAGGCTGGTCTCGAGCTCCTGACCTCAAGTGACCCATGCCTGACCCTGATGTAGCTTTTAAAAGGACCCCTCTGGGCTGGATCCGGTGCCTCACGCCTGTAATCCCAGCACTTTGAGAGGCCGAGGCGGGTGGATCACGAGGTCAGGAGATCGAGACCATCCTGGCTAACACGGTGAAACCCCGTCTCTACTAAAAATACAAAAAATTAGCCAGACGTGGTGGTGCATGCCTGTAGTCCCAGCTACTCAGGAGGCTGAGGTGGGAGAATTGCTTGAGCCCGGGAGGTGGAGGTTGCAGTGAGCCGAGATCATGCCATTGCACTCCAGCCTGGGTGACAGAACGAGATTTCATCTCAAAAAAAATAAATAAAATAAATTTCATGAAAAAGCACTTCATGCAATGCATGGAAAATGGTAAATGCTCAATAATGTGAACTGCAGTGATGATGATGGTGATTTTGATGATGATGATGAAGATAATTATGGTGATGAAGATGATGCTTTTTTTTTTTTTTTTTTTGAGACGGAGTCTCACTCTGTCACCCAAGCTGGAGTTCAATGGCATGATCTCCACTCACTGCAACCTCCACCTCCCAGGTTCAAGTGATTCTCCTGACTCAGCCTCCCGAGTAGCTGGGATTACAGGCACCCGCCACCATGCCCGGCTAATTTTTGCATTTTTAGTAGAGACGGGGTTTCACCATGTTGGCCAGGCTGGTCTCGGACTCCTGACCTCAAGAGATCCGCCTGCCTCAGCCTTCCAAAGTGTTGGGATTACAGGTGTGAGCCACTGCGCCCGGCAATGATGATAATTTATATCACACACCTCTGAGGGCACTCTGACTCACAATTTAACCTGCTCTAGGAATGAATAAATCTTCCTATCCTCTTAATTCAGCATAAACAAAGTTGGATTTTTCACTACTCTACCTACATTTTTACTTACTGCAAAAATGGTAGAACATTAGAGTGAATTTTAGAAATAAATAAAAGCCTCGTAATCTTACCACCTAACCATACTTTTTATTTTTCCATATATTCCCCTTTTGTCTCCTCATTTTGAAAACACAATTTAAAATAGTTGAATCATGAAGTATGTATACATGTGCGTCCCAGTTACTTCAAGTGACATTATCCCATAAGCGATTTTCCAAGTTACTGCATAGTTTCCATAATTTTAATTTTTACTAATTGCAAAATAATCTATATTTAGTTGTCCCTTTTCCTATTGTTGCTCATTTAGACTGTTTTGTAACCTATCACTGTTATAGCTAAGGCTGCAATCTCACACATTTAACAAGTTTTTTCCTCCAAAGATATACTGCCAAGAGCAGGATTACTGGGTCAAAGGGCATAAATATTTTCGGAATTCTCAATACATAATGCCAACTTGTGGAAAAGTTTGCACCAATTTACAATGCCAAGGATTGGATCTTTTCATAGGAAAAAAGACAATAATGAGTAAAACCAAATACATCAAACTGGAGTCACTGACAAAATACATTTCCTACGTCCGTTTTAATGAAACTGTACCCATAGATGTTCTTATGTTCTTAGCTAGGCTACACAGCCTCAGCTAATTTTCATAGCCTACTTGGTCCTTAAGTTTCTTTCCTTTTTTTTTTTGGATACAGTCTCGCTCTGTCACCCAGGCTGGAGTGCAGTGGCACCATCTAGGCTCACTGCAACTTCCGCCTCCCAGGTTCAAGCAATTCTTCTGCCTCAGCCTCCCAAGTAGCTGGGACTACAGGCAAGCGCCACCACGCCCGGCTAATTTTTGTATTTTTAGTAGAGACGAGGTTTCACCATATTGGCCAGGATGGTCTCAAACTCCTGACCTCGTGATCCACCCGCCTCAGCCTCCCAAAGTGCTGGGATTACAGGTGTGAGCCACCGCGCCCAGTCATGGTCCTTAAGTTTCACTTAAGTTTTGGCTTCAGTTCAGACTTGCTTGCTGCTAGGTATGGTGAATGCTCTTAAATAATCTTTTTGTTACTTGTACTGAAAATTGATTTGAAAAACCATTTTTTAAAAACCCATGTTTTACATCATTCCTCTTATTCAAATGTTTTAGTTTTATGTCTGAGTACAGCCCTTTTATTGCACCAGGGAGTAATCAATGGGGGGTAATCAATAATTTAATCTGACCCTGCCTCCACTGCCCTGACCTAGGTTAGCCATTCAAAGATATTTAAGAAGGCTGGCTGCAGTGGCTCATGGCTACAATCCCAGCAATTTAGGAGGCTGAGGCGGGAGGATCATTTGAACCCAGGAGTTCAAGACCAGCCTGGACAACATAGTGAGACTCTCTGTCTCTACAAAAATAGAAAAATTAGCTAAGTGTGGTGGCATGCACCTGTAGTCCCAGCTACTTTAGATGCTGAAGCAGGAGGAGCTTGACGCTGCAGTAAACCATGATCACACCATTGCACTCCAGCCTAGGCAACAGACCCTGTCTCTAAAACAGACATAAGAAAGAAAATAAATCAAGGAGAGGAAAAAATATAGGAAGGAAGAAAACTAGAATAAATCTTGTGGGTAATTTTGAGGAGGAGAGAATTAAGAACTGGAGTAGGAGTGAGGATTGACCTTAAGAGATTATAAACTTCTGTACTAGCTGGGCACAGTGTCTCACGCCTGTAATCCCAGCACTTTGGGATGCTGAAGTGGGTGGATCATCTGAGGTCAGGAGTTCAAGACCAGGCTGGCCAACATGGTGAAACCCCAACTCTACTAAAAATACAAAAATTAGCTGGGCGTGGTGGTGGGCACCTGTAATCCCAGCTACTCGGGAGGCTGAGGCAGGAGAATCACTTGAACCCAGGAAGTGGAGGTTGCAGTAAGTCAAAATCACACCATTGCACTCCAGCCTGGGTGACAAGAGCAAGACTCCATCTTAAAAAAAGAAAACTTTTATACTGTTTGAAACTTTTGGGGAAAAATAAAGTCAAACTGTATCTCTTTTTTTTTTTTTTTTTTTTTTTTTGAGACGGAGTCTCGCTCTGTCGCCCGGGCTGGAGTGCAGTGGCCGGATCTCAGCTCACTGCAAGCTCCGCCTCCCAGGTTTACGCCATTCTCCTGCCTCAGCTTCCCGAGTAGCTGGGACTACAGGCGCCCGCCACCTCGCCCGGCTAGTTTTTTGTATTTTTTAGTAGAGACGGGGTTTCACGGTGTTAGCCAGGATGGTCTCGATCTCCTGACCTCGTGATCCGCCCGTCTCGGCCTCCCAAAGTGCTGGGATTACAGGCTTGAGCCACCGCGCCCGGCCAAAGTCAAACTGTATCTCTAAAGAGAAAGGAGCTAACTTGAAATAACTAAACTTTAAAGTGCTGCTAGTCATAAACAATACTTCTGACACCCTGAGACAACCGGATTCTTGGTTTTAAAATTAAAAAAAAAAAAATAGAGACAGGGTCTCGCTATGTTGCGTAGGCTCGTCTTGAATTCCTGTGCTCAAGTGATCCTCCCACCTCGGCCTCTCAAACTGCTGGAATCACAGGCATGAGCCACTATGGCCTTAAAAGACTTTTAAGGGTCATTTTACATGTTAACTCCTACTGTACACCTATCTATTGCAATATTACTTCTGTCATTTAAAAGAGTCAGCATGCCATTTTACAGCTAAGTTTAGCTACCAATTTGTTTTTTGTTTTATTTGTTTACTTTCTCTAATCTTTCAGTCATAGGTGTTTGGGAATTTTAAGGTCATGATTCGATAGAACTGACTTTTTTGTATTGTGTTCATGTAATCAGAGGCGTAAAGCAATGGGTGAATATTTAACAAAGAAACAGAAATGAATAAGTACAGTATAGGTAAAGGTTTCTATTATAAATACTAAGATTAAATAAAAGCCTGAACTTTTCTCATTATTCTTGATGAGTCTGCAAGAGTTTAATAATTGTTTGGGAGAAAAGTCTCATGCTGAACTTTGCATTAATGTCACATTAGAATTTAAGTCACCTTCGATTTACTGACTAGACATTATAAATGTAAAGAAAGGGGAAAAGAGGCCGGGCGCGGTGGCTCAAGCCTGTAATCCCAGCACTTTGGGAGGCCGAGACGGGCGGATCACTAGGTCAGGAGATCGAGACCATCCTGGCTAACTAACATGGTGAAAACCCGTCTCTACTAAAAAAAAAAAATACAAAAAACTAGCCGGGCGTGGTGGCGGGCTCCTGTGGTCCCAGCTACTCGGGAGGCTGAGGCAGGAGAATGGCATAAACCCGGGAGGCGGAGCTTGCAGTGAGCTGAGATCCGGCCACTGCACTCCAGTCTGGGCGACAGAGCCAGACTCAGTCTCGAAAAAAAAAAAAAAAAAAAGAAAGGGGAAAAGGAAGAAAAGAGGAAGAAAGAATTTTAAAAACGTACACTATCAAACACAAGGTTGTGCAATTAACTTTCGTGTGTGTGTGTGTGTTTTTAAGTAGTTTTGAGGACTTAAAGATAGTATATAGTGGCCAGGCACGGTGGCTTACGCCTGTAATCCCAGCACTTTGGGAGGCGGAAGTGGGTGGATCACGAGGTCAGGAGACCAAGACCATCCTGGCCAACATGGTGAAACCCTGTCTCCACTAAAAATACAGAAATTAGCCGGGTGTGATGGCAGGCGCCTGTAGTCCCAGATACTCGGGAGGCTGAGGCAGGAGAATCACTTGAACCCAGGAGGCAGTCACAGTGAGCCAAGATCGTGCCACTGCACTTCAGCCTGGGCGACAGTGCGAGACTCCGTCTCAAAAAAGAAAGAAAAGATAGTATGTAGGCAAGGCCATTTAAGTTTCTTGAATAATATATTTAGTGGGATTTGTTATCTGATGTGTTTTAAAGTCACATGCTTTTGTAAATATTTAAATTTTAGGTGACCCTTCATACTAGTTAGAATCATAGCACTCTGAGCCATCATAGGACCTGCTTTCTGGCCCCCCCTTTTTTTTTTCACTGGCCTATAGTGACCATCACATAAGGATACATAAGAGTCAACATTAATAAACACAGTAACAAAATGTACATTTAGGGAAAACATGCAAAATATGGTAGGCACCGGATGGAAAGAGGAACTTGAATTTGTAGAATGATTAAGCTTCTGCATTTTAAAATGTTAGTTTTGTTGTATTTTTATTTTTTATTTACTTTTTTAGAGACAGGGTCTTGCCCAGGCTGGAGTACAGTGGCACGGTCATAGTCCACTGCAGCCTTGAATTCCTGGGCTCAAGCCATCCTCCTGCCTCAGTCTCCTAAGTAGCTAGAACTATAGGAATGTGCCATCAAGCTTGGTTAATTTTAAAAACTTTTTGTAGAGATGGAGTCTGGCTTTGTAGAGATGAGGTCAGACTGGTTTCCAACTATAGCAATCCTCCCACCTTGGCCTCCCAAAGTACTGGGATTCTAGGTGTGAGCCACCTTGCCTCTGGCCCTGGCCTGCCTTTTTTTTTTTTTTTTTTTTTTTTTTTTGAGACGGAGTCTCGCTCTGTCGCCCAGGCTACAGTGCAGTGATGCAATCTTGGCTCGCTGCAACCTCCACCTTCCGGGTTCAAACGATTACCCTGCCTCAGCCTCCCAAGTAGCTGGGACTACAGGCGCCTGCCACCACACCTGGCTAATTTTTTGTATTTTTAATAGAGACGGGGTTTCACCATGTTAGCCAGGATGGTCTCGATCTCCTGACCTCATGATCTACCCGCCTCGGCCTCCCAAAGTGCTGGGATTACAGGTGTGAACCACCACACCAGGCCTGGCCTGCCTTTTTTAAAAAAACATACAAAATAAGATTTTAGGCTCTTTTGCAATGCCCAAAGCACCTAGTACAGTGATTGGCTCATAAAAGATTCAGTAAGTACTTGTTGACTTAAAAAACTTACTCTGATATGCGTCCTTAGAGACACATTTCCCAGTCCTGATTCCCTGGGGCTCCTATAAAAATAGACCATGATTAAAATGTGTTGCAGAAACAAACATCTGGAAATATGGAATAGTAGGTCATGCTTTTTTAGCCTTTCTACCAATAACCACAGTATAACTACATAAATAGAATTGCAATTTCACCTTCTACTCACTTATTTGCACTAATATTCTGGAAACAATCAGTTTAGGCACTTAATTTTACAGTGTTTGAAAATAAGTTCTTTTTCTCTCACAAGTGCTCTCTTACAAAAAAAAACTATACAGTTCAGGATTTGACTTTTAGCCTGCACTAATATTAACACATACAAGCTTTCAAAAGGCTTATTTAGGCCTAGTTTTGTGTAGTCTCTCTAATAAAATTTTATAAAATAATTGCACACTGATTTACAGAACATTTTATTTGCATCTGTATCCATTATTAAAAGACGTGATTCTTGAAACGTTTCTAGTTTGAGTAACCTAATTTTTATTCAGAATAGAGCAAAGCATCATTTATTTTTTCTTTCAGCCCATTGGTATTAATATTTCTATAGCATCGTGGCTAAGCAATTAGACTTAGACTTCACACTGCTTTGTTTCAAGCTCTGACTTCACTACTGGCTCTCACTGTGTGGTTAATTCAACTCCCTGTTCTTCAGTTCCCTTCTAAAAAGGGATAGATCATTAAATCCATCCTTATGAAGTAGCTATGATGATTTTTTTTTTTTTTTTGAGACAGAGCTTTGCTCTTGTTGTCCAGGTTGGAGTGCAATGGCCTGATCTCGGCTCACTGCAACCTCCACCTCCTGGGTTCAAGTGATTCTCCTGTCTCAGCCTCCCCAGTAGCTGGGATTACAGGTGTCCACCACTATGCCCGGCTAATTTTTGGTATTTTTAGTAGAGACAGGGTTTCACCAGGTTGGCCAGGCTGGTCTGAAACTCCTGACCTCAGGTGATCTGCCTGCCTCGGCCTCCCAAAGTGCTGGGATTATGGGCATGAGCCACCGGCTCAGGCCAATGATCATCTTACATAATTCTTAGCACAGTGTCCCTGACATAAAGTAAATCCAGTTAAAATGTGCCTAATGGGCTGGGGGCGGTGGCTCACACCTGTAATCCCAGCACTTTGGGAGGCCGAGGCGGGTGGATCACCTGAGGTCAGGAGTTAAAGACCAGCCTGGTCAACCTGGTGAAACCCCATCTCTACTAAAAATTCAAAATTAGCTGGGCATGGTGGCGGGCACCTGTAATCCTAGCTACTTGGGAGGCTGAGGCAGGAGAATCACTTGAACCCAGGAGGGGGAGGTTGCAGTGATCCAAGATTGCTCCATTGCACTCTAGCCTAGGCAACAGAGAGAGACTCCAATTAAAAAAAAAAAAAAAAAAAAAAAAGGAAAAAAAAAAAGTGCCTAACATTGTATTAAACTTTAGCTAAGGTATAAGGAGAAGCGGTTTCAGTTTCCAGAGAGTAGCGGGAAAACTTTGAATTGAAGTCCTTGGAGGGGACTTTTTTTGGGAGGGTGGAACCTGCACTGTGCTTTGAAGAATGAGTCATGATAATAATTTAGGACATTTTGTAAAAGAGAAGCAGCTTTGACCACACATTTTGTATTCGAAGATTTCTTGGGAGTCATTCATATACAATTATTTTGGTTATTTTGTTTATATGAAATATTTCTATTTAAAATTCTTAATTTCTTTATAAATAATAATGCTTATAATCTAGAGAAAATCCCATAAATGGAAAGTACTTAATTAAAGTTCTTTCAGACCTGACGAACAAACTAATTTACTAGCTATTAATGACTCCTCAGCATGGATATGGCTTTCTTCTTTCATCTTTTTAAAAAACTTGTATTTGGCAGAACAGGATAAATTTTAACAACTTGTGTCTGTTACACACCTGATGCAAGTATAATTGATCTGTTAGTACCAGGTTTTGCATGAGAATTACAGGCGTGCAAAATCAATGATTATATTGAAGACAGTTCTGTTTAGTGTTCAGTAGGCAGTAGCATACATCATAATACATTGTAATTTCAAATAGAAGCATGGCAACCCAAAGCTGAAAAAGACTTCTTACAATGATTTAGGCTGACTTCCGCCTTTTTTGTGTTTAAATTAGGAAATTAAGTCAGATTCTCCCAAGGGCTTATGTAACCCAGGGAGATACATTCATTCTTCCAGGCCTTCCTGGAGCACCATTTGATGTTGTTGCTTTCTTAGTCATCAAATTGCCTACAAAGTGGGAAAATAACATGCAATGCTTACTAGAGACATGTCTCTCAAATGTGATTCCTAGGATCACGCCTACACAAGTCAAGAAATTAAGAAAGCATATCTGTCCAAAAGCTCAGCTTTTTTTTTTTTTTTTTTTTTGAGATGGAGTCTCACTCTGTTGCCCAGACTGGAGTGCAGTGGCCGGATCTCAGCTCACTGCAAGCTCCGCCTCCTAGGTTCATGCCATTCTCCTGCCTCAGCCTCCTGAGTAGCTGGGACTACAGGCGCCCGCCATCACGCCCAGCTAGTTTTTTGTGTTTTTTTAGTAGAGATGGGGTTTCACCGTGTTAGCCAGGATGGTCTCGACCTCCTGACCTCATGATCCGCCTGTCTAGGCCTCCCAAAGTGCTGGGATTACAAGCTTGAGCCACCGCACCCGGCCCAAAAGCCCAGATTTTAAAAAGCACACTTTGGGCTGGGTGTGGCAGCTCATGCCTGTAATCCCTGCACTTTGGAAGGCCAAGGCGGGTGGATTACCTGAGGTCAGGAGTTTGAAACCAGCTTGGCCAACGTGGTGAAACCCCATCTCTACTAAAAATACAAAAAATTAGCTGGGCATGGTAGTGGACACCTGTAATCCCAGCTACTCAGGAGGCTGAGGCAGAAGAATCATTTGAACCCAGGGAGCAGAGCTTGCAGTGAGCCAAGATCTCACCAGGGCAACAAGGGTGAAACTCTGTCTCAAAAAAAAAACAACAAAAAAACCACTTTGCCCTGTGTAAGTTCCCCAGTGAATTCCCTGATGCTTCGAAAACCATCCTTTACCCCTAAGCCTTCCTATCACTGTGACACTACTCACTCTTCTGTCTTGTCCGTTCTCTAAGCAATGTTTCATGCTTCATACTTTTCCACTTGTAAAAACTCATCTGTCCCTTCTCCAATTCCTTTAGGGTCTTGCTGGGCCTTGCTAGGTCTTGCTAGGCCTTCCTAGTTCTTGCTTAATTTAATACAATAATCATAATAGGATATCAACAGTTGCTTCCCTTCAGTATTTTACTGAAAAGACCTATCTATTGCTAGGAGTATTCAAAACGTTGAAATCCAAGAACACTATGTTGTTCTTGGGAAATTCTCTTTCAAATCTCAATTCTGGTAAGTTATTTTACCCTCAGTGCATCATAGGAGTAGCAATCACTTTTTACAAAGCACTTATAATGAGATGGGAAAAAGAATAACCTAGGAAAATTTTAGATCTATTAAAATATGTTTATGGCTTAAAACCTATTGTTAATTTGTACAACATGTTCTGATGGGAGAATAACTTCCTAAATTTGAACTTGAAGTTGACATAGGGAGAAGCAATCTGACACCTATGTTGCAACCAGCCTATTTTCAACAGCCAGAAAAAAAAGTAAAACCTAACCCTGAGTTTTTGGTAGGGTAAGACTCAGAGGATGATGTCACTTTTCCTTTCTCATAATTTTAAAGGTCCACAAGGCCATTTTCTGGCAGATGTGTGCTTTCGTTATAATAAACACGGCAGGCAGATAGGTCTCGCAGGGATGCCTCGATGCCTGAAAGTTTTTAGTTTCTGATAAGAGCTGGAAATTTCTATTTTAAGTGGTGGCTTTGGTAAGCAGTCCTGCTAAATGTCAGCGAAATCAGTTTAATTGCTGCTAATTTTCATATTCTGCTTTTGAGTTGAATCTTCAATATTTGACTGAATGTGGAATTCAAGACCAACAAATAAAAAAGACATCTTTGTAAATGTCTTCAATATTAAAAAAAAAAATAAACATTTTGAATTTACAGTAAGCACTTAATTCAATAAATTGGGCTGTTGTCTCAAATAGGAAGAAGCTTTTTGCTAATTAGATGTCTTGGCTTTATCGTTGTTATGACAAAAAAATGATGCTTTAGGCACCTTTGTCAAGAAAAGGACTACCGAGTAATGCTAAGAGGGAATGAACTATTTGGGAAATGATCTTTTAAATTGCAAATGCTTACAAGTAGCATCCTTTTAATAAATTATGTGGCGAAAAGGGAACAAATGTTATCACTTTGGCAGTATAAATTGCATTATTTGCAAGGGCCACACAAGAAAATAAAAAATGGAGGAATAGAGCTGGGTGTGGTAGCGCATGCCTGTAATCTCAGCACTTTGGGAGGCCAAGGAGGGTGGATCACTTGAGGTCAGGAGTTCGAGACCAGCCTGACCAACATGGTGAAACCCTGTCTCTACTAAATGTACAAAATTAGCCGGGTGTGGTGGCACACGCCTGTAATCCCAGCTACTTGGGACTGAGGCAGGAGAATCGCTTGAACCCTGGAGGCAGAGGTTACAGTGAGCCGAGATGGTGTCATTGCACTCCAACCTGAGCAACAAGAGCAAGACTCTAAAAAAAAAAAAAAAAAAAGTGAAGATTATGTGTTTGATATCACTAAATTTAAAATTATTTTAAGTGAATATATTTTCATATGCGTATGCCAGTTCATGTCCTCTGGGAAGCAGACACCAAGGTAGAATTAGAAGGACAAGAAATGTATTGGGGATAAGACCTTTGAAAGATAGAGGGCAGAGAAAGAGAAGTCAGGAAAAGTCATTAGTCTGTGATAAACATCTGACACTTGTGAGAGGAGTGAGGGAAGGACTGAAAATTGGAAAGGCAGCTCTTTGAGCTCTGGGGCAGCCCTGAGAAAGTCTTGACCTATCCAATAGACAGCTGTAATGCAAAGTTTGCCTATAGAGGACTTCTGCATTGGGCAAAAATGGCCAGGCCCCAAGCTCCAAGTCATGCTCAGTCATTGGCTGAGAGCTGCCTAGAATGAGTGTGCCCTGAGTTGAAATGCTGTGACAGATCCCAAAGGTGCTACAACTGGTGAGCGTCAGCTGATTGTATTCTTCAGCAAATTCTCCCTGCAATGGATCTCTGAGCAGTACAACTCCAGGGGTGACACAATGTGCACTAAGTCTGCTAAAGCAAACTAAATATGGCCTGAGAAGGACTCCATACTTCTATATTTGAGTCCTTGTGGATGAACTGCAACCTAACTTAATAGATAAAAAGATTGAAAACCTGACTTAGGAGTATGCACCTGTAACAATCACTGAGTCTTGGCTAATCCCAACAGCCATGCTTCAACCACTCATAGACTGATAAGTGTTCAAGCTGGGTTCAAATAAGACAAACGCTGAGCTGTAACCAATCCAGTTGTTTCTTTACTTCACTTCTGATTTCTGTATATCACTTCCCTTTTTTGTTTATAAACTCGTTCTGGCCACGAGGCACCCCTGGAGTCTCTCTGAATCTGCTGTGATCCTGGGGGCTGCCCAATTTGCAAATCCTTCATTGCTCAAGCTCCTTTAAATTTAATTCAGCTGAAGTTTTTCTTTTACCATGTTAGACATGATGTCTAATAAAATACCAATATTATTTGGCCAAATTTGTAATTTTTCTTTGCCAAAAGATGTGTGGCTTGTAAGCCAGTGTGCTACACTTTGATTCAGATGACTTGCTTCATGCGTCATAACTCTGGTTCTGAATTTTCATTTGCTTTGGATAAAAATTAATTTGTGGTGGCCGGGCATGGTTGCACACACCTATAATCCCAGCACTTTGGGAGGCCGAGGTGGACGAATCACCTGAGGTCGGGAGTTCGAGACCAGCCTGACCAACATGGAGAACCCTCATCCCTACTAAAAATGCAAAATTAGCGGGGCGTGGTGTTGCGTGCCTGTAATCCCAGCTACTCGGGAGGCTGAGGCAGGAGAATCGCTTGAACCCGGGAAGCGGAGGTTGCAGTGACCTGAGATTGAGCTACTGCACTCCAACCTGGGCAACAAGAGTGAATCTCCGTCTCAAAAAAAAAAACGGGCCGGGCGCAGTGGCTCACGCCTGTAATCCCAGCACTTTGGGAGGCCGAGGCGGGCGGATCATGAAGTCAGGAGATGGAGACCATCCTGGCTAAGACGGTGAAATCCCGTCTCTACTAAAAATACAAAAACAAAATTAGCCGGGCGTAGTGGCGGGCGCCTGTAGTCCCAGCTACTTGGGAGGCTGAGGCGGGAGAATGGCGTGAAACCGGGAGGCGGAGCTTGCAGTGAGCCGAGATCGCTCCACTGCACTCCAGCCTGGACGACAGAGTGAGATTCCATCTCAGTAATAGTAATAATAATAATAATAATAATAATAATAATAATAATTTGTAATACAGAGCAACATATGCCAACTAATGCTATCTTATAGACAGATCTCATGCTTACGGTAAGTTTTGGGTGTTTCTCATCTGACGTCTATAAGATCATTGTTAGATGTTATTAGTGATGCAATTTTGAAACAGACTTCTTATTACAGATCTGTATTTTTAAATGAGTTTAATTAAAGAGCAACTTGAAGTTCCAAGGCATGCTGTTAAAAACAACAACAACAACATAAAACACCAACATCTATTACTTCTTGTGACTCCATGCTTGTATGCTGAGTATTGTGATACTATACCATCAAAACAAAGTATAAAAGTCAATTGGGCTGGGCAAGGTGTCTCATGCCTGTAATCCCAGCACTTTGAGAGACTGAGGCAGGAAAATTGCTTGAGCTCAGGAATTCCAGAGCAGCCTGGGCAATATATACTGGCGAAATCCCCGTCTCAACAACAAAAAAAATTATCTGGGCATGGAGGTGGATGACTATAGTCCCAGCTACTCGGAGGAGGCTAAGGTGGGAGGATCCCTTGAGCCTGGGAAGCAGAGGTTGCACTGAGCTGAGATCGTGCCACTGCACTCCAGCCTGGGTGACAGAGTGAGACCCTGTCTCAAAAAACAATACAAAAAAAACCCACCAAAAAACAAACAAACAACAAAAAAATTTGAAGCAGAGGCAGATGTAAGACAAATGATTACACATAATTCCCGATTTCTATTTTATACATTCATCAATATGACTTTAGACTTTATTGTTCTCCATGATTGACTTGATAAGAGTAAATACTATAAATGTAAATGAACTTATAAAATAAATGTATGTAGATGGACAGTGGAGACTCAGAAGGATGGAGGAGTGGGAGGGGGATGGATGATGGGTGGTTGCTTGGTGGGTACAATGTGTGTTGCTCCAGTGATAGATGTATTGAAGGCCCTGACTTTACCACAATGCACTATACCAATGTAGCAATATTGCACTTGTGCCCCATGAATGTATACAAATTAAAAACTAGATAGGCAGATGTGGTGGCTCACGCCTCTAGTCCCAGCACTTTGGAAGGCTGAGGCGGAAGGACCACTTCAGCCCAGAAGTTGGAGACCAGCCTGGACAACATAGTGAGACCTTGTCTCTACAAAACATTTTGAAAAGGCCGGGTGTGGTGGCTCATGCCTGTAATCCCATCACTTTCAGAGGCTGAGGTGAATGGATCACTTGAGGTCAGGAGTTCAAGACCAGCCTGGCCAACACGGTAAAACCCCATCTCTACTGAAAATACAAAAAATTATCTGGACATGGTGGCACGTACCACCTGTAATCTCAGCTACTTGGGAGGCAAAGGCAGGAGAATCGCTTGAACCCAGGAGGTGGAGGTTGCATGGAGCTGAGATCACACCACTACACTCCTGAACAACAGAGTGAGACTCCATCTGAAAAAAATAAAAAATAAAAAATGAGGCAGGAGGATTGCTTGATCCCAGGAGGTCAAGGCTGCAATGAGCCGTGATGGCACTACTATACTCTGCCTGGGTGACAGAGCAAGAACCTGCCTCAAAATAAATAAATAAATAAAATAAACTAATACAGAAAAATACATTCTGCAAAAAATGTTGACTTAAAATGGATTTTAAAACTTTAAAATTTGGACAATCCCTTTTTTCACTAAAGATGAAGGATGCATTTCTTGGGGGTAGGATAGACTAGGAGCTTTTCCAGTTTGTTTGTTTTTGAGACTGAGCCTTGCTCTGTCACCCAGGCTGTAGTGCAGTGGTGCAATCTTGGCTCAGTGCAGCCTCTGCCTCCTGGATTCAAGAGATTCTCCTGTCTCAGCCTCCTGAGTAGCTGGGACTACAGGTGTGCGCCACCGCACTTGGCTAATTTTTGCATTTTTAATAGAGACGAGGTTTTGCCATGTTAGCTAGGCTGGCCTCCAGGTCCTGACCTCAGGTGATCCACCTGCCTCAGCCTCCCAAAGTGATGGGATTACAGGTGTGAGCCACTGTGCCTGGCTAGACTAGGAGTTTTTTGAGGAAATAAAAAGCACTAAATATATATATATATTTAAAAAAAAAAAAAAGGCTCTGCAAAGGGCTCTACGAAGGTGAAATGGAGAACAGCTTCTTGAAGACCTGCCTGTTGATCTTCAAGCCTTTGGCTGCTGCCACAGCCCATCTTTATAACTCAGTAGGACTGAGTAGGAATAGTAGCTGAGAGTCTCTTCCACAATCCTCAGATCAGTGCCACCAATCCTTTGGGAAATTAAAGTCACATCCTCCTGGTGATATCTTCAAAGGATGAAAAAGAATATACAGCACAGTGAAAAGTAAATATCCCTTCTTCCCCTGGTGCTTTCTTACCCAGTGCATTTCCTGGAGAGAGCACAGTTACTAGTTACTTAAATATTCTTTCAGAGATATTGTATTTTCAGATTACGTTTACAATTATCCATAAATCTTTACCTTCCACACTAATGGCAGCATATTATACACATCATTTAGACCTTGCTTTCTTCAGTATGTAGCTTGGTAGTTGTTCCATATTGCCACATAGAAAGCTGCTTCATTTTTATTTTACAGCTCCACAGTATTCCATTGTATGGATATGCCATAATTTATTTCTGGGTTATTTATAATCCTTTGCTGTTATAAACAATGGTACAAAGAACTACTTATATATACATTATTTCACAAATGTATGAGCATGTCTGCAGTATAAATATTAATACTTTTGTCCATTTTTGAATGAAGGCAGTCTCTTAATGATTTGTGCGAGGCACATATTTATATGAAGGAAATTAGCCTTTTATGTATGAGTCCCTGATCTTTATTTTTATTTATTTATTTATTTGTTTATTTATTTGAGACAAAGTCTTGCTCTGTTGTCCAGGCTGGAGTGCAATGGCACAATCTCAGTTCACTGAAACTTCTGCCTCCTGGGTTCAAGTGATTCTTCTGCCTCAGCCTCCTGAGTAGCTGGGATTACAGGCACACACCACCACGCCCAGCTAATTTTTTGTATTTTTAATAGAGACAGAGTTTCACCATGTTGGCCAGGCTGGTCTCAAACTTCTGACTTCAAATGATCCGCCCACCTCAGATTCCCAAATTTTTAGGATTACAGGCATGAACCACCATGCCTGGCCTGAGTCCCTAACCTTAAAAAATTCAAGTTAAAAGTAAGTTAAAATCTGTCTCTATGAAAATTTCAATTTCTTATTATGAATGTTTATAGTATAAGGGAAAGTGGGAATTGTGTAGCTCTAAGATAAAGATTATCAGTTGAAGTTTATTTAATACAATATCTTCTTTTACAATAGAGTACATCATTATTTATAAGGATATAGTTTTTTTCTTGGAGAAATGAAGGAAAAAAGGGTATATTATGGTTTTTATTGTGATGGTGCTATGAAATAAAATAATCCTTTTAATTTGTTCACTACATGACCCTTCTACTTGATACTTTGTCATTTTCAGTGATTTGTCTTTTTCCTGAATGTGGACCTTAACAGCATATTATATTAAGAACTGGAAAATAGTGAAACAAAGTAATACATAAGCAAAGCTGGGCCTTTTGTAACATAATTCCCAGAGACAGATGCAAAGCAGTAATGGAACCCAGTATTCAGGAGCAAATAGAAGTATTCTATAACATTTGATAAGAAGTTAAACCCTACTGAGCTATAGATACTTTTGTTTGCATTACAGCAGTTGTGATCTGCAGTTTTTTTGTTTGTTTGTTTGTTTTTTAAGACAGGGTCTCTCAAGCCATCCTCCTGCCTCAGCCTCCCAAGTAGCTGGGATTATAGACATGACCCACCATGCCCGGCCTGCAAAATCTTTAAGCAAACTTTTGTTGTAGCAAGCAAAATAATATCCAGAGAATTAGTTTATTTTTGATCCTGTGATTCAGGATTAAAAAAAAAAAATTTAAGGCCTGAGTGCATGGCTCACACTTAAAATCCCAGCATTTTGGGAGGCTGAGGTGGGAGGATAGTTTGAGCCCAGGAGTTGGAGTAACATAGCAAGACCCTCGTATCTACAAAAAAAATTTTGTTTTTTAATTAGCGGAATGGGGCGTGACAGAGCATACAGGTGGTCCTAGGTGCTTAGATAGTTGAGGTGGAAGAATTGCTTGAGCCTGGGAGATCAAGGCTGCAGTGAGCTGTGATCGTGCCACTACACTGCAGCCTCAGTGACACAGTGAGACCTTCTCTAAAAAAAAAAAAAAAAAAATTAGGCCAGGATAGGGGGTGTGGCTCATGCCTGTAACCCCAGCACTTTGGGAGGCTGAGGTGGGCGGATCCCTGAGGTCAGCCGTTCGACACCAGCCTGACCAACATGGAGAAACCCTGTCTCTACTAAAATACAAAATTAGCCAGGCGTGGTGGCGCATGCCTGTAATCCCAGCTACTTGGGAGGCTGAGGCAGAAGAATCACTTGAACCTGGGAGGTGGAGGTTGCAGTCATTGCGCTCCAGCTTGGGCCACAAGAGCGAAACTCTGTCTCCAAAAAAAAAAAAAAAAAAAAAAAATTTAAACTCTCCTCTACACTCAGTGTTTACAAATTAATTTCCTTTACTTTTCTGAATATTTTTCTATTTTGACAAGAAAGGAATAGCAAAAATGTCACGTACAAAATGGCACCATCTTCCTATCATGCCAGTTTTGAACTCTTTAAAGAACATTAACCTTTAGAAAGAAAGATGTTTATCTACTTGCAAGGAACATAACCCCCAAGAGATTTTCCTGGACTGTGCCCTAATTTGTTGGATTTTTATCAAATTTCCTGCATATGCTCATGCAGTCATATTTAATTAGTCATAATTCTTCTTTAGAAAAGGCTTGTTTTAAAAAGAAGCACAACAACTGTGATATCTTTGGAACTTATAAATATCTGGTCTAGGATTTCCTTAAGCTAGTCATCTGTTTCCTCATTTCAAAAGCTCAAACAGTGTTAGGCTGTGTTTTTAAAATGTTGGATTTGTTTTGCAAATGCAGGAAAAGCAACACTTCCTAATTTGCTTAGATGGGTGCCCATATAATTTGGTGTTTTATCAGCTCTAGATGAGTGAGTACTGGTGTAATAGTGGGAATAAGCAAGTTGGATGTGTGCGCATGCACATAGATGCCTATGTGTGTCTGTGTATAAGTAATATGATGAGGTTCTAGTAGAGAATCAGTATGAAAGTCCATTCGTTCTTTAAATATTCAGGACCAACAGAGAGACTGAACTAAAGTGAACAAAACTGGTTCTGCTAAGCACATTTTCTGTCCTTTGGCCATTGATTGACTCACTTCTCTTAAGTGGAAATAGGATAGAACCTTTTTGTCAGTTCTTTAAGGATAGCACATATTTGTCTAAATCCTTGAGTTAGATTAGTGTATTCTTGGCCAGGCATGGTGGCTCATGCCTGTAATCCTAGCATTTTGGGAGGCCAAGGAGGGCAGATTGCTTGAGTTTAGGAGTTCGAGACCAGGCTGGGCAACATCGTGAAACCCTGTCTCTACTAAAAATACAAAAAATTGGCTGAGTGTGGTGGCTCATGCCTGTAATCCCAGCACTTTGGGAGGCTAACGCGGATGGATCTCTTGAGGTCAGGAGTTTGAGACCAGCCTGGCCAACATGGTGAAACACCGTCTCTACTAAAAATACAAAATAGCCAGGCATGGTAGTGCACACCTGTAATCCCAGCTACTCGGGAGGCTGAGGCAGGAGAATCGCTTGAACCCAGGAGACAGAGGTTTCAGTGAGCCGAAATTGGGCCACTCTACTCTAGCCTGGGTGACAGAGTGAGACTCTGTCTCAAAAAAGCAAAACAAAACAAAACAATATAAAAAATTAGCCATGTGTGGTGATATGTGCCTGTAATCCCAGCTAGTTGGGAGGCTGAGGCCCAAGAATTGCTAGAACCTGGGAGTGGAGGCTGTGGTGAGCCGAAGTTGTGCCACTACACTCCAGGCTGGGCAACAGAGCAAGACTCTGTCTCAAAAACATAAACAAATTAGTGTATTTTTATAGCAGCATAATATTTCACAAAATGGTGTTTTAAGATGGGTTACACATTATTTATTCATTTATTTTTGAGACAGAGTCTCACTCTATTGCCCAGGCTGGAGTGCAGTGGTGTGATCACACCTCACTACAACCTCCACCTACTGGGTTCAAGCGATTCTCCTGCCTCAGCCTCCCAGGTAGCTGGAACTACAGGCGTGCACCACCATGCCTGGCAAATTTTTGTATTTTTAGTAGAGACAGGGGTTTCACCATGTTGGCCAGGCTGGTCTTGAACTCCTGACTTCAGATGATCCACCTGCCTCAGCCTCCCAAAGTGCTGGGATTATAAGGATGAGCCATCGTGCCCGACCTAAGATGGGTTACAAATTAGTACAGTATTTCAGATACTTTTTTTTTTTTTTTTTGAGATGGAGGCTCTTTCTGTCACCCGGGCTGGAGCGCAGTGGTGAAATTCCAGTTCACTGCAACCTCTGCCTCCGGGATTTAAGCAATTCTTGTGCCTCAGCCTCCTGAGTAGCTGGGATTATGGGCACATGCCAGCAAGCCCAGCTAATTTTTGTATTTGTAGTAGAGACAGGGTTTCACCATATTGGCCAGGCTGGTCTCGAACTCCTATCCTCAGGTGATCCACCCGCCTTAGCCTCCTAAAGTGCTAGGATTAAAGGCATGAGCCACTGAGCCTGGCCTAGATCATAATTGCTTATCATCCTTTATATCATAACTGTACTAAATAAATTTGGCCTAGAGATCTAGCTCAAAATTTTATGCTATGCAGGAATTTCCCTTAACCACTCGTTGTGTTAAGTGGTTAGTCAGCTTTTGTTATCATTGTTAGCTAAGAGAATGCATCGGAAAACACCTAGAACCGGTCCTGGTACAGTTAACTTGTTTTGCTTAAAACCATTTTTAAAATGAAGAAATTTTACCAGTGAATATTATTAAATTTATTCAAAGATTTACTGATTGCTTATATTCTTTTTTCTTTACTGATTATGTAAGCAAAACATATTATTTTCACAAATTCATATATCTTTTTGTGCGTATATTAACATTAGTATATTTATTAGTCTTTATTTTACAGAAATTGATCATATGTGACTTACTTTTTAAACATGTCTCAGATATCTTTTTATGTAAATAAAAATAGGTCTATCTGTTCTTTTTCTCCCTGGCTTTCTGCGGATAGACTGTCATCATGAGTGACATGGTAACTATCCGCACTAGAAAGTTCATGTCCAGCTGACTACTTCAGAGGAAACAAATGGTCATTGATGTCCTTCACCCTGGGAAGGCAACAGTGCCTAACACAGAAATTCAGGGAAAACAAGCCAAAATGTACAAGACCATACCAGATGACATCTTTGTATTTGGATTCAGAGCTCATTTTGGTGGTGGCAAGACAACTGGCTTTGGCATGATTTATGATTCCCTGGGTTATGCAAAGAAAAATGAACCCAAACATCGACTTGCAAGACATGGCCTGTATGAGAAGAAAAAGACCTCAAGAAACCAACGAAAGGAACACAAGGACAGAATGAAGGCAGTCAGGGGACAGCAAAAGCCAACGTTGGTGCTGGCAAAAAGCCGAAGGAATAAAGGTGCTGCAATGATGTTATCTGTGGTTGTTGTGGATTTTTCATGAGAAGATTAATAAACTAAAAGCTTTTTTTTAAAAAAAGGTCATCTTATTCATTTTAATGCTGCAATGTATTATTCCATTTTATGGCTGTACCATAGTCACTTATCTAAACCCTCTAAGGTACACATTTCTTTTTTTTTTTTTGGATATGGAGTCTCACTCTGTAACACAGGCTGGAGTGCAGTGGTGGAATCTTGGCTCACTGCAAACTTTGCCTCCTGGTTTCAAGCCATTATCGTGCCTCAGCCTCCCAAGTAGCTGGGATTATAGGCGTGTGCCACCACACCTGGCTAATTCTTGTATTTCTAGTACAGACAGGGTTTCACCGTGTTGGCCGGGCTGGTCTCGAACTCCTGACCTCAAATGATCAGCCCGCCTCAGCCTCCCAAAGTTCTGGGAGTACAGGCGTGAGCCGCCGTGCCTGGCCAGTTACACTTTTCATTTCCACATTTTAACATTTCTGAAATTACTTTTTAGTTATTTTATTTATTTATTTTGAGACAGGGTCTCCTTCTGTCAGCCAGGCTTGAGTACAGTGGCCGGATCTCAGCTCACTGCAACCTCCACCTCTCCAGCTCAAGTGATCCTCCCACTTCAGCCTCCTGAGTAACTGGGACTACAGGTGCACACCACCACACCTAGTAGTTTTTGTTGTTGTTGTTTGAGACAGAGTTTCTCTCTTATTGCCTAGGCTGAAGTGCAATGGTGTGATCTTGGCCCACTGCAACCTCCGCCTCCCGGGTTCCAGTGATTCTCCTGCCTCAGCCTCCCAAGTAGCTGGGATTACAGGTGCATGGCACCATGCCTGGCTAATTTTCGTATTTTTAGTAGAGACAGGGTTTCACCATGTTGGCAGGCTGGTCTTGAACTCCTGACCTCTGGTGATCTACCCGCCTCAGCCTCCCGAAGTGCTGGGATACAGGCATGAGCCACTGCGGTGCCAACATTTCTGAAATTAGGATGTCACTTATATTTTATCATGCATGACAGGTTAAAATTACTATCTGCCAGGCAGCATTTGTGACCTAACTGTCTTTGACTTGCACAGGTAAACTTGATCATAATTGTTCAAATTTATGTCACTTTAATTCAGTTATGTGCATTGTTAGTACTACAGGTGTTGGGTTTAATTGCTGTTTAAAATGTTCAGATGAAGATGGTGACTTGGCACTGTGGCTCACGCCTGTAATCCCAGCACTTTGGGTGGCCAAGGTGGGCATGATCACTTTGAGCCCAGGAGTTCAAGACCAGCCTAGGCAACATGGCGAAATCCTGGTCTCTACCAAAAATACCAAAATTATCACACACCTGTAGTCCCAACTGCTCAGGAGGCTGAGGCAGTAGGATCCCTTGAGCCTTTGAGGTTGAGACTGCGGTGAGGAGCTATGATTGTGCTCCTGCACTCCAGTGTGGGTGACAGAGTGAAACCCTATCTCAAAAAAAAAAAAAGAAAAAAAAAGTGGTATTGCAACTTTTTGTTGAAACACAAATTTGTTGTTTATGAGGAAAGGACAGACACAGAGCAGTGGGACATACATTTGATATTTAGTGAAGCAAATATTTGTTATTCAGGGAGTAACTAATTTCATGATTTTTTTCTACAAAGGAATGACTAAATTCTTTATGAGATGGAAGAAAGTAAGACAGTCATAAGTGATGAAGTTGTTTCAAAGCAATGGGAGGCTGGCATGACTGATGTATACATCTCACAGGACCAGTATTAAGGCATTTTGTCATAGTTTAATTGGCAGCAGTTTTTCTTTCTTAAAGGCCCATAAAATAATAATAATTTTACTACAAATGATCTCTAAGAGTAGATGACCTACATTACAGTATCCATGATAAATAACAGACACTGTGCTGAGACTTTACATCTGGGCTGGGTGCGGTGGCTCACGCCTGTAATCCCAGCACTTTGGGAGGCCAAGGTGGGTGGATCAATAGGTCAGGAGTTTGAGACCAGCCTGGCCAAGATGGTGAAACCCTGTCTCTACTAAAAATACAAAAATTAGCTGGCCACAGTGGCGGGCACCTGTAATCCCAGCTACTCAAGAGAATGAGGCAGAAGAATCGCTTGAACCTGGGAGGCAGAAATTGCAGTGAGTGGGCCACTGCACTCCAGCCTGGGCAACAAGCAAGACTCTGTCTCAAAAAAAAAAAAAGACTTTACATCTGGCCAAGTGTAGTGGCTCACGCCTGTAATCCCAGCACTTTGGGAGGCCAAGGTGGGTGGATCACTAGGTCAGGAGTTTGAGACTAGCCTGGCCAACATGGTGAAAACCTATCTCTATTAAAAATACAGAAATTAGCTGGGTGTGGTGGTGTGTGCCTGTAATCCCAGCTACTCAGGAGGCTTAGGCAGGAGAATTGCTTGAACCTGGGAGGCAGAAGTTGCAGTGAGCTGATATTGTGCCACTGCACTCCAGCCTGGGCAATAAAGCAACAATCCGTCTTTAAAAACAAAAAAAAACTTTATGTCTATTTTACCTACAGTTTCTAATTGCATTTTTTTAAATAAACTTTTTTTTTTTTTAAAGATAGAATTTCGTGCTTGTTGCCCAGGCTGGAGTGCAGTGGCGTGATCTTGGCTCACTGCAACCTCTGCCTCCCAGGTTCAAGCAATTCTCCTGCCTCAGCCTCCTAAGTAGCTGGGATTACAGGTGCACACCACCACGTTTAGCTACTTTTTTGGTATTTTTAGTAGAGATAGGGTTTCACCACATTGGCCAGACTGGTCTTGAACTCCTGACCTCAGGTGATCCACCTGCCTCGGCCTCCCAAAGTGCTAGGATTACAAGTGTTAGACACCGCATCTGGATGGCTTCAATTTTTTAGGATAGTTTTAAATATACAGAAGAATTGAGAGCATAGCACTGAAAGTTCTCATAGACTCTACCCCCACAACCATAATTTCCTCTATTATCTACATCTTAGATTAGCATGGTACCTTTGCCACAATTAATGAACCAATACTGATATATTATTAATAACTAAAGTTCACAGTTTATTCAGATATTCTTTGTTTTTATCTAATGTCTTTCTCTGTTTCAGTATCCCATCCCTGGAACATTAGGTATCTAATAATCATTAGGTTGCATTATATTATTTTTAATTTTTATTTTTATTTATTTATTTTTTTGAGACAGAGTCTCACTCTGTCGCCCAGGCTGTAGTGCAATGGCATGATCTCGGCTCACTGCAACCTCCATCTCCCCGGTTCAACTGATTCTCCTGCCTCAGGCTCCTGAGTAGCTGTGATTACAGGCACCCACAACCATGCCCGGCTCCTGAGTGGCTGGGATTACAGGTGCCCACCACCATGCCTGGCTGATTTCTGTATTTTTAGTAGAGATGGGGTTTCACCATGTTGGTCAGGCTGGTCTCAATCTCCTGACCTCGTGATCTGCCCGCCTCGGCCTCCCAAAGTGCTGGATTACAGGCGTGAGCCACCGTGCCCGGCCAATGTTATGTTTTTTTTAGTCTCTTCTTGCCTGGGACAGTTTTTCAGACTTCCCTCATTTTTCCTTGAAAGTTTTGAAGGGTACTGGTCAATTATTGTGTAGGATGCACCTCTATTGAAATTAACTGAGGCCAGGCACGGTGGCTTAGGCCTGTAATCCCAGCACTTTGGGAGGCTGATGCGGGCAGATCACGAGGTCAGGAGATTGAGACCATCCTGGCTAACACGGTGAAACTCCATCTCTACTAAAAATACAAAAAAAATTAGCCGGACGTGGTGGCAGGCACCTGTAGTCCCAGCTACTCGGGAGGCTGAGGCAGGAGAATGGCATGAACCTGGGAGGCGGAGCTTGCAGTGAGCCGAGATCATGCCACTGCACTCCAGCCTGGGTGACAGAGCGAGACTCGGTTGTCTCAACACACACGCGCGCGCACACACACACACACGCGCACACACACACACACACAGAAATTAACTGGATATTTTTCTCATGATTAGACTGGTGTTACAGGTTTTAGGGAGGAAAAACAGAGGTAAAGTACCACTTTTGTCATATTACATAGTGTCAACATGATTCATCACTGTTGATGTTGAACTTGATCACCAGGCTAAAGTAGCATTTGTTAGGTCTCTTCACCATAAAGTTACTCTTCCCTCAACCCTTGTTTTGATACTGTACGCTTTGGAAGGAAGTCACTATGCATAGCCCACACTTAAAGACTGAAGGGTTATGGTCTCTCTCTTTGAGAGCTGAGTATCTACATAAATTATTTAAAGTCCTTCTGCATGGGAGATTTGTCTCTTCTTCCCCATACATTTACTTATTTAATTATTATTTATATCACCATAGAATTATGGATATTTATTTTTCACTTTGAGTTATATAGTCCAATGCTATTTCATTTATTTTGTTGTTTAAAATGTTCCAGGGTAAGCCATTGGGAGCTCTTTCATTTGGCTCCTGTGATCATTTGACACTCAGCGTTTTTATTTTTGTTTGTCTGAGAACTTTCTGGAATCTAATTGAATTTTTACAACGATGCCATTGTAAGTAGGTATTAGAATCTCCTTAGTTACAGATGAAGAGACTGAAGTTTAGAGAGGTTAAGTAGCTTGCCTAAGTCACATAGGAAGTAAATGACAGGATTTGCATTTTGCTCTGAAAGCTTCTCATAATATTAAGTATCTTATTCTGGTATTTGATAGTATGATAAATTACACATCCTTTTAAGAAAAATAATTCTGCCATCATAGTCTGTTAGATGTATGCATTTCTATCATTATTTTGGACTTAGAGGAGAAAAATGTATCTGCCTGGAGCCAAACACATAATTTTTGGAATTGCATAACCCTGTGAGTGAGTGTGTGAGTGTGTGACTGAGTGTCCACTCAAACTGCCAGAGTTCCAATTATCTCTGGCTCAGGGATTGTTCACCTTCCTGTGGGAGTTCATTTGCCCCTCTATGCATAGGTTACTGCAGGCACTTGTAGTATAATATGTCAGGCGATGATTTTGTTGCCAATGTCTTAAGGGATGACACTCCTTTCATTCATCCCACAAGGCTTTATGAGAGTCTGCTGCTCTGGTGGAGCTTACACTGTAATAGGAAGAGACAAAAGAAACAAGCATGAAGTTAGTACAGCCACTATGGAGAACAATATGGAGGTTCTCAAAAAATAGAAATAGAACTACCATATGATCTGACAATCCCACTGCTAGGTATATCCCCAAAAGAAAGAAAATCAGTATATTGAAGAGATACCTGCACTCTCATGTTTCTTGCAGCACTATTTGCAATAGTCAAGATTTAAAATTAACCTAAGCATCCATTAACAGATGAATGAACAAAGGAAATGTGACACATATACACAATGGAGTACTATACAGCCATAAAAAAGAATGAGATCCTGTCACTTGAAATAACATGGTTAGAACTGGAGGATATTATGTTAAGTGAAATATGCTAGGTACAGAAAAACAAACTTCACATGTTCTCATTCATTTGTGGGAGCTGAAAATGGAAACAACTGAACTCATGGAAATAGTAGAATGATGGTTATCAGAGGCTGGGAAGGGGAGTGGGGGCAGGGGGCAGGGGAATGTTAATGGGTATGAAAATGTAGTTAGATTTTTTAAAAAAGAAAATATATTAGCATGAATAAGATCTGGTATTTAACAACACAATAGGGTGACTATACTGAACAACAATTTATTGTACATTAAAAAATAAGGAATATAATTGAAATGTTTGTAACATAAATAAATGATAGATGCTTGGGGTAATGTATACTCTATTTATCCCAATGTGACTATTAACACATTACATGCCTGTATCGAAATAACATATATACTCCATAAATATATACACCTACTGTGTACCCACAAAAATAAAAAAATTTAAAATAAAAAAAAGAAAACAGGCCAGGTGCAGTGGCTCACGCCTGTAATCCCAGCACTTTGGGAGGCCGAGGCTGGTGGATCACGAGGTCAGCAGATCGAGACCATCCTGGCTAACACGGTGAAACTCCATCTCTACTAAAAATACAAAAAAACTAGCCGGGCATGGTGGCAGGCGCCTGTAGTCCCAGATACTCGGGAGGCTGAGGCAGGAGAATGGCGTGAACCCGGGAGGCGGAGCTTGCGGTGAGCCGAGATCGCGCCACTGCACGCCAGCCTGGGCGACAGAGTGAGACTCTGTCTCAAAAAAAAAAAAAAAAAGAAAAGAAAAAAAGAAAACACAAAATAAACAAGTATGTAAGAAAATTAACAAGGTATTTTTGGACGTGATAAATGCTAACCAAAGGCCCGTGTGCCCAGAATGCAATAACCGAGGTGGGTAGCATGGTAGGGGATGAGGCAGAGAGAGAGGCTTTGTGGCTCACAGTAAAGAACATGGGTGTTACTCCCTTTTCAGTGGTTGGCTTTGGCTGGGTTCAGAAAGGGAAGGGATATGGTCTGTCTTGCTACTCACAGACCCTATTGCATACCACTCTTTCTGGTTCCTCCTCCCAAGCCACACTGGCTTTCTGACTGCTCCTAGAATATGTCAAGTTTTTTTCTGCCTTTGAGTCTTTACATTGTTTATTTCATCTGCCTGAAAAAACAATGATCACCACAAAAACCAAAACTATTCCATCACATAATGGTATAATTCTTCCTTCATATCATTCAGGTCTCTACTTAAAGCTACATCCTATCTAAAAATGCTTCACCACCACGTCTCTTCTTCAATCCCTAGGAACTCTCTATATCTCCATCTGGCTTTGTATTTCTTTCTTTTTTTTTCTTCTTGAGAGTGAGTCTCACTCTGTTGCCCAGGCTGGAGTGCAGTGGTGTGATCTTGGCTCACTGCAGCGTCCACCTCCCAGGTTCAAGCGTTTCTCCTGCCTCAGCCTCCCGAGTAGCTGGGATTATAGGTGTGCACGACCACTGCTGGCTAATTTTTGTATTTTAGTAGAGAGAGGGTTTCACCACATTCGCCAGGCTGGTGTCAACCTTCTGACCTCAAGTGATCCGCCTGTCTTGGCCTCCCAAAGCACTGGGATTGCAGGTGTGAGCCACTGTGCCTGGGCTGGCTTTGTATTTCTTAGAGTATGTATTGCTACCTCGCTTTATTTCTTCCTTTACTTGTTTATATTCTGTCATCCCTATTAGAATGTAAGTGCCACATGAGCGCATGGATTGTGTCTGTACTGTTCATCATTACATCCTCAGTGCCTGGAACATTGTCTAATACATACAGGGTGATTTTATTAGTTATCACTTACTGTGGAACACATTACCCCCAAAACTGAGTAGCTTAAAACAGCAACCATCTGTCTCATAGTTTCTGTGGATGAGGACGTCAGGAGAGGCTAAGCTGGGTTTGTGTGGCTCAGGGTCTTTAAGGAGGTTGCACTCAATGTTGGCCAGGGTTGCGTTCATCTGAAGGCGTGACTGAGGCTGCAGGATCTACTTCCAAGCTCTTTCATGTGGCTACTGACCAAAGGCTTCAGTTCCTTGCCAAATGAGTTTCTCCACAGGCTTGCAACATAGCAATTGCAGAAGTATCAAGGTGAAAGCCATAATAACTTTTTGTGACCTAGTGCCTGAAGTTGCACACCATCATTTCCATTTTATTTTGTTTGTTAAGAACAAGTAACTAAGTTCAGCCCACAAAACGAAGAAAATTAGGGTCCACTTCTTTTTTTTTTTTTTTTGAGACAGAGTCTCACTCTGTCACACAGGCTGGAGTGCAGTGGTGCAATCTCGGCTCACTGTAACCTCTGCCTCCTGGGTTCAAGCGATTCTCCTGTCTCAGGCTCCCGAGTAGCTGTAAATACAGGTGTCTGCCACCATGCCCAGCTAATTTTTGTATTTTTAGTAGAGATGGGGTTCCTCCATGTTGGCCAGGCTGGCCTCAAACTCCTGACCTCCAGTGATCTACCCACCTCAGACTCCCAAAGTGCTGGGATTACAGGCATGAGCCACTGCACCCAGCTGACCATCTCATTTAATTCTCAGCTTCATGCAAGGTAGACATAATTACAACAAATTCAAAGATGAGGAAAAAGACTTTGGAGGCTATGAAATATGCCCCAAGTTGCACAGTTAACTGAGGATTCTCCTCTTGTCAAAAGACAAGAAAGGAAGACTGTATCAGCACAGCTGCTACATGAGGACAGGCATGCTTTACACTGCAGATATCACAGATGTGTGTGTTTATTATGATGTTTTTCTAACAGATGGCAACAACGTGTTGCCTTAACAAAATTGGTATATTAAAAAAATTTTCTGGGTCAGGTGCAGTGGCTCATACTTATAATCCCAGTATTTTGGGAGGCAGAGGCTAGAGGATCACTTGACAACAGGAATTCAAGATCAGCCTGGGCCACATAGACAGACTCTGCCTCTACAAAAAATTAAAAAATTGGCTGGATGTGGTAGCACATGCCTACAGTCCCAGCCATTCAGGAGGCTGAGGTGGGAGAATCACTTGACCCTGGGAGTTCGAGACTTCAGTGAGCTGTGATCACACCATTGCACTCTAGTCTCGGCCATAGGAAAAAACTGGTATATATTTAAAAAAAAAAAAAAAGATAATTTTCTGACAGATGGAAGTAGAGTCAATGCCTTTTTCTTATTCCAACAAAGGCTTTGTTTGGGCTATGGTTTACTCTGGATATTATAAAACATAAAATAAAAGTACGTTTTAAATAGCATACTTTTCCTGGCTGGCTGTGGTGGCTCACACCTGTAATCTCAGCACTTTGGGAGGCTGAGGAGGGCAAATCATGATGTCAGGAGTTTGAGACCAGCCTGGACAACATGGTGAAACCCTGTGTCTATTAAAAATACAAAAAACTAGCTGTGCATAGTGGCAAGTGCCTGTAATCCCAGCTACTCGAGAGCCTGAGATGGGAGAATCACTTGATTCTGGGAGGCGGAGGTTGCAGTGAGCCGAGATAGTGTCACTGCACTCCAGCCCAGGTGACAAGAGTGTCTCAAAAAAAAAAAAAAAGCATACTTTTCCTAATATTAAACTTGAATTTACTTGGGGAATGAGTATTTTGATCAAAGAAAGAAGTAATTTCAATGTGAAGGATCTCTGCATACCTGGTGGGAAGAGGTGTGTACCAATGGGGTGCTTTTGATAATGACAGCATAATCTGAAGTAGTTTGAAGAGACAGTCTTTGAACAAATAACGGAGAAAACCAAGTATGTAGACAAAATGTAATATAAGGGGTATCCTGAGGAAAAACAGGGAAGAAAGAGGGCCAGTCCAAGCCTCACAAATTTTCTTAGACCCACTTCTATTGTCTGTTATGAAAGTTTTATTTTATGTATGTATGTATTTATTTATTTTTGAAACAGAGTCTTGCTCTGTTGCCCAGGGTGGAGTGCGGTGTCCCAATCTCGGTTCATTGCAGCCTC
This sequence comes from Macaca nemestrina, assembly GCF_043159975.1. Taxonomy (NCBI): domain Eukaryota; kingdom Metazoa; phylum Chordata; class Mammalia; order Primates; family Cercopithecidae; genus Macaca; species Macaca nemestrina. The sequence continues at coordinate 32,227,525 of NC_092136.1, read as the reverse complement.
TCCCTCCCAGGTTCAAGCGATTCTCCTGCCTCCTCCTCTTGAGTAGCTGGGATTACAGGTGCCCGCCACCACACCTGGCTGATTTTTGTATTTCTAGGAGAGACAGTGTTTCACCATGTTGGCCAGGCTGGTCTTGAACTCCTGACCTCAAGTGATTCTCCCACTCTGACCTCCCAAAGTGCTGGGATTACAGGCCTGAGCCACGGTGCCCAGCCTGTTCTGAAAGTTTTAAAGGCACAGCTATCCTCAACGTTCATCCACTCTGGCGCCCTTCTGTCCCAGTAGAAGGAACAGTTCCTTACACTGTGTCCTCTAGAAGAGCGGACTAACACATATGCAGGATAGATTATGATGTGGTATGAGAATTGAACTTCAACCCAGGAGGCGGAGGTTGCAGTGAGCTGAGATAGCGCCACAGCACTCAAATAATTTCTTTCTAAGTGCCTGACATTTCACTATCCCAGAGGAATCTGTGTTAGCAGGCAGGGTTTTTGCTGTAGTTGGTTATGGTTATGTGCATGACTGAACACACTCCACTTTCGTAAGGTCCTTGCATACTTCCTGATACATTTCACCATGGTACATGAGCTCAGAAACAAGGAATGGGTGATTTACTACCTAAAAATAGGCAATCAACGTTTAATATGGAAGGACTGAAGGGAAGAAGGAATATAAAGAGAGGGAAGAAGGAATTTGGAAATAAATAAATAATAAATCAGGGAGTTCCTATTTTGGGACTATAGACAGTCTTTCTCATTTATAAATGGAATGACTGAGGCAAGAGGACTGGACCTGTATGGTCTTGGGCAAGTAATGAAATCTGAGTTTTTGTTCTTACTTAACCGAACCTCTGTTCTTTCATCCATAAAACAAGATGAAACCAGATGAGCTTGAACCACTGTTCTCCATGTACTGTTTTAGAGGATCATAAAATTCTACTTTCCTTTCATAGTTTAATATTTGTCATAGCCATGATTTGATGCTGAGACCTGTCAGGAACACAAATCTCAATTTTAAGTCCTCGCAAGAGAAATTAAGATCTCCTTTAGGATTACCTGTTTTCCAGAAACATTTTAAAGACTTCATTTAGTGGAAATCTGTATTTTGAAATAGAGGTTTAAGGCCAGACAGCTTGGGTACGAATCCAGCTCCATCATTTACTATGTAACCTTGGACAAGCTGGTTCTCCTTTTTGTTTTTTTTAATTAGACAGGGTCTCTGTAATCCCTCACTGGTAAAATGAGAATAGTAATAGTTACCATTTTTTTATTTATTTGAGACAAAGCCTCACTTGATCACCCAGGCTGGAGTGCAACGGTGCAAATTGGCTCATTGCAACATCCGTCTCCTGGGCTCAAGCTGTCCTCCTGCCTCAGCCTCCCCAGTAGCTGGGACTACAGGCATGTGCCACCTTGCCCAGCTTATATATATATACTTACTTATTATTATTATTATTTTTTTTTTCCTGAGACAGGTTCTCGCTCTGTTGTCCAAACTGGAGTACAGTGGCGCGATCTCTACTTACTGCTAACTCCACCTCCCGGGTTCAAGCGATTCTCATGCCTTAGCCTCCCAAGTAGCTAGGATTACAGGTGTACCACACCACGCCCAGATAATTTTTGTATTTTTAGTAGAGTTGGAGTTTCACCATGTTGGCCAGGCTGGTTTGGAACTCCTGACCTCAAGTGATCTTCCCAGCCTCCCAAAGTGCTGGGATGACAGGCATCAGCCACCAAGCCCAGCCTAATTTTTGTATTTTTTGCATAGACTGGGTTTTGCCATGTTCCCTAGGCTGGTCAAAAACTCCTGGAATCAAGAGATCCTCCCACCTCAGCCTCCCAAGGTGATGGAATTACAGGTGTGATCCACCATGTCCAGCCTGGAGAAGTTTCTTAAGCTCTCTGTATTAATGTTAATCTCTCTGTATCATTTATTTATTTATTTAGAGACAGAGTCTCACTCTGTCACCCAGGCTGGAGTGCAGTGGCACCAATTTAGCCCACTGCAACCTCTGCCTCCTGGGTTCAAGCGATTCTCCTGCCTCAGCCTCCCAAGTAGCTGGCATTACCACACTTGGCTAATTTTTGTATTTTTAGCAGAGACAGGGTATCGCCATGTTGGCCAGGCTGGTCTCAAACTCCTGGCCTCAAGGGATCCTCCTGTCTCAGCCTCCCAAAGTGCTGGGATTATAGGTGAGCCACAGTGGCTCAATTACTGTTGAGCCACAATAGTTATCTTTGTGTTATTTAATAAAATAATTTAGAACAGTGCCTGGTATACAGCAGGAACTAAACAATATTTGTGAGGTGAATGAATATCACTTAAGAACTGGATGTTCAGGCAGGACGTGGTGGCTCACTCCTGTAATTCCAGCACTCTGGGAGGCCGAGGTGGGTAGATCACCTGAGGTCAGGAGTTCAAGACCAGCCTGGCTAACATGGTGAAACCTCATCTCTACTAAAAAATAAAAAAATTAGTTGGGTGTGGTGGCTCGTGCCTGTAATCCCAGCTACTCGGGAGGCAGAGGCAGGAGAATCACTTGAACCCGGGAGCTGGAGGTTGCAGTGAGCAGAGATGGTGCCACTGCACTCCAGCCTGGGCGACAAGAGTAATGTGCTGACACACACATACATACACACACACACACACACACACAAAAGAATTGGATGTTCAATCAAAGCTTTTTGGAAGGGTAAACATTTAACTTTGAAGAATGGCTACTGGGCATGGAGAAATAAGGGTTAGAGTTGGGGAAAGGGAAAAGAACACTTTGGTGGGATGATATGGAGTATAGGAAAAATGGTTAAAACGTTAAATTTATGGGATCCCACTGTAATATGCCTCAACAGCCAAACTAAAACACAGGGACATTTTCAGTAGGTAAAACAATAGTCCTAAGGTTTGTGAGCAGGGAAATGTTGAGATGAAAACAAGACTGAAGGCTTACTTGCTTTGTTTTGCATTACCTTAGTTTAAACATTTTTAAAAATATAAAACCAACGCTAGTTCGTTATATTGCATCATAAGTGCATTTGACTTTTGAGAACTAAATGTAGCAGCTCTGGAGAGAAAGAACAGTGTAAATGGTGTGAGCGCTGGCAGGACTTTCCACTCAAGTTGTTGAAGTACGTGGCCAATGATTCAATCAATCCTGAAAGGTGCATTTTGGCAAAACCTATGGAAATAATGTGCCAAGGACTTTAATGATTCCCCAATCACAGAGAGATTGTTTGGGTGTCAGATGGGGTGGCATGCTAGTGTATTCATTTTCCTGGAGGAAGAAATTGAATGATTTATTGAGGGCTCTAGCAAAACTTGGACAAAGAAGGTGATTACTATACTGTATATAAAGAAGATGATCAGCCTGGGCAACATGGAGAAACCCCGTCTCTACAAAATATACAAAAATTTGTCAGGTGTGGTGGCACATGCCTGTAGTCCCAGCTGTTCGGGAGGCTGAGGCAGAAGAATCACTTGAGCCTGGAAAGTCGAGGCTGCAGTGAGCTGTGATTGTGCCACTGCACTCTTGCCTGGGCGATGGAGCAAGATCCTGCCAAAAAAAAAAAAAAAGAAACTGAAAAAGCTAACCAGTTATTACAATCTTCATAAAATTTCTGAAGGGCTCCAAGAGATGAAAAGTGAAAATTTAATTTATGACTAACTATAAGTAACATATCATTAATATAGACATATTGTGTCCAGGTTGTATATACAAAACAACGTATATTATGCTTTATGGGTAATTTAGGTAATTTTCAAGGATGAATTTTACTATGTGAGATTTTTGCCTTGCGCTGACTGTAGTACCTAACTCTCAGAGGAAGATGAGATTGCGGAGTTCCAAAAATATGTGTTATCGTACAATTTAGTAAAAACAGTTTCTTTTTTTTTTTTTTTTTTTAAGAAGGAGAAGCAAATCTTTGGGCTGCAAAGAGTTACGTGAGTGGGCTTTTTGGTTATGCAAAGTGGTAGGAGTGGCACACTCCTGAATGGATTCTTTTTTTTTTTTTTTCCATTCCAGTTGCCCCTTCCTGAGGCTCAGGTATACAAAGCTGATCTCCGGGAAGAAGACGGATTATTTGTATAACAAAGCTAGAATAGCCGGGTGTGGTGGCTCATGCCTGTAATCCCAGCACTTTGGGAGGCTGGGGGTGGGTGGATCACCTGAGGTCAGGAGTTCCTGACCAACATGGTGAAACCTATCTCTACTAAAAATGCACAAATTAACCAGGTGCGTTAGCACACACCTGTAATCCCAGCTACTCGGGAGGCTGAGGCAGGAGAACTGCTTGAACCTGGCGGGTGGAGGTTTCGGTGAGCCAAGACTGAGCTATTGCATTCCAGCCTGAGCAACAAGAGCAAAAAAAAAAAAAAAAAAAAAAAAAAAAAAAAAGGAGAGCAAAAGAGAGAGAAAGCAAGCAAGCCAGGATCTCCTGGGAGGGAGGAGACAGAAGTCCTCTTGGTGAACATCTCCTCCTTGATACTAGTAACTAGGGGGCTCTTTTTGGTTGACAGGGTACCTCCTATTCTCCCAAGGTCTAATGGTAAGAAAGGATACCCAAGGACTGGAGAACAAAAACAAAAACAAAACAACAACCAACTTCCCTGAGGAAGGGGAGTGTGGGTTGGCGACTCAGGCTCTGAAAAATTTCCCAGCTTTTTCTTGAAACTGCATGGCTTTGGACAGAAGCATCGGCATCATTTGCGGAGCCTGCGGAGGGCCATTTCTTCATAGGAACACCTATATGTGGTTTAACGAGGAGCAATGGCAGTGAAGAACACAAGGTGAGTGTGAGGAGGACTGGCCTCCTTTTGGAAGAGTAATTTATTTTTATTTTTAATTTTTTTTAGGCAGAGTTTCATTCTGTCGCCCAGGCTGGAGTGCAGTGGTGTGATCTCAGCTCACTGCAACCTCTACCGGCTAGGTTCATGCTATTCTCATGCCTCAGCCTCCCAAGTAGCTGGGATTACAGGTGTGTGCCACCACAACCAGCTAATTTTTGTATTTTTAGTAGAGACGGGTGGGCTGGTCTCGAACTCCTGATCTCAGGTGGTCCACTCGCCTTGGCCTTCCAAAGTGCTGTGATTACAGGCATGAGCCACCACGCCTGGGCTGGGCAGAGTCATTTTTGGAGGCAGAGGTGGGAGGAATAGCTGAGGGAAAGGGCTTGGATTTCATGGCTGGGTCATCTCAAACAATTGTGACTTCTTGCAGTGTGAGTTTATGGAGGGCTTTTTACTGATTCCACAGAAAATTTATTTTTCCACTTTACAAATATTTGAGTTCCCTTTACATGCCAGGCCCTGTTCTAGGCTCTGGGGATCAAAGCATCAAGAAAACAGACAAAAATTCTTGCCCTCTGAAAGCTTACCTTGAGGGACAAGGCAACAGAAAATATATACCATAGTATCTAAGATGATGGCAAGCCCTAAGGAGAAAGATAAAGACAGGGAGTGTAAATCACTGAAGAGGAGGCTTCGCCATGAAGGCAATATTTAAGTAAGGACAGGAAAGAAAGCTGGATGGCTATACTTGAGGAATGTTTCAGGCAGAAGGTGATCCTGGCACCTATGAAGCTCTAGAGAGTGATTGGAGTAAGGAGACAAAAAGTTGATTGAGTTCCTTGTGAGCGAGTTCTGTGAAGGATTTTATTTATTTATTTATTTATTTATTTATTTATTTATTTATAGACAGGGTCTTACTCTGTCACCCAGGCTGGAGTGCAGTGGTGTGATCACAGCTCACTGCAGCCTCAGGGCCCACCTCAGCCTCCCGAGTAGCTGGGACTATAGGCGTGCACCACCAGGCCAGGCTAGTTTTTGTATTTTTTTGGAGAGAGACAGGGTTTTTTTAAGAGGCTAGGTCTTGCTCAGTGATATAATTACAGGTGTGAGCCACCAGGCCTGGACCTTAAGCAATTTTTTTGAATGAAAAGATTAAGGTTTTTTTTAGTATCTTCTTGTTTAGTTTTTAGAGGCAAGATCTTGCTCTGTCACCCAGGCTGGAGTGCGGTCGCAAAATCACAGCTTACTGCAGCCTGGAACTCCTGGGCTCAAGCGATCCCCCGACCTCAGCTTCCCAAAGTTCTGGGATTACAGGTGTGAGCTACCATACCCTCCCCCTAGCTGGCATTTTTGAGAGATCTTAGCACTATGACAAATTTTCCCTAAAAAAACCAAAAAACAACCCTCAAACTTTATAAAATAGCTACATCAGGGGCTTTGAGAAATTATCTGGATGTTTGTATTCAGAATAGATTTGAGGGCCTGGCGCGGTGGCTCACACCTGTAATCTCAGCACTTTTGGGAGGCTGAGGTGGGCGGATCTCTTGAGGCCAGGAGTTCCAGACCAGCCTGGCCAACATAATGAAACCACATCTCTACACTAAAAATAAAAAAAAAAAAATTAGCTGGTTGTGGTGGTATGTGCCTGTAGTCCCAGCTAGGTGGGATGCTGAGGTGGATGGATTCCTTGAGCCCAGGGAGTTGAAGCTGCGGTGAGTAGAGATCACACCACTGTACTCCAGCCTGGGCAACAAAGTTAGATTCTGTCGGGTCAGGAGATCGAGACCATCCTGGCTAACATGGTGAAACCCCACCTCTACCAAAAATACAAAAAAATTGGCTGGGCATGGTGGCACAGGCTACTTGGGAGGCTGAGGCAAGAGAATCGCCTGATCCTGGGAGGCGGAGGTTGCACTGAGCTGATATCGTGCCACTGCACTCCAGCCTGGGTGACAGAGCGAGACTCTGTCTCAAAAAGAGAAAGATGTGAGGGGGAAGAAATTAGAGGTAAAGAAATTAGGTTAGGAGACAATAGGTATAAAGTGAAGGGGGGCTGGAATTAATCATTTACTTATTTTGCAACATTTACTAATGTCTTACTACAAGTCAGGCACTGTATTGGGCACTTGCGATGTAATGGTTAAAAAAAAAGATGAGACCGGGCACAGTGGCTCACGCCTGTAATCCCAGCACTTTGGGAGGCCGAGGCGGATCGATCACGAGGTCAAGGGATCGAGACCATCCTGGTCAACATGGTGAAACCCTGTCTCTGCTAAAAGTACAAAAATTAGCTGGGTGTGATGGCATGTGCCTGCTGTCCCAGCTATTCGGGAGGCTGAGGCAGGGGAATCGCTTGAACCCAGAAAGGTTGCAGTGAGCCGAGATTGTGCCACTGCGATCCAGCCTGGCAACAGAGTGAGACTCCATCTCAAAAAAAAAAAAAAAAAAAAAAGAGTGAATTCCCTCCTGGAATGTATAGTGAAGTGAGTAGCAACGTACAGGCGATAGAAAGGAAAATAAATCCTTGTCCCTCATTTCCACCTCTTCATAGATGTAGCAAATACAGGGAATGAAAGCCCTCCATTAGAGATGGCTTCCTTAAATGTCTGCAAAAATTCTGAAATTTGAAATTCTAGTGGAATAGTTTCCCTGTTCCTCCTGAAAGATTTATCTATTATTGTAACTTTCTCCTTTGAGTAATGATTTTATCCTATTTGGTTTTTTTGACTATTGTTCTTAAGAAAAATAAAAAGTAACGAAATGAACCATTCCTAAGTGAAAAGGAATGGTTCATAGGCTGCTCTCTGAAAGGCAGCCATTGTTTTGTTCTTCTATATTGGAAGACTTTTCAGCTGGTTATCCTCCGTAACTTGAAAACAACTGTCATTCGAAAGTGTTATTTCCAGTGGTCTCAGGGCATACTATCCTTTCTCTTTTATTTTATTTTTTGAGACAGAGTCTCTGTCGCCCAGGTTGGAGTGCAGTGGCTCAAGCGATTCAAGGGATTCTCTTACCTCAGCCTCCCGAGTAGCTGGGATTACAGGCGCCCGCCACCACGCCCAGCTAATTTTTGCATTTTTAGTAGAGACCAGGTTTCACTATGTTGGCCAGGCTGGTCTTGAACTCCTGACCGACCACAGGTGATTCACCCGCCTCAGCCTCCCAAAGTGCTGGGATTACAAGTGTGAGCCACCGCGCCCGGCCTCCTTTGTCTCTTAAAGGCATTCTCCAAAATACTCATCTTCCGGTTTGAAAAGCAGCAGGGATTAAATGTGTATTATTATATATGCAGCAATTTGCCACTCCCTTTGCCCTGCCCCAGTTACTGCAATAGAAAATGTCTGGGAATAGCCGGGCGCGGTGGCTCAAGCCTGTAATCCCAGCACTTTGGGAGGCCGAGACGGGCGGATCACGAGGTCAGGAGATTGAGACCATCCTGGCTAACACGGTGAAACCCCGTCTCTACTAAAAAATACAAAAAAAAAAAAAAACTAGCCCGGCGAGGTGGCGGGCGCCTGTAGTCCCGGCTACTCGGGAGGCTGAGGCAGGAGAATGGCGGGAACCCGGGAGGCGGAGCTTGCAGTGAGCTGAGATCCGGCCACAGCACTCCAGCCTGGGTGACAGAGCGAGACTCCGTCTCAAAAAAAAAAAAAAAAAAAGAAAAGAAAATGGGAATAAATACATCTGTGGTAAATTCAATCTTCCTAGTTAAGATTATGAAGGAAACAAAAAAAGGACACTTCCATTCCAGAGAGAAAGGTGTTTGTTTCCCAAAAGGTTAGACATTGATTCAGAACAAAGGGAACCTGACGCAACCGGTATTAAAGAAAATCAACTCTGAATGTGAGGTATTAGAAAGCCATTTGTTTCCTAGGGAAAAGTAAGGAGGAAAGAGCGGGTGGGAGACACGGGCTTTACTGTATAACCTTGGTTATGTCACCTAAACTTCTTGGAACTCCTGAGTGTAAGAGTTGGGACCAAGGATCGCAAAGGTTCTTTCATTCCTAAAATTCTATGGTTCCACGATTATGTGAGTTGAAACAGGCCATTCTGTTGATTTCCTAATCTCCAAGAGGAAGGAAACTGATCTTTGGGGGTTAAACCGACTAATTTAATGGAGAATCACCAATGTGGAGGTGGGCGAACTTCACAATTACGGGGTTTTGGACAGTAGAGGTGCTCTTGAAAAATTTCCAAGAGAACCTTTCCCCCATCCTTTAACCTGGCGTTACAATTCTCTTCACTCTTTGGGATAGGGGAGCGGGCAGAATCTATTTTAGATTGAGGTAGTTCATTTGACTGAGCATTTCCCCTTTCCGTATTTTTGGACCCTTAACGACTAAATGCCGAGAAACAGATCCTTAATTACGGTTCCGGGATCTCGAAAGGCCTGTAAAATCCTGCTTCCGCATCTTAATCCTTTCTTCGGGTATTGGGATCTTTTTTAAAATGTGTATTTCTGGCGGAGGGGGCATGGAGTGAGGTTCAGAATAGCAGCGCGGGACTGATGGATGCTTCTTTCGCGGGAGGCTTGGCTTGTGGGACTCCGGGTCGGGGCCGCACGGGCTGCCAGGCGGACTCCGGGAGACAAGGGCGCGGCTGCGGACTGGCGGGCGGACCCCGGGGAGGGGCTTCACGGAGGAGCAGCGGCCAGAGCCGAGCGGAGCCGCCCGGGCTGGGCGTGCAGCGCTGCCGGGCGGGCGGTGGCGCTGCGGAGGCGGTGGCCGAGGCCGGCGGGCGCGGAGGAGGGGCCCGAGGCTGGGGCGGCTGGTAGCAGCTGCCTCAGTGACGACTGCCGGCATCTCGGCGACCTGAGGAGATCAAGCCGTGGGCCCCGTCGTCGCCGCCACTCCCGCCTGTCTTCCTTCTCCGCTCCCGGCCGGGGCGTCAGGAATGGGCCCCAACCGCCGTGGGCCCCGCACCCTGCGTCGCCCGTAGGCCCCAGCAGCCGGAGGCCAACCGGCCTCCCACTACCCCTCGCCCTAGCTAAGCCGTCCCCACCCCAAATCCCCGGGAAGGAAGATGAGGGAGACAGGCCCGGCGCTTAGCAGCCAGAGCAGCAGCAGCAGCAGTAGCAGCAGCAGCGGCAGCGGTCGCGGGAGGGTGTTTCGCCGTTTCCTCTCAGCCGCCAGGACAAGATGGCAGCGGCCGCGGAGAGGGGCTGAGCCCGGGCTGGGTGGTGCCGCCTGCTGAAGCGCCTGGCTCCCAGTCCCCGGCACGGCTCTGCGCCCCACCCCGGACATGCCCAGGGCTGCGGCCGCCCGAAGAGGAGAGAGCGCAGGCCTCTAGGAAGGTAAGGGAGTCGAGCGAGGGGCGCCGCCACCCCGGGGTGTGGGGATCGGCTCCGTCCGCGGGCTCCACGGCCAGCGAACCCCAAGCCTGACCCGGGTCTGGCCCGACCCCTCCGGAGCGGCCTGCACTCGTTGCGCGTCCCGTGCCCCATCCGCATCCCCAGTGCTCTCGTGCTCCCAGTTTCCGCCCTAGCCCCCGCGGTGTGGCCCGGTATGGGCCGCTCCCTCGAAGCCGGCGCCACGCCAGGCCCTGGGCCGCCGGACGCGGGGGCCGCAGCCTCCGGGAAGCCGCGCCTGGCCGGGGCTCGGGGGCCTGGGCCTCCCCCTCCCCCTGCCAAGGTTGCGCAACGGCTCTTCCCAGCAACCGAAGTTTTGTTTAGTCCCACGGGGAGCCTCTTCCCCCTCGGCAGCCCAAGGCCGTAACGACGGAGATCTCTTTCCTTTCATTAAGGGGAACAAACGCAAACACGCGCACGCACGCAGGTTGAGCACCCCAGCCGATGGCCCCGTCCCCGGCTTTGTGGCCCCGTCCCCAGCGTCGCGGAGCGGCGGGTTTGCAGGGTGTCAACTCTGGGGACGTGCGTGCGTGTGATTGTTGGGGTGGAGAAATGTGATCCGCGGCTCCGCGTCCCCAGCGGCGGCGGGAGGAAGGCGTGGCGGCCGCGCGGCGGGGCTGTTGCCGGCTTCTCTCGTTACGGTGGCGGCCGCTCGCTTCCCTTCGCCGCACTAGGAGAACTGGCAGAAAGACTTTGGAGGAGAATGTCTGTTTCTCTGTCGGGAGGGAGACGGCTGTTGTAAAATGGTATGTGGCTCTCGGGGAATCCTGTTGTTCCCCAGTCTCATCTCTGCTTGAGGAATTGCGCTGAAGAGTGTATGCGTAAATTACCCTGGACTTGTTACAGAGTAGTCGTAACACGTTCAGGCCTTTGAACCGTGTTTTCACAACCTCTTACTGCTCTGTTAGGGAATTTGTTTTTCCACCTGTCAGTTGGCTGCTTCTAATTATAATAAGGGGCTTCTATTAGCAACAGCAAAAAATTTCAGTTTATCGTCCAGTTTAGAGGGAAAGCTCATAGTTGGTTCTATTGTCAACTTTGTTTTGATGTCTGTCTGGTACAGGGCCGGAAAAGTTAGCTGGCAAACCAGTCTGCGCGTGTGCTTTTGCGTACTTTCTAGTAGTTTGGAGATCTGCTGACGCTTTTTCCCTTTTTGCTGTTTTAGGTATTTGCTTTTAGCTGTAGCTTCTGAAGTGGGAGTACTTATATTCAAACCATTTCAGTTAATTTCAAAGTTTTGGTTGCTGGGCTCTTTAAAATTTTTAAAGAGGTTTCCTTTCTGATCAGATTTTTTGATGAAAAGTCTTGAGCCGTAACGGTGGTTACTGTTTACCCAACTAAGACATTTTAATCCTATATTCTTATTTAATTTTTCAGAAGCTGGTGAAGTCTCACCATATGTTTGATAAGTCTAGATTCTGCTTATGTTTGCAAGTGCAGTGCTAATTTTATACAATGAGCAATGATAAGGTTTAGATAGGTCATGATTAAGCTTAGTATTTTAAGTAAACAAAATATGACTGACATTTTTTTAAAAAAGTTTTCATAGTTTTATTGATTATCTTATGCTTTCGTGACACTTATCAGTAATTGCAGTTTTACCAGCCAGATACAGTTATTTAGTTTTAAGTCAATGAAATATTTCTTGGTGTATTTATGGCTGCATTCATAAAGTGCAGAGGACTCTTATTTATGAAATATAATGCTTAACCTGTTTGAGGTTTTTCTTTTTTGAAATTTACGTATTTAAAATTTGTGTTAAGGCAGAGATGTGTTGAAATATTTGTGATGTTTGGGCTTGTCGTTTTTTTGGAAAAATTTGTTCCTTAAAGTCTCCCCCCCACCCAAGGGGATCTCTTTTCTAAGAAAAAAGTATTTGTGGAGAAACTTAGATTAAAACTGTTGTAAAAAAGTAAGATGAGTTTGAAATCTAGAACAGAACTGGCCATTAAATGTTTCAACTTTATATTTGGGCCTTGCTGACTACAGTAGCTGAACATACATATTAGGCAAGCAGATCATAACATGGTAAGCCAGCCTTACTTAGTTTATTGTCAAAATATATTTTCCATTGAACTAGTCATTACCTTGCTCATAAACCAGTGTCATTGGCTTTTGGGCATGGGGTTTTAGAGTCACATTAAAATGGATGGTTTATATGAGATACTACTTCTTGTAAATATGCTTGAAAAGAAGCTGTAGATAATACTCTTAACTTTTTGGATACCATAAAATAGGGTGTAAATTACAGAGGTAGGTTGCTGTTGCAAGTGTGGCATGGGCACATAGGTTTTTATGTTTAATGCAAGATATGGAGAGCCTCCCTGCACCCCTGCAACTTAAAAAAGCAGCAGCTATCAAATTAATTTTTTGAATGAGCTTTTGTTTTTAATATTTGATGCATGAACCCAAAAGCATATGGAAAGGAGGAAAGGGAAAATGTAAATTTCAGAATGCTACAATATTATTTTTCAGACCTGATTCACATCTATTTCATGGAATGCTTGTTTGCATGTTATTTTTTATTTGAAGGTTAGTATGACTTATCTTGGTAACTTTTGAAGTTAACTTTATTTTACCAGGTAAGAGAGTTAACTTATTAAGTGTTATTTTCGTAGCAACAGTTTACCAAGTATGATGTTGAGGTAAATTAGAATTGCACTATTGGTGGTTAATTCAAAGGCATAAAAATGTAGTTCCCATTGCAACCTCACATTTAAGTTTGGAGATGAAAAGATGTCATGGTAATATTTAGATTCAAAGATATTCTGTGGAAATTCTCCATATTTAAAAATGCTTCAAGAAGTTGTTATTCCTGCCTCTTAACTCTTAGAGGACACAGAATAACTTGATTTATCGCTGCCAAAATAAATATTCGTGTTGTAGCTGTCCTGGTTTTCTAATGTCCAAAGTTGAGACTTCCAATGTGGTGTGTTTAACTTGGAAGTTACTTCTGAAGACAAACTACTAAAACTTTGTTAAAATGGAGGACTCTATCAGTGTGTTTATTTTTTAAAAGATATTCCGCCCCCACCCCCCACCCCCTGCCCCCCAGCCTTTCACTGGGATGTAGTATTTCTCTTTTTTAACTTTTCGAGAGCTTTGTCATGGGGAATCTTTTGTGTATGATACCAGTGTAAGTCTAAAGGGATTTTATATATATATATATATGTATGTATGTTTTTTTCTTTTTAAACTTTCAGGTTCAGGGGTACATGTGCAGGTTTGTTATATAGATAAACTTGTGTCATGTGTTTGATGTACAGATTATTTTGTCACTCAGGGACTAAGCCTAGTACTCAATACTTTTTCTGCTCTTCTCCCTCCTCCCATCCTCCACCGTCTGGTAGGTCCCAGTGTCTGTTGTTCCCCTCTTTGTGTCCATGTGTTCTCATCATTTAGCTTCCACTTGTAAGTGAGAACGTCTGGTATTTGGTTTTCTGTTCCTGCATTATTTATTAAGGATAATGGCCTCCAGCCCCATCCATGTTCCTGCAAAGGACATGACATTCTTTTTTTATGACTGCGTAGTATTCCATGGTACATATGCAGCATATTTTTAAAAAATCCAATCTTCCATTGATGAACATTTAGGTTGATTCCATGTCTTTGCTGTTGTGAATAGTGCTACAATGAACATATGCATGCATGTGTCTCTATGATAAAACAATACATATTTCTTTGGATATATACCCAGTAATGGGATTGCTGGGTCCAGTGGTAGTTTTGTTTTTAGCTCTTTGAGGAGTCACCACACTACTTTCCACAGTGGCTGAACTAATTTACATTCCCACCAACAGTGTATAAGCCTTCCCTTCTGCAACCTCATCAGCATCTGTTATTTTTTGACTTTTTAGTAATAGCCATTCTGACTGGTGTGAGATGGTATCTCATGGTTTTGATTTGCATTTCTCTAATGATCAGTGATAAACTTTTTTTCATATGCTTGTTTGGCCACACACATGTCTTTTGAAGAGTGTCTGTTCGTGTCTAAAGGAATTATTTTAAATGTCCTAACTGGTTCCGGATCCAACTGCTTAAAAATATGTATCTTGCCTAATACTTAGGCAACTTATATTAAGAATATATATTTAGAGAAGTACTGAGTCAGTGGAGGCTTTTAGGATAGTTAGTACTTATGTGGCCTACTTAAGGAAGAATAGTTCACTTCTTTTGGTTGGCTTGGTATGTAGTTAAGAGTGGTTTGGAGGAAGAACAACTTAGTGTGCTGCTTCTGTAGCTTTGAGCTTTTGTTTTGAATATTAGTCACTTGTAGGACCAAGATAGAATAGATATTTGCAGGATGTATGTAACACATTTATAAGTTTGTCAAATGAAACCTTGAGCTTTTTAGCAGATCAGGCTGTTCTCCTTAGTTGATACTTGGAACATATGTTACTAAACAAAGGCAGCATATTGTCTGGATTCTGAGACACCACTGTTATACCAGGGACCTAGAGCCTCTGTTCTTACTGTGTGGAAATTAAAACAACTAGATGAGTATTGTCAATATGTATTGTATTTTTAGGACAGCATTTGTGGTTTGGAGACAGTTAAGTTATTAAGCAGATTTACTTTGTCTTTTATATTTGGCAGTTAATGCCAAGTTAGTACTTGCGAAGGCTTTTTTCAACAGAAAGTCCTTGAAAGGGAGCAAACTGAGGACCATATTTTTGACCCTACATGTATTTTGTTACTTTAAACTAATTTCTGTAATTTTTATACTTAATCTTTTCTCTTTTTATATTTATTTTTTCTATTTTTGTATTTATTTTTTCTTTTACAGACAGGGTTTTGCTCCATGGCCCAGGCTGGAGTATAGTGATATGATCATAGCTCACTGCAGCCTCAACCTCCTGTGCTCAGGAGATCCTTCTGCCTCAGTCTCCAAATAGCTGAGACTACAGGAGGTACCGCCACCATGTGTGCTAATTTTTTCATTTTTTTTTCTTTCTTTCTAACATGGTCTTACTGACACCTGGAATTTTTCATTTTTCGTAGAGATGGGGTTATGCTTTGTTGCTCAGGCTGGTCTTGAATTCCTGGGCCCAAGCAATCCTCCTGACTTGGCCTCCCAAAGTGCTGGGATCACAGACGTGAGCCACCGTGCCAGGCCCAGTTTCTCTAATTTTCTAAAATAATGAGACCTTTTCCATTCTGTAGGAGACTGAGTGGGACAGTGGGTGGTGAGGCAGGTGAGATAGGGGAGACTGGACAGTAGAAGGGGGAAGAGCTTGGTTTAATTGAATTTGGGAGACTGAAATTGGCTTTAATTAATTAATTAATTTATTTCTGAGATAGGGCCTCGCTCTGTCACCCAGGCTGGAGTGCAGTGGTAGCTCACTGCAACCTCCGCCTCCAGGTTCAAGTGATTCTCCTTTCTCAGCCTCCTGAGTAGCCGGGATTACAGGTGCCTGCCACCATACCCGGCTAATTTTTGTATTTTTAGTAGAGACGGCAATTTGCCATGTTGTCCAGGCTGGTCTCAAAGTCCTGGCCTCAAGTGATCTGCCCATCTTGGCCTCCCAAAGTGCTGGGATTACAGTAAGCCACCGAGCCTGGCTGCTATGATTTTAAATGTCCAAGTTGCTGGAGACCAGAGTTCACTTAGTGAAAAATTGTAATAGCTTGAAGGAAAGATTAAGTCAGTGACCTGCTAAGTGATCAGTCTTGTGAAATAATAGCATCTCTGTTTATCATCCTTGACCTCAGTTTTTAAAATCCCTCCCCCAACCCCTTCCTCTTTCTGCCTTTTGTTTCTTCAATCTGAGAGACTTTTCCTTAAGGTGGAGTTTGGGGAAGATAAGCTTTTTCTACAATTAAAAAAAAAAAAAAGTCTTATGTTCCAGGACTAATCTGAAGCTGCAAGTGCGAAGACTATAGAACATTGCTGTTAAAATGAGTTTGAGTTATAGGATATATCCTTTTAGTTTCTGGAGATAATAAAAAATAAAACTCAGATACATCATGTATGAATTAAAACTCAGACCTATGTCTGTAACACAGTCCTTTTCACCTTTTCTGAGATAAATATCTCTTTTAAAGACCAGATTTCCAGGTACACTTTCACCTTGCGTTTTCTTTGCTGCGAATCTTGTCTTTTTTTGTTTTTAAACAAAAAGGTCACACTTAAAGAAAAGTGGCTATTTAGAGAAGCATAATAAAGGAAAATGTGGTATTTGCTCATTTGAGCTGTACTTCTTTCTTTAGCTAAAGATCTAAGTTGTGAAAGACTGATTCTTTTATATAATTCTTGATCATGATGAAAGTAAAGGATTGCCAAGGCTGGTCAGATATAATTTCTTTTTATTTTGCGCAACTGTTTATGCTGGAACACCTTTTCCCATCCAAGTACTGATGAGGTCTGACCCTGCTTAGCCTCCAAGATCAAGCACGTTCCAAGATCAGAAATTTTTTCATTTCTAATCTAGTTTGGAAAAAACAGTTTAGATTTGGTAGGCATTGAAATCAATAGAGTTTGAGGCGATCTCCCCACCCTAAAAATTTTGTAGCTTTTATAAATTATATTTGATTTAATGCGGATTACCAAGAAAATTATTTTAAGGTTGCTAGAAAATAAAAACTTGGCTGTATTTGGCTAGACAGTTATTTTACTGTGGAAATTTTAGAAAGTATTTGCTAAAAAAAAAAAATGTTTATTTCAAATTCTTTAACTTCCCCCTACTTGGTTGTATATTATTTATAAGTATACAAAATATTTTAGAGTTTTTAAAAACAAAATAGTGAACTTGAAAACATTTGCAGGAAATAACTTTTTGCTTATTAAATATTTCCTACCCTATAAAGTGGCATATAAAGGCCTAAAAGTGCCAACTTTTAAAGTCTGTTTCAACTTTTTAAAAGTATATTTCAACTATGTGTTATCTCTTTAATAATACAGAGAGTCTGGTAGGTTTGGTAAACTATACGACTTTAGATATATAATGCTACAGTTTTAAATAGTTAATAAGATAGATTAGAGTGATAACACTGACAACTGAACCTGACTTTCTAGACATTTCTTCCAACGTATGACTTAAATGAATACTTCTGAAGGCTCTATGTATGTAATTTATTACCATTTTTATTGAGTTTAAATAGGGTATAGTGACATAAAATCACAATGAAAATTACAGGTTATGCTGTTATATGACCTATAGCTATGATGCTGTGCTATATTCTCAAAACCAAATAAGAATGTTTTGAGCCAACTTCTAATAAGACAGTTTCAGTGGAGACAGTAAAATGTCTCTGCAGTATATTGGTTGTAGTTTTGTATTTTAAAGTTAGGTAAGAATAATATTGGGTTCAAAAATAGTGGATTTGTAATCACTGTTTAGTGTGCTTTAAATATTTTTTGTAGCTGATCACAGACTGTCGCCACAAAAAAGCTAGAAATTTTATTATGACAGATAATGATAAAATATTTGTATGAAAACTATCTTATCAGCCAGGCACGGTGGCTTATGCCTGTAATCCCAGCACTTTGGGAGGCTGTGGTAGGTGGATCGCTTGAGCATAGGAGTTCAAGACCAGACTGGGTAACGTGGTGAAATCCTGTGTCTACAAAAAATACAAAAACTAGCTGGGCATGGTGGTGTGCACCTGTAGTCCCAGCTACTGGGGAGGCTGAAGTGGGAGATAACTTGAGCCCAGGAGGTTGAGGCTGCAGTGAGCTGAGATCGTACCACTGCAATTCAGCTTGAGTGATGGAGTGAGACATTCTCTCAAAAAAACAAAACAAAACAAAAAACAATGGGCTGGGCACCGTGGCTCACACCTGTAATCCCAGCACTTTGGGAGGCCGAGGCGGGCGGATCACAAGGTCAGGAGATTGAGACCATCCTGGCTAACACGGTGAAACCCCGTCTCTACTAAAAATACAAAAAAAATTAGCCGGGTGTGGTGGCGGGCACCTGTAGTCCCAGCTACTCAGGAGGCTGAGGCAGGAGAATGGTGTGAACCCAGGAGGCGGAGCTTGCAGTGAGCCGAGATCACGCCACTGCACTCCAGCCTGGGCGACAGAGCGAGACTCCATCTCAAAAAATAAAACATAAAAAACAAAAAAAAGAAACAAAACAAACCTATTTTATCTAGTACATATTTGAATGTCCACTAAGTGCAAAGTACTGTGCAGTGAACGAAGAGACTAACACGTGGTCCCAGCTTTGAACAGGTGTATGATAAGTGAAATTAGCTGAATACTGTAAGTTTTCTTTTTTTCTTTTCTTTTTTTTTTTTTTGAGACGGAGTCTCGCTGTGTCTCCCAGGCTGGAGTACAGTGGCGTGATCTCGGCTCACTGCAAGCTCCGCCTCCCGGGTTCACGCCATTCTCCCGCCTCAGCCTCCCAAGTAGCTTGAGACTACAGGCGCCCGCCACCACGCCCGGCTAGTTTTTTTTTTTGTATTTTTAGTAGAGACGGGGTTTCACCATGTTAGCCAGGATAGTCTCGATCTCCTGACCTCGTGATCCACCCGCCTCGGCCTCCCAAAGTGCTGGGATTACAGGCTTGAGCCACCGCGCCCGGCCAGTTTTCTTTTATATTTGTATATGTGCACCTAAGTTAGAAAAACACTGCTTAAGAAAAGTGATTTAACGATAGCACATTCAAACTTCTTAGGCTGTTTATTAAATATGAAATATTTAAATGATATTAAAATAGTAGCATTCATGTTAAAGTTGTGTGTTACTCACTGCTGCTCTTGCAGTGAGTAAAACCAAAATAAGTCATTGAAAATTATGAACACTCCTGTACTCCCAGCACTCTGGGAGGCTGAAGCGGGTGGATCCCTTGAGGCCAGGAGTCTGAGACCAGCTTGTGCAACATGCAGAAACCTTTTCCTACCGAAAAACGAAGAAAATACAAAAAGTATTCAGGCATGGTGGTGCATGCTTGTGGTCCTAGCTATTGGAGAGGCTGAGGTGGGAGGATTGCTTGAGCCCAGGGAGGTCGATGCTGCAGTAAGTAAACCACAGTTGGGCCACTGCACTCTAGCCCCTGGAGACAGAGTGAGACTTTATCTCAAAAAACAAACAAACAAACAAAAAACCCCAAAAACCCAAATTTTTAACTTTATTCATTTTTTTTTAAACTTTGCCAAGTCCTGATTGAAAAAAAAATTACCAGTTTTATCTTGTGACAAGTGTTTTCATTAGGCTAACCAAATTTATAGTCGAAGTATATTATAGAGATAAACTGTATGTTAATTTAAATAAAGAGAAGGTCATATTTCTCAGATGTGGCTAATAATACAGTTCTCTTGTTTTCTCATGATTTTTTCTTCTGGACCTGTACAGTTTTCACATTGCCTGAGGGAATTCTATTAGGCTTGCCTTTTCTGGCAATATTTCCTTTCTCCTAAATTTAGAATGCAGAGCCCTTTAAACCTCATTCCTATGCCAACCTGTGGAAAGTAAACAAAAGGTGAAAACATTTCAAGTTTTTTTTTTCTTTTCTTTTCTTGAGACAGAGTCTTGATCTGTCCCCAGGCTGGAGTGCAGTGGCGCAACCTCGGCTCACTGCAACCTCTGCCTCCTGGGTACAAGCGATTCTCCTGCCTCAGCTTCCTGAATAGCTAAGATGACAGGCAACTGCCAGCACGCCTGGCTAATTTTTGTATTTTTAGTAGAGACGGGGTTTCACCATGTTGGTCAGTCTGGTCTCAAACTCCTGACCTCAGGTGATCCGCCCGCCTCGGCCCACCAAAGTGCTGGGATTACAGGTATGAGCCACCGAGCCCGGCCCACATTACAAGATATTTTTAAGAATGTTGAACCTGCTAGCTGTAACTTATTTGAAACCACTACACAAAAGGAATATTATTTTTGTATTTCATTTATGTAAGTTAAAAGTGTATTTAACTTGGAGTCCTTAAAAGCAGAGTTGTGAAAATGGCAAGTATTTTATTGTTTTGCTCCTAGTATAATTGTATATAATACACTATTCTTGGCCAAGCATGGTGGCTCACGCCTTTAATCCCCGCAGTTTGGGAGGCCGAGCCGGGCAGATCACCTGAGGTCAGGAGTTCGAGATTAGCAGGACCAACATGGTGAAACCCAATCTCTACTAAAAATACAAAAATTAGCCGAGTGTGGTGGTGGGCGCCTGTAATATCAGCTGCTCGGGAGCCTGAGGCAGGAGAATCGCTTGAACCCAGGAGGTGGAGGTTGCAGTGAGCCAAGATGGTGCCACTGCACTCCAGCTTGGGCGATGAGTGAAACTCCATCTCAAAAACAAACAAAAAACAGTATTCTTAATGAAATTCAACAATTTGGCAACATTTTGATATTTTATACACGTGTATTTAAAATCGAATTTTGGGCCGGGTGTAGTGGCGCAAGCCTGTAATCCTAGCACTTTAGGAGGCTGAAGTTGGAGGATTGCTTGAAACCAGGAGTTTAAGACCAGTCTGGGGTATATAGTGAGGCTCCATCTCTATAAAAAATGCAGTTACCTGAGTGAGGTGGTGAATACCTGTAGTCCTAGCCACTCAGGAGGCTGAGATGGAAAGATCATTTGAACCTAGGAGTTAGACGCTGCAGTGAGCTAGAATTGCACCACTACATGACACCTTAGACGATAGAGTAAGAGTCTGTTGCCAAAAAAAAAAAAAAAATTAAAAAAAGAATCTTGTATGCAAAA
Organism: Macaca nemestrina; assembly: GCF_043159975.1. Lineage (NCBI taxonomy): Eukaryota > Metazoa > Chordata > Mammalia > Primates > Cercopithecidae > Macaca > Macaca nemestrina. The sequence continues at coordinate 32,206,750 of NC_092136.1, read as the reverse complement.
GTGTTTGGTGTGATAACATAATTAATTGCCAATAGCCTCGAATGGAAAATTTTTAGGAGTATTTGCCTTATGAGTTGCCTTCTCTAAGCCTAGTGTGGCATTTCTGAAACTATTTGTAGTGATCACTCTGTAATTTCTCCTTAAGTATCTCAAAATCTGAAATCTCCTTAAAGTATCTCACATCTGAAGGTCTATCTAGCTTGAAATGGTTTTGCATTAATTCTATTGCAAGGAAATGAAAAACCTCATTTCTTAACCTATTAGAAGTTAATATATAACATTTTTGGGAATGTTATACTTTCATTTAAAAATATGAAATAGTATCTGAACTGTTCCTCAAGTTTAGGGACCATGTTCTATCCGTTTTTATGTTCCCTAAAGTGTATAATAGACGTTGGAAAACAAACGTTATTATTATAAAAGGAGTCAAATACAGACGTATGATACTCAACTTACATACCTTAATCAAAGTGTAGCCTCTTTATTGCGTAGCTTGGCAGGTACCTGACCAAGCAGTTGTGAACGTGTCATTGACAAACTTAGCTTCTCAAAACTCTCCTTTACTCCTGCCTCTTTTTTTACTTCTAACAGATGAGTCTCTTTCCTGTGTAAAGGTCAGTAGGTATGACCTTCTCCCAGATTTCCAACCCTTTACCTCTGGACTTAACTCCAATAGTACACACTTTGAGAGAGAATAGTACACAGTTTCTCAAGGAAAGATACATCTCTTAATGCCTCTGAGATTACTCCCTATTTTCTATGTGGGGTTCATCCAGAATTGTGTTTTTCAACATCTGGAGCTTGTCCAAAAACTTAAAGTTCTCTTTTTTTCCTGCTTTTTTTTTTTTGACAGGTAACATTATATATATTTATTGTGTACAACATTGGCTCTTTTTCCTTCAGCCTTTTAATATGCCCAAGTATCTGAGATCTTAAGCAGCCATCTTTTAATTGTACCTCTTCAAGTCTAGGGTCCTCTGTTTCTTTTTCTGTTTCTTCTGACCTTCTTTAATGTGTTCTCTGACCTCTACTTGGATTTCTGTTCACTTCATAGCCTTTGGCAGTATAGTTTTGTCCATGCCACTTTAATGAAATTGCTCCTACTAAGCTCCCCTGTTGTTTTCTTTTATTTATAGTTTATGTATTCCTTCAGATTGTGTTTATAGTGTCCCCTACTCAGTTCTTAGCTTTCAGCCCATATTTTGAACCTCCTTTTCATCTCCATATTTTCCCCTACAAATATCTCAGGATTATCTTGTTTATAAATCCTTTGCCTAGACTCCCTATCTAGCATCCTCATTTCTATTGCCTTTTGTGTGTGTGTGTGTGTGTGTGTGTGTGTGTATACATATATATGTGTGTGTATATATATATGTGTATTTTTTTTTTCTTTTGAGACGGAGTTTTGCTTTTGTTGCCCAAGCTGGAGTGCAGTGGCATGATCTTGGCTCATTGCGACCTCTGCCTTTCAGGTTCAAGCGATTCATCTGCCTCAGCTTCCCGAGTAGTTGGGATTACAGGTGCGTGCCACGAGGCCTGCTAGTTTTTTGTATTTTAGTAGAAACGGAGTTTCACCATGTTAGCCAGGCTGGTCTCGAACTCCTGACCTCAGGTGATCCTCCTGCCTCATCCTCCTGAAGTGCTGGGATTACAGGCGTGAGCCACCATACCTGGCCTGCCTTTTGTTTATGTTTAAAACATTTATTTATTTATTTATTTTTTGAGATGGAGTCTCTCTCTGTCACCCAGGCTGGAGTGCAATGGCGCGATCTCGGCTTACTGCAACCTCTGCCTCCTGGGTTCAAGCAATTCTCCTGCCTCAGCCTCCCAAGTAGCTGGGATTACAGGTGCCTGCCACCACGCCTGGCTAAGAAAATTGAGAATGTATGAAAACTTACAGTAAAAATAAGGTATTAAAAAGAAAGAATGTATAACAACTGTATGAAAATGCTAATTACAATTTTATATGAACAGTGAAAAAAATTGGAAAAAAAGTGCAGCAAATTATGATATGCACATAGGATAGAACATTATGCTGCTGTTTAAAATAATAATAGTTGATAAGAGTCTGGGTGTTTAGGCTCATGCCTAAAATCCCAGCACTTTAGGAGGCCGAGGTAGGTGGATCACTTGAGCGCAGGAGTCCTAGACCAGCCTGGGCAACATGGTGAAACCCTGTCTCTAATTAAAAAAAGAATACAAAATGTGATAAAAAGAATAAGAGAAAACATTGTTATATCAAGTTATCATGTATTTTAATTTTAAGCATACAATAAAACATATAAATGACTTGAAGGAATTAGGTTCTTTTCCCTGAATACTTTGTAATTTTATAGTAATGGAATAATTTCAAAATGATTACCATACTGAAATTTAGCCTCTTGTTAATGTGAATGATGTATCTTTTCATGATTTTATGGCAAAATACTTTAAGTTTTATATTCGTCTAGTATACCAGTTCTAGCAGTGTGATTCCAGGTAAATGATACTGCCTTAGTGGTAATTTTTACTCAATTCGCAAGGTTCTATGAGTAAATAGCATTCTAAGTGTTAATATGATAAATAATGATATAAAATAACTGTTTTGGCATATTTCGTCATGTATAGTGAATATGCAATCATTATTTTCATATCTGAGATTCTATCTAGTTTCTTGTGCAAATGCCTGAAAATTGGTGGCTGGGTGTGGTGACTCACAACTGTAATCTCAGCACTTTGGGAGGCCAAGGTGGGCAGATTGCTTGATGCTTGAGCCCAAGAGTTTGAGACCAGCCATGGTGAGACCCCATCTCTACAAAAAAGTACAAAAAATTAACCGGGTGTGGTAGCATGTGCTTGTCATCACAGCTACCAGGGAGGTTGAAGTGAAAGGATCACTTGAGCCCTGGCGGTCTAGGATGCAGTGAGGAATGATTGTGCCACTGCATTCCAGCCTGGGCAACAGAGCAAGACCCTGTCTCACAATAAAGAAAGAAATAAAAAAAAGTCAATTTTAGTTACTATTCGAGAATAGATTTCTAATCAGTAAACTGTAACTACTTTGCAGCCATTTTCAGTCTAATGAGGAAGCACATTTTTATTTATGGGATCATTGGCTACTTAATTTTAAACTTAAGGTGTGTTAGCTGTTAGTTACATATGCAACTTAAATTTGAACTTTCTTAATATCTTTCTTTTTTATACATTGATGGTGTATTTAAAAAAAATTCTTCGGCCAGATAAATATGAAGAAAAAAGCTATTTTTATCATTATAGTTCTGATATGTATGGTTTTTAGTATCATGCATTGATAGTATGACTTTTTACACTAATATAAAACAAAGAAAAATCTGTTTTTTTATGACACTTTCAGTAGAAGAAAGAAAGAAATATGTAGCCTTGCTAAGTCTATCTAAATTTGTGGTTTTAATGCACAGCTTATAAGCAACCCAACAATGTTTCACTTAAAGTTAATGATTAGATGTATTCAGGGCCAGATAGAAGTAGTTCTAATAGATTTTTAAGAATTCAATGTCGTGGCTGGGTGCAGTGGCTTACGCCTGTAATCCCAGCACTTTGGGAGGCCGAGGCAGGTGGATCACTTGAGATCAGGAGTTCGACACCTGCCTGGCCAACATGGTGAAACTCCGTCTCTACTAAAAATTCAGATTAGCCAGGTGTGGTGGCAGGTGCCTGTAATCCCAGCTACTCAGGAGGCTGAGGCAGGAGAATCGCTTGAACGTGGGTGGTGGAGGTTGCAATGAGCCGAGATCACACCACTACACTCTAGCCTGGGTGACAGCGAGACTCCATCTCCGAAAAAAAAGAAATTCAATGTCGTTTTCTTTGTGGGTACTGTCTTGAGAAGCTGCTTGTTTTCTTTCCTTTTTAGATTTTTGTAAATTACATTGTTCTTTAGTTTTTCTGGCTTTCCTAAGGAGACCTGTTGCAAATTTCTGCTGTATCCCCTTCCTCAAATTTGTCATAAGAATGAGAGAGATCTTTCTCCTTTCCTTTTTCCTTTTCCTTTTCTTTTTCCTTTCCTTTCCTTTCCCTTTTCCTTTTCCTTTTTCTTTTTTGTTTTTGATGGAGTCTCATCCTGTTGCTGAGGCTGGAGTGCAGTGGTGCGATCTTGGTCTTCCCTCCCTCCCTCCTTCCTTCCACCCACCCTTCCTCCTTCCTTCATCTCTCCCTCCCTCCCACCTTCCTTCCCTCCTTCTCTCCTTCCTTCCCTCCTTCTCTCCTTCCTTCCCTTCCTTCCCTCCCTCCTTCCCTCTTTCTCTCTTTCTCCCCTCCCGTCCCCTCCTGTCCCTGTCGAGATGAGTCTTGCTTTGTCACCCAGGCTGGAGTGCAGTGGCAGGCATTATCATAGCTCAAGCAACCTCAAACTCCTGGGCTCAAGGCATCCTCTCAAGTAGCTGGGACTATAGGTGTGTGTCACCGTGCCTGGCTAATTTTTTTTTTTTTTTTTTTTTTAATAGAGATGGGGTCTTGCCATCTTGCCCAGGATGATCTTAAACTCTTGGGTTCAAATGATCCTCCCTCCTAGGCCTCCCTATTGTTTCCGACTTGATACCAGAGAGTTTCCTGAAGCCATTGTAAAGGGCCATCCTCAGTTGACAAGATATAAGTGACAGTTAAACTTTGAAAATTAAAAAGATTATTTCTACTATTAGAAAGGTTTTGGGCTGGGCGCGGTGGCTCACGCCTGTAATCTCAGCATTTCGGGAGGCCCAGGAGGGCAGATCACGGGGTTAGGAGATAGAGACCATCCTGGCTAACATGATGAAACCCCATCTGTACTAAAAATACAAAAAAAAAAAAATTAGTCGGGCGTGGTGGCGGGCGCCTGTAGTCCCAGCTACTCGGGAGGCTGAGGCAGGAGAATGGCGTGAACCTGAGAGGCGGAGCTTGCATTGAGCCGAGATTGCACCACTGCACTCCAGCCTGGGCGACAGAGTGAGACTCCATCTCAAAAAAAAAAAAAAAAAAAAAAAGGTTTTGGATTATACTTCGCAAAATTTCTTAAAAAGGGCATTTATATAAAGTGGAATGTCTGGCAACTGCAACCTGAGTAGAGAGAAAACATAATTGTAGAAATTTTAAAAATGCTTTGAATTTAGCAGTGTAAGGCATATTAGGACCCTATAGGATCTTAATAGAATTTGGAAAATAGAAACAGTTGACTTTTCTGTTCAACTTAATTTTTCCAGGCCCCACAATGTTTTTCATAAAGATTTTTAAAAACTGAAAGTACTAGGCCGGGCGCAGTGGCTCAAGCCTGTAATCCCAGCACTTTGGGAGGCCGAGACGGGCGGATCACGAGGTCAGGAGATCGAGACCATCCTGGATAACACGGTGAAACCCCGTCTCTACTAAAAAATACAAAAAACTAGCCGGGCGAAGTGGCGGGCGCCTGTAGTCCCAGCTATTCGGGAGGCTGAGGCAGGAGAATGGCGTAAACCCGGGAGGCGGAGCTTGCAGTGAGCTGAGATCCGGCCACTGCACTCCAGCCTGGGTGACAGAGCGAGACTCCGTCTCAAAACAAAAACAAAAACAAAAAAAAACTGAAAGTACTATACTCAAGCTTATGCAGCTGTAAATAACTGAAAGTACTATACTCAAGCTTATGCAGTTGTAAATGTTTAACTTTTCAGCTTTTACAATAGAAAAACTGTTATGTGTCTGGCAGAGGAGATGGTAGCCACTGTTCTCACTACATTGGTTTTTAGAACTTTAATTCTTGTGTGATTTACATTACTGTAGAGTGATAGTTCTCTTTCAGGTGTGAATGTAGTGATTAGAATCTTAAGGTTGTTTAAGGTAGACCATACTTTCGAAAAGTGTTATGGAACCTGACCTTTGGTTCTCTAAATGTTCATTTAGAGCTTTGAATCATTATCTCATACAAAAATCTTATTTGTTGGCAGAATTTTTTCCTTTTTATTGGTGTCAGCAGTGGGCATTCGGTCAAATTATTAATCTAGGATTCCAGTTCACCTGTTGAGTTGTTTCAAAGGTAGATGATGTCAGGTGATCTTCTTGTAGGAATCATTTGACCTTTGCCTTCTTAATCTTTAATATTTTGTATTTATTTTTGTCTGAAAGTTACATAGATTTTTATAAGAAATAAAAGTTCTGTGGTGGTTCTTTTGGGACGGATTTTCCTATAAAGTAGAAAGTAATACATTTGCTTTCCATTAAGGGAGCTGTTCATAACCCAAACTTAAAAAACTGTTTACTCTTTCTGATAGCCCATTGGTATATTGGGCATTGTATGAAAAATTTAAGTAAAAATTTTTCTTTAGTACTTAAGTTTTATAAGCTGAATTTGAATTATTAATCTTAAGTTTACATCAAGAAAGAAGGAGCTTCAGGTAAACTTTTTATCTTTAGTCCACCTTTCTATCAGGGTGTCCATTTCTGATTTTTTATTTTATATAGCTTTTTAAAATCTAGAGAATTATCTGCTTTAGTAAGACTAATCCTTATGTAATTTTTTTAAAATTAATTAACTCTTTTCTAGCCTTGTTAAAGATTTGTACTGGCAGGGTGATTTCTAGCAGCTTTGAAATGTCCAACAGGTCATTTTCTGTTCCAAATGTTGGAACATTTTGCTAAGTCAGATGAAACTTGTTATTTAACATGCTGATTTGTGTTATAGTCAACACATTCTCTAGATGCTTTGTTCACAATACTGCTGGAAAATACCCAAGACTTTAGTATTTTCAAAATAAATGTTCTGTAGGCACCTCGGACAGCAGGTTTAGTTTATTAAGTTTTACAATGCATGGTGGTTCATTTATGTGAAAATGTTTCTTTCTTATATGAAATGGTAGACACAATTTTTTTTTTTTTTTTGAGATGGAGTCTCGCTGTCGCCCAGGCTGGAGTGCAGTGGTATGATCTCGAGTCACTGCAGCCTTCGCCTCCTGAGCTCAAGTGAGGCGGAAGGCTGCAGGAGGCTACTCTCCTGCCTCAGCCTCCTGAGTAGCTGGGATTACAGGTGCATGCCACCATGCCCATTTTTGTATTTTCAGTGGAGATAGGGTTTCAACATATTGGTCAGGTGGGTCTTGAACTCCTGACCTCGTGATCCGCCCGCCTCAGCCTCCCAGAGTGCTGGGATTACAGTTGTAAGCCACTGTGCCCAGCCAATGAAATGGTTTAGTATTATTTCCTGGATTGAATGCTGGTAAAAATAATCTGTTAAAATAATAGAGGTATTTAAAATACTGACAACTAGTTAACCAATGAAGAATTAAACTCATTTACTGTTCATACTAGCAACTTACTGTCTGGTGTTTCCTGCCTTTTTTTTTTTTTTTTTAAATGGCATGTTATTTTGTCTTTTATAAATATGCACTTTAAGCAAGGTAATTGAGAAATGAAATAAACTGACTAGAAACTCCTTTTTGGCCGGGCGCGGTGGCTCAAGCCTGTAATCCCAGCACTTTGGGAGGCCGAGACGGGCGGATCACGAGGTCAGGAGATCGAGACCATCCTGGCTAACACGGTGAAACCCCGTCTCTACTAAAAAATACAAAAAACTAGCCGGGCGAGGTGGCGGGCGCCTGTAGTCCCAGCTACTCGGGAGGCTGAGGCAGGAGAATGGCGTAAACCCGGGAGGCGGAGCTTGCAGTGAGCCGAGATGGCGCCACTGCACTCCAGCCTGGGTGACAGAGCCAGACTCCGTCTCAAAAAAAAAAAAAAAAAAAGAAACTCCTTTTTACTGGCTAAATATTGTTTGTTATATAGTTCGATTTTGTAATTTCTATTTATAGAACCTCACATAGACTGGCACTATGGTTCTGTCCTTTGAAGAATGAAAAGCCCTTTTAATTGTCAGAATTTATTGGATCACATAATGAAATTCTACTTTTAGTCTTTATTGATTGAAGAAGTTATATAATGGCCAACAACTTTAAAAACTGTTATGAATTAAGTAATACTTTTAAGTGAAGAAATTTGCCCTCACTGCTTATGATTACTTTTAAAATTAATGCTGGCAGATGATCGCAGGGACTCTTCATATGCCTGGCAATTCTAGACTTTAGGTGCTCTGGGCCACGCCTACCACATTTGGCTGTTCATCCACAAGTTAGTGACCCTTGAAGAAGAGTCTTGTTCAATAAAGACATTGTTTTATACCTGTCCCTCATTCTTGTTTTCTGTTTAACTTATCCTTTGACAAATATTCAGACCTACAGAAAAGTTGCAAGAATAATACAAAGAATTCCTGTGTATTTTTCACCTAGATTATTCAAATGTTAACATTTTACTGCATTTGCTTTTACCTTTTTTTCTCTATATCTATGTTATGTTTTTATCTGAACTTTTTGCAAGTAAGTTGCAAGCATGATGTCCCTTTACCTCTAATTGCATAAAGACTGTTCAGTTGTTGTATCTCTTTAGTTTAATCTGTGATCTGAAAACTTCCTCAGTCTTTATGTTGATTTGACACTGACATTTTGAAGAATACTGCCATTATTTTGTAGACTGTTCCTCAATTTGAATTTTTCTTATTTTTGAGATAGAGTCTATGAATAAATAATACTTTAAATGTTAATATGGTAAATAATGTTATGAAATAACTTCTGGATATTCATTATGTATAGTTTATATACAATCAATTTCATATCTGAGATAGATTCTAGCTAGTTTCTTGGGGTACATGGCAAATATTTTAGGCTTGTATGGACTTAACAGGTGACTGCTTCACTTTGGTGTGGTTACCAAATTGGTATGGTTACCAACTGAATGAAATAAGGTATGGCTGATTGGTTATGTTAATAAAATATATCTAAAATGGTCATATTTTTGTAATTTTATTTTATTTTATTATTCTTACTTTTTTTGGAGTTAGAGTCTCACCTGTTGCCCAGGCTGGAGTGCAGTGGCGTGATCTCGGCTCACTGCAACCCCTGCCTCCCGGGTTCAAGTGATTCTCATGCCTGAGCTTCTCAAGTAGCTGAATTACAGGCGTGCACCACCACACTCAGGTAATTTTTGTATTTTTAGTAGAGGCGGGGTTTCATCATGTTGGCCAGGCTGGTCTCAAACTCCTGACCTCAAATGATTCATCCGCCTCAGTCTCCCAAAGTGCTGGGATTACAGGTGTGAATCACCGCGCCAGGGCTGTATTTTTGTAATTTAAAAATAAACAATTACTAAAATAGGTTATTCCTATTCTCTGATAGATTTTTTTACCTTTATTTAAAAATTCATGTAAACTCAGGCTATGAAAGTATAGGGAGTAATAGAATCACTTCCTATGCAGCTGTCATCCAGTGTGTAAAATAAATTTGAGGTCCCTTCCTTCTCTTTTCTTCCTTGACATGTCTGTCATTTTCATGCATGTTTTTATACCTTTATCACATATAAAACATGGTATAGTTTTGTCTTCTATTAACTTTATAATAAATGATGCATGCTCTTCTGCAACTTTTTTTGTTCTATATTGTTTTCAGATTTATGTACATTGATGTATGTAATTTCAGTTAATTCATTTTGCTGCACTTCAGTTCTAGCACATTTCCTTCCAACATTTTAACATCTTTGAAACTCGGATGCATCTCAAAATCAGTGATGTCTTGCCCTAACAATTGGTATGTTTCCTTTTTTTGTGGTACATAAATATATAATAATTGTGATATGAGCCACACTTGTATTACATGCTTTGTATTTTATGACTAAGCCACAATATCCAGTCCTTTTCTGATGATTAGATTATTCTGAAATTTTGATACTACATATATGTATATGTAGTGCTGCAGTGAACACTAATTTACCGTTTCTTTGTGCATATTTGTGAGAGTTTCTCTAGATGGGATATACACCTGGGGGAAGAATTGCTGGATTATAGAGTATGTCCATTTTCAGCTTTGCCCTCAAAAGTAATTGTACTTCTTACCCTAGTATATATACTCTGTTGCCCTATTCTTCAACAGTGGGTGTTGTCCTACTTCTTTTTACCAGTTTGATAGCTATAAAATGGCATCTTACTGTGGTTTTAATTTGCGTTTTCCTTCTTGCTAGTGAGGTTGATAATTTTTTAAAATAAGACTTGGCTTGTATTTCTTTTATGTGAATTGTCTGTTTATATCTTCTGTGTGGTTTTAGTTTGCATTTTCCTTGCTAGTGAGGTTGATAAGTTTTTAAAATAAGACTTGGCATGTATTTCCTGTCTGTGAATTGTCTGTTTATATCTTCTGTCCATTTGTCTCCTCAGTTTTACCAAACATAATATGACTTCTTTAGATCTTTTCTCAGTTACGTGTATTGCAAATAACTTCTCTATGTCAGTGGCTTATCTTTATTTCAGGTATCATTTGATGAATGAAAGTTTTAAATTTTTTTTTTTTTTTTTTTTGAGACGGAGTCTCGCTCTGTAGCCCAGGCTGGAGTGCAGTGGCCGGATCTCAGCTCACTGCAAGCTCCGCCTCCCGGGTTCACGCCATTCTCCGGCCTCAGCCTCCCGAGTAGCTGGGACTACAGGCGCCCGCCACCTCGCCCGGCTAGTTTTTTGTATTTCTTAGTAGAGACGGGGTTTCACCGTGTTATCCAGGATGGTCTCGATCTCCTGACCTCGTGATCCACCTGTCTCGGCCTCCCAAAGTGCTGGGATTACAGGCTTGAGCCACCGCGCCCGGCCTTAAATTTTAATAAAATCAAATTTGTCATGTTTTCCCTCTTAGAATGTGTGCTTTTTACATCTTTAAAGAAAACCTTTCCTTTCTGTCAGAGGTTGATGATTAATTTGTTAAAAATGTAACTAATTTTAAACTAAGAGAAAAAAATTATAAATCTTTATGAATACCTTTTGTGCTATGTAAGAAAAGTGTTAATTTTCAATCTATAATTTTATTAGAAAGAGGAACTAGAATTTAGCCAAAAATATTCTGAGTCTGTGGTGGGACATAATCAGGAAGAGATGATAGGTCAAAGGAAAAGAAGGACAGTATTTTGAGGACAGAATGTGAAGGACTATTTATAGGAGCATAAACTCATATCTCAGGGTTTGATTGAGATAAGGGAGGAAAGAGAAGACCGCGAGAGATAACTGGGTCCATGTAAAGGCCAAAGTAAGAATAGGAGAGGGACTTGGTAGTTGGTCAAGAAGCACCTACTTGTGTTTCTTGGTGTTGCTGGTTTCTTTGTTTTTTAGCACTCTCCTTGTACTTAATGTCACTGAACAATACACTTAAAATGATTTAAGACAGTAAATTTTATTTATTTTTTACCACAATTTTTAAAAAGGAAAAGATTTTTAAAATGGAGATTTGAACAGATAGAAGTAGTAAATTGAGTAAGGAGAGTGCAAGGCATTATTGCCTTTTATTAAATTTATTTGTGATATCAAAGTACATTTAAAAGAAGAACCCAGTCAGGTGTGGTGGCTCGTGCTTGTAATCCCAACACTTGAGAGGTTGAGGTGGTTGGATGACTTGAGGCCAGGAATTTGAGACCAACCTGGCTAACATGGTGAAACCTCATCTCTACTAAAAATACAGAAATTAGCCGGACATGGTGGTGTATGCCTGTAATCCCAGCAACTTGGGAGGCTGAGGCACGAGAATCACTTGAACCCGGGGAGGCGGAGGTTGCAGTGAGTTGTGATAACGTTACTGCCTTCCAGCACTCCAGCATAGGCGACAGAGGGAGACTCTTTGTTCAAAAAAAAAAAAAAAAGAAGAAGAAGAACCCTGTTACATTTGGGGTGTGTATAAGTTTGGTCAAAAATAATTCAGAAATTTCATATTGGCAAATAAATTGAATATAACTTGGTAAAAGATTTCTGTTTCTGTTTTCTCCCTCCCTTTTCAGAAGGGCTAATATTATGTGTAGTAAAAAAAGATGGAAACAGCCCACTATGGTTAGCAATGATCAGACTTATGACTATGGGTGTCAATATTGATTACATTGCTGGTTTGGTGAACAATTTGGATCGAGTAGTTCAGATAAGACTTAAAGTTTGTTAGAGGATTGGAAAAATAAGATCTATATGTTAGTCCATTTGGGCTGCAATAATAAAATCCCTAAGACTGGGTAATTTATAAAGAGCATAACCTTATTGCTCACAGCTCTGGAGTTCAAGATCAAGGTGCCAGCAGATTTGGTGTCTGGTGAGGGCTCACTTTCTCCACCTTCAAAGATGGTGCCCTTTTGCTGTGTCCTTATATGGTAGAAGGGGTGAACAAGCTGCCTCAGGCCTCTTTTATGTAAAAGAGCACTAATCCCATTCATGAGGATAGAGCCCTCATGATCTACAGCTCCCAAAGGTCCCACCTCTTAATACCATCTCTTTTGGGGGTTAAGTTTCAACATACAAATTCTGGGGGAGCCGAGGGGCAGGGGCGGGGACACAAGCATTCAGACCATAGTAGATTAAAGAACCTGAAATTATTAATTCTAAGGAATGAAAGTGTAATGGTTGCTCTAATAGGAGTCTTCACTATCCTCTGAGTAATATTTTATGGGGAGCTCCAGCTCACAAAGGGGTAGTATTTCAAAACATCGTTTCTTAGTTGATAAGAACAATTGGCAAGGTCATGAATAATATAGCTGCGGAGGACTACACAGTATATATTGTAATGAAAAATAGGAAATAGTATTGTACTAAAAAATATTTTGGACTATGGGCTTCAGTAGCTCCTGGGAATATAGTACTTTGTAAAATCCATAAACAGCAGATATAACAAGTCATGAGTCTATCTGATGGAGGGTAGGAGAAGGAAAAGAGTTAATTACCTGGATATATCAGGAAGTCACAGTGGTCAAGTTAATAAGTAATTTGTAGGTTGTATGGTCTTTTATACTTGTCTCCAGCACCACCACCTATGCCTTCTGATGAACTATAAATTGCTTGATATTTCTATCTGTGTTTATTTTCTTTTCTTTTTTTTTTTTTGAGACAGAGTCTCGCTCTGTCGCCCAGGCTGGAGTGTAGTGGCTGGATCTCAGCTCACTGCAAGCTCCGCCTCCCTGGTTTTCGCCATTCTCCTGCCTCAGCCTCTCGATCTGTGTTTATTTTCTAAAGTCCCTTTTGAGATGGGTTCACAGAGCACAGTGGTTGAGAATTGGCTGGTGAGGGATAATGATACTTTGTCTAAGTTTCATTTAGTCCGCCCTGGTTGGAGCCTTGGGTTGATTGATTGCCTTCCAGCTTGGCATGTTGGGAAAGAAAAGCTAGGAATGGCAGGATCCAGAAATTGCAGCAGTTTTAAAAATTTCTCTGTCATTTATCAGCTGTTCCCACAATTTAACACGGCGTGAATTAGCCTAGAGTGGTGTGCATTGATCTGATTCCCTGGCACTTCATCCTGTTTTTTCAGACTTGGGGGCCCTGATTTGGTAGGACTTGAGTTTGCCTGTGGTTTTTGTATGGATGAGGTCATTGGTTCTCAGATTTTAGCGTGACTCTACATGACCCTGGGAGCTTGTACACTTTCAGATGCCTGGACCTTATCACAGACCTACTGAATCAAAATCTTTCTGATTAGAGTTTTATGTGTATATTTACTTATTTAGCCTTTTTTTTTTTTTTTTTTAAGGCAGAGTCTTGCTCTGTTGCCCAGGCTGGAGTGCAGTGACACGATCTCGGCTCACTGTAACCTCCACCTCCTGGGTTCAAGCGATTCTCCTGCCTCAGCCTCACGAGTAGCTGGGATTACAGGTGTGTGCCACCACACCTGGCTAATTTTTGTATTTTTAGTAGAGTCAGGGTTTCACTATGTTGGTCAGGCTTGTCTTGAACTCTGACCTCAAATGATCCACCTGCCTTGGTGTCCCAAAGTGCTGGGATTATAGGTGTGAGCCACTATGCTTGGCCCTTACTTAACTTTTTATTAAGGAAAAATATAAACGTATTCAAAAGTAGACAGGATAGCATAATGAACCCCAATATACCCATCATCAAGCTTCTATAAGTAACAGTTTATGACTCATTTCATTTTATCCATATCCCCATCCACTTTTTCCTCTTCTATATTATTTCAAAGCAAATCCCAGATTATTTTATTTTTAAATATATATGTTTTAATAGGTTCCACAGATGATTAAAAAACTTTGTTTGAACAGGTGATACATGTATGTAGTAAAGGATGTACAGTGAAAAGTAATTATTTTCATTGCTCCCAGTATTGTTACTCTTCACCAAGGCAAAGAAACCCTCAGTTTCTTTATGTGGGATATTCAGTGCATATGCAAATATATGCATATAATTCCTCAACACACATGGTAATATCTGTTGTAAAGTACACATTTTTTGAAATCTTGCTTTTTTTTCAGGTAGCAGTATTATCTTCAGAATCAGGTCAATAACAAGGCAAATAAATTGTTTTCATTCTTTTTAAATTGGTCCATGTGTCAAGGTCTGTTTAGTACCTTTTGATGGATATGTAGGTTATTTACAGTATTAGGTTGCTTTACACAGTGCTGCAGTGAATATTCTTGTACAGTGTCTGAGTTGCCTACATTTCTAGGTCAGAGGGTATGTTCATTTGCAATTTTGTTAAATACTGCCAGATTGCCTTCCCACTATCTGTGTATGTATGGTGTACAGTGTTCTTCTATATTTTTCATGTCTCTCCTATCTATGTTCATGCTTTCCTTTAAATCCACAAGTATATAATAGCTGTTTTAAAATTTATCTGTTGGCCGAGCTCAGTGGCTTATGTCTGTAATTCCAGCACTTTGGGAGGCCAAGTCAGGAGGAGAATTGCTTGAACCCAGGAGTTTGAGACCAGCCTGGGCAATATGGCAAGACCCCATCTCTACAAAATTTAAAAATTAGTTGGGCATGGTAGCACATATTTGTGGTCTCAGCTACTTGGGTGGCTGAGGTGGGAGGCTCATTTGAGCTCAGGAGGTCGAAGCTGCAGCGAGCCATGTTTGCGCCATTGCACTTTAGTCTGGGCAACAAAGACTCCATCTCAAAAAAAAAAAAAAAAAAAAAAAAATTGGGCTGGTGCGGTGGCTCATGCCTGTAATCTCAGCACTTTGGGAGGCCAAGGTGGGTGGATTACTTGAGGCCAGGAGTTTGAGACCAGCCTGGCCAACATGACGAAACTCTGTCTCTACTAAAAATACAAAAATTAGCCAGGCGTGGTGGCGGGTGCCTGTAATCCCAGCTACTCGGGAGGCTGAGGCAGGAGAATTGCTTGAACTTGGAAGGTGGAAGTTGCAGTGAGCCGTGATCACGCCACTGTACTCCAGCCTGGGCAACAGAACGAGACTGTCTCAAAAAAAAAAAAAAATTATCTGTGAATTTAATCATCTCTTTTTCTGAGTCTATGGGTATGGGTTACAGAAGTGGTTTGTAAATTAGGAGAATCATGGCAATGTTAAATTGTCGAGCAGGGTGCAGTGGCTAGAACCTATAATCTATTTGAGATTACTTGGGAGGCTGAGGTATGAGGATCATTTGAGAACAGGAGTTCAGGACCAGAGTGGGCAATACAGTAAGACCTAGTCTCTTAGAAAAACTATTGCAGATAGGATTTGAAGCCTCACAAAAGTGCCTTAATGGATGAGTTTGATACATTTAGCAGTTTTCAGTGTGGTTTTTCTTCATTAAAAGAATGATCAGTTGATGGAGTTTCAAGATCTCTTCTGAGTAAAGGTATGGAATAGATGTCAGTAGATGCCAATGAGATGGTTTGGAACTCTAGAATTGCTTTTTTTTTCTTTTCTTTTCTTTTCTTTTTTTTTTTGAGACAGAGTCTCGCTCTGTCGCCCAGGCTGGAGTGCAGTGGTGTGATCTCAGCTCATTGCAGCCTCTGCCTCCTGGGTTCACGCCGTTCTCCTCCCTCAGCCTCCTGAGTAGCTGGGACTACAGGTGCCTGCCACTAAGCCCAGCTGATTTTTTGTTTTTTTGGTGGAGACGGGGTTTCACTGTGTTAGCTAGGATGGTCTTGATCTCCTGACCTCGTGATCCGCCCGCCTTGGACTCCCAAAGTGCTCAGATTATAGGCATGAGCCACTGCGCCTGGTGGAACTCCAGAATTTCAATTTATGATTTTCTCTTACAGAGTGAACATCAAGTATTAATTTGTATAGTAAGGTTTTGTAGCAGATTTATTAAGGTCAAGTCAAATTAGGAATGTGGTAGATTGTGCACAAGAAAGCTGAAGGAGGTATAAATTTACACCTTTTATCTGAAAGGCCGTGCATTTACTTGTTCCCTTTACCATGCCTTAGCTACTGACTATGGGCTAGTTACCTAGTCTTCGTAAACTTCAGTTTTCTTTTTTTTTTTTTCTTTTTTATTTTGGAGACAGAGCCTCGCTCTGTTGCCCAGGCTGGAGTGCAGTGGCATGATCTTGGCTCACTGCAACCTCTGCCTCCTGGGTTCAAGCGATTCTTGTGCCTCAGCCTCTCCAGTAGCTAGGATTATATGTGTGCACCACCATGCCTGGCTGATTTTTGTATTTTTAGTAGAGATGGGGTTTCACCACGTTGGCCAGGCCGGTCTCGAACTCCTGACCTCGTGATCCGCCCACCTTGGCCTCCCAAAGTGCTGGGATTATAGGCATGAGCCACTGTGCCTGGCCAACTTTAGTTTTCTTAAAAGCAAATTGGAAAGATATTGCTATGATTAGATAAAATATTGTAAATAAAGTGTTAAACCGTTGCCTAGTAAGTGCTCAGTAGGTAGTTGCTCTTATTTTTAATACAGATATTACAGATTGTGATGGTAATCTGTGGATTCTGAGTTAAAGAACTGATGTTTGTGATTTGTTACAAGAGTAGGAGACCACATAGTTAATATAATACAGATTTTTAAATTGTAGAAAATGAAGATATTTCAACCAACCAACGAACCAACATTTATTGAACACCAACTCTATATCCTTGGCACTTTGCTTTAGATCTAGTGTGAAAGACAGATATATACACTGACAATTACAATATAATGAAATGTAATCGCAAAATGAGAAGAATTTAGGAACTACTGTGAGAGCACTGATTGCTCACCCCTGCCTGGAGGGTGAGTTTATATGTTTCAGGAAAGGCTTCAGCAAGGATATATCATTTTACTTTGATTGAAATCTAAAAGAGTTTTTAAAGTGTTCAATAGTAGATGTGAATCTGGGTGCAGTGGCTCATGCCTGTAATCCCAGCATTTTGGGAGCTTGAGATGAGAGGATCACTTGAGGCCAGGAGTTGGAGGCTGCAGTGAGCTATGATTGTGCCACTGCGCTGCAGCCTAGGTGAGACCTTGTTAAAAGAAGAAAGGGTAGATGTGCAGAAAAGCACTAAGAGAACATAATGCAAAGTTCCTGTATCTGGCTTCTCAGCTTATTTTTACACTTGATCATTTGTATTAGGATTTTACCATTAGGAAAATTACCAAGGTAATTTTGTACAAGTAGAAAACATGGAGTATTACTTAAAGTGATGATTCTATCAAATGGTGGTTTTGATGTACACATTTATTATATATTGTTGTGGCAGACCAGGTAGATGGAAGGCAGATCTAACACCTGTGTAATTATCAGTTTTTCTAGCTATGGTACTGAGGATTCATTCTTATGTGTATATATGTTTTGAGTTCCTATAGATAGGTCAGCAGTTGCTAGGTGGATTTCATATTTTATAAATTCTAAGTTGGTAAAATAAGGTCATAGGGGAGAACATTAAGTATGCCAGAATAAAACTGAATTCTCTTTCGTATCTATGTTATATCTGAATCAAATAATGTTTATAAAATAATTAAACACTTAATGGTTGTGTGGTAAGAATGTTGGCTATTTCACCCTCAATAAATCACATCCTTTTTGGATGCAGGCATAAAATAAATAGAATGTCATTTAGTCCTTGAGAACTTTAGAATGATTTTAAATCTGTTTTTCAAATATGATTTGAAATTTGATTTGAAAATATGCTTTGAAAATTTCAAATATTTTCCAATATTAGTTGGAGGAAGTTCAAAGGGAATATCCATATAATAAAGTACAAATTGAGAAGAATGGGAACATGAATATTACTGGGTAGAAAGTCATTAACTTGTCTTTGTAATCTAATGCTTTTTAAGATCAAAGGATAATATATTTAGTAAATAGAATGTAGGATCAGCTATTCGTGAAATGGGGCACCCTAATTTTATTTAAAATCCCTGCCATAGGCGGGGCGTGGTGGCTCACGCCTATAATCCCAGCACTTTGGGAGGCCGACGCAGGTGGGTCACCTGAGATAAGGAGTTCAAGACCAGCCTGGCCAACATGGTGAAACTCCATCTCTACTAAAAATAAAAAAATTAGGCATGGTGGCACATGCCTATAATCACATTTACTCGGGAGGCTAAGGCAGGAGAATCGCTTGAACCCAGGAGGCCAAGGTTACAGTGAGCTGAGATTGTACCATTGCACTCTAGCCTGGGCGACAAGAGCGAAACTCTGTCTCAAAAAAAATATATTTTTTGAGACATATATATAATATATACATACGTTATAATATATACACATACATGCACACATTTACATATATATCATAAACATATATATTGTATATACATATTTATACTATATGTACATATTATATATTTATTATATATCATATATACACATATACACATATATACATATATAATATATACACACATATATAATGTATATAATATATATATAGTTAAAGCAGACATAGATTTTTTTTTTCCTCCTGAGGCAATTCTTGGGCTTTAGGTTTAAGAAATATGGCTATAAACTATGTTTATGTAATGCATATTTTCTTTTCTTGTCATTGGTACATACATTTTAATTTGGTAATATAGTGTTTTACTTTTGTCAAATGTGTACAGTTAAAGGATCTGTACTTTTTTTTTGAGGCAGAGTTTTGCTCTGTTTCACAGGCTGAAGTGCAGTGGTGCAATCTCGGCTCACTGCAACCTCTGCCTCCCGGGTTCAAGCGATTCTCCTGCCTCAGCCTCCCAAGTAGCTGGGACCCCAGGCATGCACCACCACACCCAGCTAATTTTTGTATTATTAGTAGAGTTGGGGTTTCTTCGCTATGTTGGCCAGGCTGGTCTCGAACTCCTGACCTCAAGTGATCCAACTGCCTCAGCCTCTCAAAGTGCTGGGATTACAGGGATCTATACTTTTCTTTTGAGGGAAAATGTTGGCACCGTTTCTAGGGCATATTGGCCATTTCAGCTTCTCAGTAAATATTTAATAAAATGCACTTGATTCTTTATTCTTAGACTTTTTATGCAATACTCAGAATATCTGAAGCACCAATTAACTGAAATGGAGATATTAAAAAGACAGTTATCTTCTCCAAGGGAAAAAAGCGTCTTAGTGGGAATTAATTACTGTTTTACAAATTGTGAATTTGACCCTTAAGAGTTTTCTTCCTGAGATTTAAAATTGAAAAAAAAAATTGTTGACATTAATATTTCTTCTTTCCTTTTTTTTCTTTTCTTTTTTTTTTTTTTGCAGGTATGGCCTCACAAGTCTTGGTCTATCCACCATATGTTTATCAAACTCAGTCAAGTGCCTTTTGTAGTGTGAAGAAACTCAAAGTAGAGCCAAGCAGTTGTATATTCCAGGAAAGAAACTATCCACGGACCTATGTGAATGGTAGAAACTTTGGAAATTCTCATCCTCCCACTAAGGGTAGTGCTTTTCAGACAAAGATACCATTTAATAGACCTCGAGGACACAACTTTTCATTGCAGACAAGTGCTGTTGTTTTGAAAAACACTGCAGGTGCTACAAAGGTCATAGCAGCTCAGGCTCAGCAAGCTCAATTGCAAGCACCTCAGATTGGGGCGTGGCGAAACAGATTGCATTTCCTAGAAGGCCCCCAGCGATGTGGATTGAAGCGCAAGAGTGAGGAGTTGGATAATCATAGCAGCGCAATGCAGATTGTCGATGAATTGTCCATACTTCCTGCAATGTTGCAAACCAACATGGGAAATCCAGTGACAGTTGTGACAACTACCACAGGATCAAAACAGAATTGTACCACTGGAGAAGGTGACTATCAGTTAGTGCAGCATGAAGTCTTATGCTCCATGAAAAATACTTATGAAGTCCTTGATTTTCTTGGTCGAGGCACCTTTGGCCAGGTAGTTAAATGCTGGAAAAGAGGG
Organism: Macaca nemestrina; assembly: GCF_043159975.1. NCBI lineage: Eukaryota > Metazoa > Chordata > Mammalia > Primates > Cercopithecidae > Macaca > Macaca nemestrina. The sequence goes on along the minus strand of NC_092136.1, from coordinate 32,186,679 downwards.
ACAAATGAAATTGTAGCAATCAAAATTTTGAAAAATCATCCTTCTTATGCTCGTCAAGGTCAAATAGAAGTGAGCATATTAGCAAGGCTCAGTACTGAAAATGCTGATGAATATAACTTTGTACGAGCTTATGAATGCTTTCAGCACCGTAACCATACTTGTTTAGTTTTTGAGATGCTGGAACAAAACTTGTATGACTTTCTGAAACAAAATAAATTTAGTCCCCTGCCACTAAAAGTGATTCGGCCCATTCTTCAGCAAGTGACCACTGCACTGAAAAAATTGAAAAGTCTTGGTTTAATTCATGCTGATCTCAAGCCAGAGAATATTATGTTGGTGGATCCTGTTCGGCAGCCTTACAGGGTTAAAGTAATAGACTTTGGGTCGGCCAGTCATGTATCAAAGACTGTTTGTTCAACGTATCTACAATCTCGGTACTACAGGTAGGTAACAACTCCATACTTTTTGGTTGTTTATTAATAAATGTTAAATTTCTGCCAAATGAAATAATTTTGTGTGTGTTTGTGGTAAAAGAGATTGCTTCAGTTTAAAAAGGAAATCAAGAGAAGATCAATTTAGGTTTGTTTTAAAGAGATTTAAAAAATCAAGACATAAAATCTACCCAAGCAGGATAGAAATCTCCACTGCAAAGTTCCATGCCAAAGACATCTGCTTATTTTTATTTTTAATGGAAGATTTGAAGGAATGATAGGTGATTAATAATGATCAAACAGAGGCCTTTAAATGTTGGAAAGTATTTACAGTAATTTTTGTGTATATCATTGGGCATTTCAGTACTTGAGAGAAATAGTTTATTAAAGACATAATCGTATGTAACTGAATATTTAGAAAAATTATATACAGGTTTGAGTAGCGCTTATCTGAAACTCTTGGGGCTAGAAGTGTTTTGGATTTCAGATTTTTCTGGATTTGGGAATATTTGCACTGTCAACTAGTTAAGCACCCGTAAATCTGAAAATTTGTTTCCTTTGAGTGTCATGTCAATGCCCAAAAAGTTTCAGATTTTTGGATTTGGGATGCTCAACCTGTATAAGAATTCAGAAAGTTATTCTGATTAATGCTTTTAAGATTCAGATATAAAGTCAGGTGCGTTGGCTCATGCCTGTAATCCCAGTACTTGGGGAGGCTGAGGCAGGTGGATCACCTGAGGTCAGGAGTTCAAGACCAGCCTGGCCAACATGGCGAAACCCCCATCTCTACTAAAAATAACACAAATTAGGTGGGCGTGGTGGCGGGCATCTGTAATCCCAGCAACTTGGGAGGCTGAGGCAGGAGAATCGCTGGAACCCAGGAGGTGAGGTGAAGGTTGCAGTGAGCTGAGATTGCGCCATTGCACTCCAGCCTGGGCCACAAGAGTGAAACTCCATCTCAAAAAACAAAACAAAACGCAAATATATTTCTTTTCCTTCCCGTGACTCTTTAGGTCACCTGATCATAACCAGTTTTATTATGTTCTATCCACATATATGCTATGGATAATGCTATTTTGGTCTTGGTTCTGGGGGGAAGTTAAAGAAGAAAATAATGCCCATTTAAAGTATTGATAACATGCTACAATGTAACACTAGCCTGACGTACAATAGATAGTATGAGGGGCTAACTAGTGATTACCAAGATTCAGAATACTGAAAACTCATTCTGGAGTGTAAAATGGCTTTGAATTCATAGTTTGATAACTTTGAGCATAAATTATTTTCATATAAGCCTGAATGAATTTGTTATTGGTATATGCTACAGCCCTATGAGCTCCAACATGATGGACCTGCCATAAAATATAGACAAATACAGTATCTGCCAGTATTGGTCATTCATGCAGTTTATAGTTAGAAATGCTTAGAACATGGGGCATATAAATGTAGACCCAACAAGGGGTATTTTCTGATACTGCATTTACCTTTGCACTGTACCTAATTACCCTTCTTGCAAGTATATGCTATAGTGCCCAGTACAAAATAAAGGAGAAATTAATTAGCTCCTACACAAATCAACTCTAAATATATGTCCTACTAGTAGGTTATCAGAAGGAATTGCCCATTTATGTCACTTAGTGTTAGTAAAGCTTATTAAAACATGTATTAGAGCTGGGTTTAGTGGCTCACACCTGTAGTCCTAGCACTTTGGGAAGTGGGAGGATCACTTTAGGTCAAGAGATGAAGATCAGCCTGGGCAACAGAGCAAAACCCTGCCTCTCCAAAAAAAGAAAAAAATAATGAGCCAGGAATGGTGGGAAATACCTGTAGTCTTAGCTATTCAAGAGGCTGACGTAGGAGGATCCCTTGAACCCAGGTGTTAGAGGCTGCAGTGAGCTATGATAATGCCACTGCACTCCAGCCTGAGTGACAGAGTGAGACCCTCTTAAAAAAAAAATAAAGTATGTATTAGGAATTAGAAATAATAGCCTGATATACCTTTAGTATATTCTTTTTTAAAACATTATTTTTATTTCTATGGGTCCATAGTAAGTATATATATATTTATGGGGTATATGAGATATTTTATATAGGCATGCAGTGCATAATAATCACATCAGGGTAAATGGACTATCCATTCCTTCAAGCATTTGTCATTTCTTTGTGTTACAAACATTCCAATTAGACTCCTTTACTTATTTTTAAATGTACAATAAATTATTGTTGACTATGGTCACTCTGGTGTGCTATCAAATACTACATATTGTTCATTCTAACTAGATATTTGTACCCGTTAACCATCCCTACTCCCGGCCCCCATCTACCACCCTTCCTAGACTCCAGTAACCATCATTCTACTGTCTATCTCCATGAGTTCAATTGTTTTAATTTTTAGCTCCCACATATGAGCGAGAACATCGTGAAGTTTTGTCTTTCTGTGCCTGCTTATTTCAGGTAACATAATGCCCTTTAGTTCCATCCAAGTTGTTGCAATTGACAGGATCTCATTCTTTGTATCCATTGTGTATATATGTACAACATTTTCCTCATCCATTCATTTGTTGATGGACACTTAGGTTCATTCCAAATCTTGCCTATTGTGAATAGTGCTGCACTAAACACTGGATTGTAGATCTCTCTTTGATAGACTTTCATTCTTTTGGCTGTATATCTTAGTATATTCTTGATTGTATGGTTTTGGTAGTAGAGTGCTAGATACCATTAAAACTTCTTAGATCATTTAAAATTTTAAATTTGCTGTAGTTGCAGGGTAGTAGCTCTTGCTACATAATTAGATTTACTAGGTATCTCTGCTCCCCAAAAGATTTTTTTTCAATATACGAGATTAGCTTTTTTCTGGAAGAAAACTGTAAAATCTTATTTAACAGTATTAGAAGAATAGTAGTTTTTGTTTTTTTCTTTCCCTTGGTACTCTATGGATTCTGTCTTGAGAGCTTTTAGTAGTGAGCTAGCATATTATATAAACTCCCAGGCTTCAGCTGCTTGGGCTCTATATTTAGTTCACTTGCTAGTAAATAACTTCACTTCATTTGGGTCCTGCATTATTCTGCATATCAGAATTACCTCATTTTCTTTATTTGAAATCTTTTCCACTAGAGTAAAAAAAAAGTCTTTTTTTTTTTTTTTTTTTTTTTAAATACTTGAGAATGTCTATTGGTTTACCAAATCTTTCAAGGGAATAAAGGAAATCCCTTAAAAAGCAATCTAAAATGCTAAATATTTTATGATACTGGTTTCTAGCATTAGGCCTTTGCACAAATACTAGCCTTTGTATTAGGAATGAAGAAAATCTATGAGTAATTACTAAATAGTTTAGTAGTTTCTAATTTGTGTTTATATATAAATTTCAGGTAAATAATTTACCTGATGTTCTGAAGCTATACAGTTGCGATGCTAAATTACAGGCTCTGGGTTTAGAGTGAAAAACAAGAGGCTCTTATTTGTAAACAAAGACTAGTGCAGGCATTTTGGTTGATGTTGCCTGGATAAAAAACTAAAAATAGATTTTATGTCATTTAGATCCAAGCGTTAGAAGAGTTAATAAATATTAAGGTATATCGGTGAAAATATATTGTAGTCCTTAATGACGTACTGTTTTAATATCTAGTGTAATTTTGCAAGAAAATGGCAGATACCATTACTCTCTTTAAGTATTTGTTTGTACTTTATTTGGGACCCTGACAATTCTGGCCTAGTTTATGACTAGGTTACTTATAAATCTGATTAGGCAGTAAGCTAAAGTGTCTTATACTTGATTTTTCAATTTTTGTTAAAATATTTTTTATTTCATAAATGAAAGCAGGAAGTGGAAACTAACCAAATTAAATATTTTTGAGCAAAGCACAGTAGGAATGCACATATCCTGATTTCTGAGGTAAACTATTTGTATTTAAACACAGGTTTATGTGTTATTCTATTTCTTTGTACAACACAGAAGTGTAGTAGGGATATCTTAAAATAGACAGGGGACAGTGGCCAGAAATTGTTGACTACTATAGATGGTGAGGCTGTCTAACTCTTGCAGTGATACAAGCCAGAAGTACATGCTAAGGGCATTGATTTGCTTAAGGTCAGCATGTTCTAAATTCAGCTGCTTGAGTATGGTTTCTGTCAAGAACACGTAGGGCTCTTAAATGCATAAAAGGCTTTAGCCGCAGAAGGTGCTGTATTTATGAGGTGTGGTGGCAACATTCAGGTCATGAATTTGTTTTTCTTTTTTTTTTTTAATATAGAATTTTAGCCTGTGATTCTGAGTCATTTCAGAACACAGAGACAGGAAAGTGGGCTGTAAAAATAACCTCTGTAGCAGTTATATTCTTTGCTACTCTACTGAGTAATTTACCTTTAATTGCTATTGAGTTGTAAAAAATGCTGTTTTGCATGTAATAGTTAACAAAAAGGTATGTAATGATAAACAGTTAATTTAGACATATTTATTCTTTCGTGGCATCCTTACCTCTCATGCCTTCTTAGATCCAGAAGTATCAAAGTTTCTGTAACAAAATTAAGCTACATAGGAAGACTCATAAAATAATAACTAATATTTTACATAGGGTTCTTTATAATGAAACACTGTGTATGTATAATGCATCATTTTTTCAAAGTGCCTTTCGTTATATTTTCTAGTTTGTTTCTCATTTCTCTATGAGTTAGTTAATGGGTGGCATTACTCTTTGATAAGGAGAAAACTGGGACTTACATAAGTCAGACAGGTTCAAATTCACACTGTAAGTTTAACTTTACAACTTTTGTTAGGCCTTTTTGGGTGCTGGTACTGTGCTAGGTGCTAAGAATACAAAGGTGATTTATATATGTTCATTAATTTATTTGATTAATGATTTCATCATTTAATGGAGGGGAAAAATAGTTTGCTTCGAGAAATGCCAGGGTGGAGAGATGTGTGCAGGGTGATACATGAACCCAAAGGAGCGCACTTAGCCTGATCTGAGGGGCAGGGAAGACTTCTAGGGGAGAGATGACCCCAGAATGACCCTTGAGAGCAGAGCAGAGAAGGAGCCAAGGTTGACTGTTCTTGAGCATTTTCTCTCACTAAGCCACTCTTAACCTAAAAAAAGCTCAGCATTGGGATGAAATTGTTGGTAATTTCTTTTGTATATCATAAAGTAGTTAGTTGTTTGGGAATCTTTATTAGACAAATACAAGGTTGTCAGTTGAGTTTAGTTTTAATAGAAGATTAGGAAATTCTAAATTGAAATGGTTTTCTTTTTTTCGAGACGGAGTCTCGCTCTGTTACCCAGGCTGGAGTGCAGTGGCACAATCTCGGCTCACTGCAGGCTCCGCCTCCCAGGTTCACACCATTCTCTTGCCTCAGCCTCCCGAGTAGCTGGGACTACAGGTGCCTGCCACCACGCCCAGCTAATTTTTTGGTATTTTTAGTAGAGACGGGGTTTCACCGTGTTAACCAGGATAGTCTCTATCTCCTGACCTCATGATCCATCCTGCTCGGCTTCCCAAAGTGCTGGGATTACAGGCATGAGCCACCGCGCCCAGCCAAATGAAGTGGTTTACAATGTCATACCTGTGGCTGCAAATGTATAGTACTTTATTACATAAAACACTTTACATAGACACAGATGACTACATATATCAGGCCTACTATTAAAAATTCTAGCAGAGCTCTTAAGTTTTTTTGTTTTGTTTTTGTTTTTAAAAACAGCTTTATTGAGATATAATTTACATACATTGAAATTCATTCATTTAAAGTGTATAATTTAATGGCTTTTAGTATATTTATAGTTGTGCCATCAGCACAATTAAAATTTTAAGTTAAAAATTCTTTTGGCCAAATTATTTCTCACCTGACACAATTTTAGAATATTTACATTACCCTCAAAAAAGCCCCTGTGCCTCTTAGCCATTGTTCCCCACTCTGCCCATCACCCCCAGCCCTAAGCAAACACTAATCTACTTGCTGCCTGTGTAGATCATCTATTCTGGACGTGTCATATACCTGTAACCATACAATAGATGGTCCTTTCTGACTGGCTTTTTTTCACTTAACATAATGTTTTCAAGGTTCATCCATGTTGTAGGATGTATCAATACTTCTTTTTATTGTCAACAATAAACCATTGTATAGATATATCACATTTTATGTATACATTCATCAGTAGAATGTATTAAAATTGTGTCAGTGAAAAGATACGTGAATAGAAACTGTAATATGGTCCAAGGTTAAATATCAAAATATTTAGTGCCTCTAAAATGTAAAGTGTGGTGCTTGGTGCTGCTTGTACAGGAGAACAAAATTGAGTCTCTGCTTTTACGGTATTTGCAATCTAATGGGTAGACAAAGAACAAAAAAAGTAGTTGGAGAGGCTGAGTGCCATGGCTCACACCTGTAATCTCAGCACTTTGGGAGGCCGAGGCGGGTGGATCACCTGAGATTGGGAGTTTGAGTCCAGTCTGGCCAGCATGGTAAAACCCCATCTCTACTAAAAATGCAAAAATTGGCCGGGCGTGGTGGTGAGGGAAGCTGAGGCAGGAGAATCGCTTGAACCTGGGAGGCGGAGGTTGCAGTGAGCCAAGATTGCACCATTGCACTCCAGCCTGGGCAACAGAGCAAGATTCCCTCTCAAAAAAAAAAAAAGTAGTTAGAGCAAGGAGAGAGGACAAGAGGAGCTTAAACTTTTTTGGTTCCTTTTTTCTTTAATTTTTATGTTGAAATTACCTACAACATACACAATAAGTAAATTTAGGCATACAAAAAAGTTGTAAAAATAGTACGAAGGATTCCTGTTATGCTTCATCCAGATTCCCCAATGTTTCAAATGTTAGTATTTGACCACCCTAGTTTTATCAATCATTCTCTCTTTACACACCCACACACCCACACTCACCTACCCACCCACCTACCTTTTCCTACAGAGTTTGATATGAAGCTGCTTTACCTCTAAATGCTTCAGTGTACATTTCCTAAACATAAGGACATTCTCTTGCATAACTTCAGTACAGTTATCAAAATCTCATCCGTTAACATCAGTTCAGTATTATTGATTTGATGAACTGTTTAAACTATTTTTTTTTTTTTTTTTTTTAAAGACAGGGTCTTGCTTTGTGGCCCAGGCTGGAGTGCTGTGGTGCGGTCACAGCTCACTGCAGCGTCAAACTCCTGGGCGCAAGCAATCCTTCTGCCTCATACTCCTGAGTAGCTGGGACTGCAGTCATGAGCCACCGTGCTGGGCCTATATTTAAACTATTCAATAGCAATTTGGTTTTAACGAAATTAAAAGCAATTCAATACTGTTAGCTAATTTACTGACTTTATTTAGATTTTGCTAACTGTCCCACTAATGGACCTTTTTTTCTTGCTCAGAATTCGGTCCTTCATCACATGTTACATTATTTGTCCTGTCTCATTAGTGTCCTCTAATCTGGTGATACATCATAATGATGTGATTCTGATGTCTCAAAATGGGGTCACTCTGTCAAGTAGCATTGAGCTCACAGCAAAGTCACCCCTACTCCCCCCAGCGATAAACATATATAATGGACTGCTGTGACAACACCTGCCCTGACTGAGTGGCACCTGAGACCTGACACGAACCCATAGAAAGCGAAAGGTGGCTGAGATAATGAGAATAGACCCATTTGGGAGAATGGACTGCTGTGACAACACTTGCCCTCACTGGGTACCACCTGAGACCTGAAACGAACCCATAGAAAGTGAAAGGTGGCTGAGATAATGAGAATAGACCCATTTGGGAGGATCATAAAATGTGCCAGGACCAGGCCTTGCTCGAGACGCTTTTAGAGGCTGTGCCCAGGAGAGCTCTGAAGCTTTCTCGTGATTTTGGCATCTGCTGCCACCCGGAGAGAAGCAGCCACCACCCCCACAACTCCACCCCATCCCCACCCAGGGCATCCGAAGGACTTCGGGACCGTTCGGCTCATCTGTTTGCATGTTGGTCTCCCTAGCCAAGGGTTGTGCTTGGTTCCTCACAGCCCCCTTTTCTTCTGCCTCTGTGTTGAATATTGTTTGCATGATTGGTTGGCTGTGAAAGCCTCGCAATGAAACGTGAATTCGAGCTTATATTGCGTCGTTATGAAACCTTAGGGCGTAGGCTTCTCCTTTGGTCGGAGTCAGCACACCTGTGCAGAACCTTTTTTTTTTTTTTTTTTTTTGAGACGGAGTCTCGCTATGTCGCCCAGGGTGGAGTGCAGTGGCCGGATCTCAGCTCACTGCAAGCTCCGCCTCCCGGGTTTTTACGCCATTCTCCTGCCTCAGCCTCCCGAGTAGCCGGGACTACAAGCGCCCACCACCTCGCCCGGCTAGTTTTTTGTATTTTTTAGTAGAGACGGGGTTTCACCGTGTTAGCCAGGATGGTCTCGAACTCCTGACCTCGTGATCCGCCCGTCTCGGCCTCCCAAAGTGCTGGGATTACAGGTTTGAGCCACCGCGCCCGGCCACCTGTGCAGAACCTTGTTCACATAGCACCCTGCTTAAGGCCGGACAGCTGCAGCAGCTCCTTATGTCTTTCTTTGCCTTCATGCCTCTGATGCTTTTGAAGCGTGCTGGCCAGTTATTTTGTAGACTGTTCCTCAGTTTGCTTATGGCTGATGTTTTCTCACGATTAGATTCAGGTTTTGCGCTTTTGGCAGGAACTTCACAGAACTGCTGTTGTGTCCACACATATTGAGAGGCGCATGATGTCAATGTGTCCCATTATTGGTAAGGCAAACTTTGATCACTTGGTTGAGGTGGTGTAACTGCCAGGTTTTTCTCACTATAAAGTTACCATTTTTTTCTTTGTAATTAACAAGTACAATATCTTGTGGAGAGATACTTTGAGACTATTCATGTATACTATTTCTCATCTTATATTCACTGACCAATTTGAGCATTCTTGATGTGTTCGGCCTTAAACAACTGAGGTTTGCCAAATGTTTTTCTAATTCTGTAGTTCCTCTATTAGGGATTCTTCCACAAGTAAGAGCTTTTTCCCCCTCCCTTCCTTTCTTTAAGTGTGGACTCATAGATTTTTGTTTAATTCAATGGGTTGTAAATATCACTCGTCATTCTTTGTTTTGTTCAGCAAATTATCCCAGATGGTTCAGAGAGAGCATCTTTCTTTAGGCTTACTCCAGTGTCCCTGTGGTATGTCCCCATCCTTCCTTCAGGGTTTACTTTCTGGCACCACAGATATTCTGACTTACCTTGTGCTTTTTCTGTCCAGCCCTTGGATTGGAGCTCTAAGGAGCCCTTGTTCCTTTTACTGGAGAATGGCTTTTGGAAAACAGGACCTGGACACAGGCCAGGTATGCTCGTTGGTACTAGGATATTACTTCCTTTAGACCTTTTGAGTGGCAAAGTTAGAAAATATAGAGGCATACCTTGCTTTCGTGTTTTGCTTTATTGCATTTCACATATACATGCTTTTTACAAATTGAAGGTTTGTGGCAACCTTGCGTCAGATCTGTTTGTGCCATTTTCTCAACAGCATGCGCTCGTTTTATATCACTTTTTGGTAATTAATGATATTTCAAACTTTATTATTATATTTGTTACAATGATCTTTGATCAGTGGTCTTTGATGTTACTATTATAATTGTTTTGGGACACCACAAACTGCGCCCGTATGAAATGGTGAATGTAATAAATGTGTGAGCTCCGACTGCTCTAACAACCAGCTGATCCTTGGTCTCTCCTTCTCCTCTGTCCTCCCTATTACCTGAGACACAACAATATTGAAGTGGCCTCTCAGTGTTCGTAGAGAAAGGAAGATCTCATGTCTCTCGCTTTAAATCAAAAGCTAGAAATAATTAAGCTTAGTGAGGAAGGCATGTGGAAAGCCAAGGCAGGCTGAAAGCTAGGTCTATGGTGCCAAACAGTCAAGTGGTGAATACAAAGGAAAAGTTCCTGAAGGAAAATAAGTGTTACTCCAGTAAGTAGTAAATGGTGAAAAAGCAAAACAGTGTTATTGCTGATATGGAAGAGAATTTTTTTTTTTTTTTTTGGGATGGAGTCTCTCACTCTGTCACCCAGGCTGGAGTGCAGTGGCCCAATCTTGGCTCACTGCAACTTCTGCCTCCTGGGTTGGAGCAATTCTCCTGCCTCAGCCTCCTGAGTGTCTGGGATTACAGGTGCGTACTACTACATCTGGCTAATTTTTGTATTTTCAGTAGAGACGGGACTTCGCCATGTTGGCCAGGCTCGTCTTGAACTCCTGACCTCAGGTAATCTGCCCGCCTTGGCTTCCCAGAGTGCTGGGATTACAGATGTGAGCCACCGCGCCGGCTGGAAGAGATTTTTGTGGTCTGGATAAGTGATCAAATTAGTCACAACATTCCCTTAAGCCAAACGCTAAGCCAGAGCCATGCCCTCTCTTCAATTCTGTGGAAGTGGAGAAAGGTGAGGAAAAGATGGAAAGTAGCAGAGGTTGATTCATGAGGTTTAAGGAAAGAAGCCACTCCATAACATAGAAGTGCAAGTGCCGACGCAGAAGATGTAGCTGAGATCATTGATGAAGGTGGCTACACTACACAACAGATTTTTAAAGTGGATGAAACAGCTTTGTATTGTAAGAATATACCATCTAGGACTTTCATAGCTAGAGAGAAGTCAATGCCTGGCTTCAGAACTTCAAAGAACAGGCTACCTTTTTTTTTTTTTTTTATCTTGAGATGGAGTCTTGCTCTGTCGCCCAGGCTGGAGTGCAGTGGTGTGATCTTGGCTCATTGCAACCTCTACCTGCCAGGTTCAAGCGATTCTCCTGCCTCAGCCTCCCAAGTAGCTGGGATTACAGGGGCGCACCACCATGCCCAGCTAATTTTTATATTTTAGTAGAGACAGGGTTTCACCATGTTGGCTGGGCTGGTCTTGAACTCCTGACCTCAAGTGATCCTCCCTCCTTGGCCTCCCAAAGTGCTGGTATTACAGGTGTGAGCCATCGCACCCAGCCAGAACAGGCTAACTTTTTTGTTGGGATAATGCAGCTGGTGACTTTACGGCCAATGCTCATTTACCATTCTGAAAATCCCAGAGCCCTTTAGAATTATGCTAAATTGACTCTGCCTTGACTCTGCCTGTGTTCTAGAAATGGAATACTAAATCCTGGATTAGAGCATATCTGTTTACAGCACGATTTACTGAATATTTTAAGCTTACTATTGAGACCTACTGCTCAGACAGATTTCAAAATATTTATTACTGCTTATTAACAAGGCACCTGGTCACCCAAGAGCTCTGATGGAGATATATAGGGAGAATAATGTTTTCATGCTTGCTAACACAGCATCCATTCTGCAGCCCATGCATGCATCAGGGAGTCATTTTGACTTTCAAGTCTTATTCTTTAAGAAATATATTTGATAAGGCCATAGCTGCTATAGATAGTAATTCCTCCGATGCATCTGGGCAAAGTAAGTTGAAAACCTTCTGGAAAGGATTTATTATTGTAGATGCCATTAAGAGCATTCATGATTCATGGCAGCATTAACAGGAATTTGGAAGAAGTTGATTCCAACCCTCATGGATGACTTTGAGGGGTTCAAGACTTCAGTGGAGGAAGTAACCGCAGATGTGGTGGAAACAGCAAGAGAACTATTAGTAGAATTAGAAGTGGAGCCTGAAGATGGAACTGACTTGCTGCAATCTCACGATTAAACTTGAAAAATTGACGAGTTGCTTCTTTTTTTTTTGTTTGTTTGTTTTGAGATGGAGGCTGTGTTGCCCAGGTTGGAGTACAAGGGTGCGATCTTGGCTCACTTCACCCTCTGCCTCCTGGGTTCAAGCAGTTCTCCTGCCTCAGTCTCCCAAGTAGCTGGAATTACAGGCACCCGCCACCATGCCTGGCTAATTTTTGTGTTTTTAGTAGAGACTGGATTTCACCATGTTGGCCAGGCTGGTCTTGAACTCCTGACCTCAAGTGATCCACCTGCCTCGGCCTCCCAAAGTGCTAGGATCACAGGTGTGAGCCACTGCGCCTGGCCTAGATGAGTTGCTTCTTTTGGATAAGCAAAGAAAGTGGTTTCTTGAGATGGAATCTAATCCTGGTGAAGATGCTGTGAACATTATTGAAATAATAGCAAATGATTTAGACTATTATATCAACTTAGTTGATAAAGCCAGCAGCGAAGTTTGAGAGATTTGGCTCCAATTTTGAAAGAAGTTCTCCTGTGGGTAAAACATCATTAAATAGCATCACATGCTATAGAGAAGTCTTTCGTGAAAGAGCAAATCAATGTGGCAAACTTTACTGTAGTCTTTAAGACATCGTTGGCTGGGTGCAGTGGCTCACGCCTATAATCCTAGCACTTTGGGAGGCTGAGGCGGGAGGATCACTGGAGCCCAGAAGTTCGACACCAGCCTGGGCAACGTGTGGCGAAACCTCATCTCTACAAAAACACAAAAATTAGTTGAGCTTGGTGTGTGTCTGTAGTCCTAGCTTCTTGGAGGCTGAGGTGGGAGGATTGCTTATGCCTGGGAGGCAGAGGTTGCAGTGAGCAGAGATTGTGCCACTGCACTCAGCCAAATCTGGGTGACAGAGTGAGACCCTGTCACAAAAAAAAAAAAAAAAAAAAAAAGAAAGCAAAGAGGCCAGTCGAGGTGGCTCATGCCTATAATCCCAGCACTTTGGGAGGCCAAGGCGGGCAGATCACAAGGTAAGGAGTTCGAGACCAGCCTGGCCAACGTGGCAAAACCCCATCTCTACTAAAAATACAAAAATTAGCTGGACGTGGTGGTGGGTTCCTGTAATCCCAGCTACTCGGAAGGCTGAGGCAGGAGAATCGCTTGAACCCGGGAGGTGGAGTTTGCAGTGAGCTGAGAGATCTTGCCAATGCACTCCAGCCTGGGCGACAAGAGCAAGACTCTGTCTCAAAAAAAAGAACTTCTTGCAGCCACTTTAACCTTCAGCAGCCACCATCCTGATTAGTCAGCAGCCATCAACATGAAGATGAGACCCTCCACCAGCAAAAGCATTACAACTTGCTGAAGGTTCAGATACCTATTAGCATTTTTTAGCTATCAAGTATTTTAAAATTAAGGTCTATACATTTTTTTAGACATAATGCTGTTGTACACTTAATAGACTACAGTATAATGTAAACATAACTTTTATATGTACTGGGAAACCAAAAAATTTGTGTGACTTACCTTATTGGGGTATTTGCTTTATTGTGGTGGTCTGGAACAAAACCTGCAATATTTCTGAGGTATGCCTGTATGTTGATGTATTTGTGGGTGTGTATGTGTGTAGTATTTTTTTGTTTTGTGTTTTTGAGAGTCTCAGTCACCCAGACTGGAGTACAGTAACATGATCTTGGCTCACTGCAGCCTCCATCCCCCGGGCTTATATGATCTTCTCACCTGAAGTAGCTGGGACTTCAGGTGCGTGCTACCATGACTGTCTAATTTTTATATTGTTTTGTAGAGACAGGATTTTGCCATGTTGTCAAGGGTGAGCTGAAATGATCTGCCAGTGTTGGTTTCCCAAAGTGCTACAATTACCACACCTGGTTTTATGTGTATATTTCTATGTCTGTCTGTGTATTAAAATCATAAATTCATGCTGATATGTTAAATTTTGATACCTGATAGTTTGTTCGTTCTTATGTGTAATCCCTCATTTGACACCAAGAAATAGGCTCTCATTAGGCACAATATGTTACTTATTTGCTCAATTTTAGAATACATTTAAAGTAGTTTTAGAATTGTTCACCCCTGCCACTCCTAATTTAGTAACCAGAGTATAACATTTATTTGCAGCTCTTTTATTCTTTAGCCTGAGACTTGGAGTATGTAGTCAAAATACTGTGTTCCAAAGTTACATAGGTTAGTTTCTCCCCAAACTCCTTCTCTCCCACCTTCAGTGTGATTATGTTATTATTTTTGAAATATAGTTAAGTTCATTTGTTTCTGTTTGTATTCCATTTTGGGTCTCCCATGTCCTTGTTGAATAATTGATTCCACCAAGTGCAAAATTAACATGTTTCTAAAAATCAGAACTAAGGGGGAGGTATAGTGTCTCATGCCTGTAATCTCAGCACTTTGGTAGGCCAAAGAGGGAGGATTGTCTGAGCCCAGGAGTTCAAGAGCAGCCTGGGCAACATATTGGGACCCCATCTCTATTAAAAAAAAAAAAAAAGCTGGGCATGGTGGAGCACACCTGTAATCTCAGCTACTTGGGAGGCTGAGGTGTGAGGATCCACCTATCAGCTACCTGGTATGCTGAGGTGGGAAGATCGCTTGAGCCCAACAAATCAAGGTTGCAGTGAATTGTGATTGTGTCAGTGTACTTCAGCCTGGGCCAACATAGTGAGACCCTGTCTCTCTCTCTCTCTCTTTCTCTTTCTCTCTCTCTATCTCTCTCTCTCTCTCACACACACACACACACACACACACACACACAGAGTACAGTACAGTACCTTGCTTAGAACATTGCCGTTAGGCTCTGTGCCATGGGACTATATTTTAGATAGGTCTCTTAAGTATTTTTATATGTACTGGGAAACCAAAAATTTATGTGACTCAGGAGACCTGTACAGTACCTAAGGAATTAAACTCCTTAGAAAGAGGGAGAGGGAGAAGCAATACTACTACTTTACCATGTAGTAAATTCTATTCATTTGGAAACAGCATTGTAATCCTGTGAAGGTTATCTAGAATCCCTTTCAGTTCCAGAATTCCATGATTCCTGTGTGCCTGGACACTAGTAACTTCTAGTGTTCCTTCCTTCCCATTTTTTCCCTAACTGCCCTCCCTTCCTGAAGTGAAAAATGGTATCATGTTTCACATCTAATCATTTTCTACATTTTAATGAATCCATACTTGATTCTGTCCAGTGAACTTCTCTATGATAATTCCTTACTTTTTTTTTTTTTTTTTGAGGGGGAGTCTCACTGTTTCCCAGGCTGGGGTGCAGTGGCACAATCCTTACTCACTGCAACCTTCGCCTCCCTGGTTCAAATTATTCTCCTGCCTCAGCCTCCCAAATAGCTGGGATTAGAGGCACCTGCCATCACACCTGGCTAATTTTTGTATTTTTAGTACAGAAGAGGTTTCACCATGTGGCCAGGGTGATCTCGAACTCCTGACCTCAAGTGGTCCACCCACCTTGGCCTCCCAAGTCCTGGGATTACAGGCATGAGTCACTGCGCCCGGCCACTTCTTTCTTTCTTTCTTTCTTTTTTTTCTTTGAGACGGAGTCTTGCTCTGTCAGCCAGGCTGGAGTGCAGTGAGTGGCACGATCTTGGCTCACTGCAAGCTCCGCTTCCTGGCCACTTACTTCTTTTTATATAATGGTAAACCAGTGCATTTGATTCAGTAAGTGATTTCAGTAATATGAAGAAGATAAGAATAATAATATAATCAAATCTGCATAGAATGAGTAGACTAGGAGCTCTGAATTTTAATCTTAATGTTATTACTGATTTTTATATGTGACTTTTGAGAAGGCTACTTAATTTTATATGTTTGTACATTAATGAGTTAAAGTATGGATTTCTATCCTCTTATGTGTGACATTAGATTGTAAGGCAGTAATACATAGATGTTAAAGAATACTGGTCAGGCATAGGGCAAAAACATTTTTTTTTTTTTTTTTTTTGAGACGGAGTCTGGCTCTGTCGCCCAGGCTGGAGTGCAGTGGCCGGATCTCAGCTCACTGCAAG
Organism: Macaca nemestrina; assembly: GCF_043159975.1. Classification (NCBI taxonomy): domain Eukaryota; kingdom Metazoa; phylum Chordata; class Mammalia; order Primates; family Cercopithecidae; genus Macaca; species Macaca nemestrina. Next base: position 32,170,594 of record NC_092136.1, on the reverse strand, counting down.
CTCCGCCTCCCGGGTTTACGCCATTCTCCTGCCTCAGCCTCCCGAGTAGCTGGGACTACAGGCGCCCGCCATGTCGCCCGGCTAGTTTTTTGTATTTGTTTTAGTAGAGATGGGGTTTCACTGTGTTAGCCAGGATGGTCTTGATCTCCTGACCTCGTGATCCGCCCATCTTGGCCTCCCAAAGTGCTGGGATTACAGGCTTGAGCCACCGCGACCGGCCGGCAAAAACATTTTTTAAGGCTTGGTCACAAAGTGAGTTTATTTAATTCTGTACACTGTAGCTGTAAAATATGTGGTAGATGTAATACCATGCAAACCAGGCTGATCTGTCATTTTATATCAGGTTTTAATGACTATATTTAAGAATTGTTTATACATCCATTCGATGTGGTCGTCCCTTGATATCTGGGGGATTGGTTCCAGGACCCCCCAAGGATATCAAAATCCACAGACACTCAAGTCCCTTGTATAAAATGGCATAGTATTTCCACATAAACTATGCACTGCCTCCTGTATACTTTAAATAATCTCTAGATTACTTATTATAATGCCTAGTACAGTGTAAGTGCTTTGTGAAGAGTTATACTGTATTGTTTAGGGAATATTTACAAGAAAAAAAGTCTGTATGTGTTCTGTACAGATATGATCATCCATTTTTTAATCTGTGGTTGGTTAAGACCATGAATGTAGAACCCACAGGTACAGAAGGCTGACTGTAGTTACTTGTAGGTTAAAAGAAGACCTTAGTGGTGGTTTAAAAATTTTTGGAATAAAAGCCTTTAATGTCAAAGGTTATTAGTTTTTTCCTTGTGCTATATATGTAGCTTTGTTTTAAAGGCACATATAGCTTCATGAATGTACGATGTCAATAGAATGTAATGGTATCTTGGATTAGATGTCCTTCCTGACCTCACACACTGCAAAATGTGTGTACCTATTTGTTCTGAGTCTTCAGCATTTTCCTGTGAATGGAATTCAGCACCCTGAACGTTATTAACAGCATGTGTGCTACCATGGAAGAGTGCCAGTTCAGTGGCCAGTGAATAATTTAGGCATCAGCTGGTGTGGCAAGATTGTATTACTTAGGACAGAGAATCTAATATGTGCTAAACTTTGACATTAAAAAGAACAAACATTTCTTTTGTGAGAAAACATTGCATTACAAAGAATGTTGTGTATATCTAAAAACCAGTATACTAAATTAAAAATTATTTTATATATATATATTTATGTTATTGAGATGGAGTCTCTCTCTGTCACCAGGCTGGAGTGCAGTGGCACCATCTTGGCTCACTGCAATCTCCGCCTCCCAGGTTCAAGCGATTCCTCTGCCTCAGCCTTCCAAGTAGCTGGGACTACAGACACGCATCACCATGTCCAGCTAATTTTTTGTATTTTAGTAGGGACGGGGTGTCACCATGTTGGCCAGGATGGTCTTCATCTCCTGACCTCGTAATCTGCCCGCCTTGGCCTTCCAAAGTGCTGGGATTACAGGTGTGAGCCACTGCGCCTGGCCAATTAAATATTTTTTAAGTTAAAAAAGTAATGGAAGCGACCGGGCTTAGTGGCTCACGCCTGTAATCCCAGCACTTTGGGAGCCGAGGCGGGTGGATCACTGAGGTCGGGACTTTGAGACCAGCCTGACCAACATGGAGAAACCCCGCCTCTACTAAAAGTGCAAAATTAGCTGTGCTTGGTGGTGCATGCTTATAATCCCAACTACTCGGGAGGCTGAGGCAGGAGAATTGCCTAAACCCAGGAGGTGGAGGTTGCAGAGAGCCGAGATCATGCCATCACACTCCAGCCTGGGCAACAGGAGCAAAACTCCGTCTCAAAAAAAAAAAAAAAAAAAAGGGCAATGGAAGCTCTGTCAGACAAAATTCAATAATAGAGAAAGGATATGAAGTAGGGACAATTTATCCTTTTATATTGTGGCTGTATTTTAGAATTTGACAAAATACACATTATACTTCATTTAACCAGTCCTCAATGATGTACATTCAGTTTTTTTATTATGTCAGAGAGAACCTTTTTCTGTGTCCATGGATACTTTTAGGCACATTTTCGTAACATATTTCTAGAGGGAGAATTGTTAGGTCAAAGCATATGTACCTTTTGACCTTTTGCTCATGGACACTGCCAAATTTCCTTCAGAAATAAGCTAGTCTGGTTTATCATCTCATCAGTAGTGTGAAAATGCCCTTTTCTTCACATTCTTGTCATGACAAGGATATTTCTGGTCTTTCACATTATTGGCTTTGAATAGGCAAAAACCAAAACTTTTTATTTTTGTTTTTTGAGATGGAGTCTTGCTCTGTCACCCAGGCTGGAGTGCAGGGGCACGATCTTGGCTCGTTGCAGCCTCTACCTCCCAAGTTCAGATGATTCTCCTGCCTCAGCCTCCCAAGTAGCTGGGATTACTGGCTTGCGCCACTATACCTGACCAACTTTTGTATTTTTTGGTAGAGGCAGGGTTTCACCACATTGGCCAGGTTGGTCTTGAACTTCTGACCTTAAGTGATCTGCCCACCTTGGCCTCCCAAAGTGCTGGGATTGCAGGCTTGAACCACCGTGCCTGGCCTATTTTTAATTTTAATTTTTCACTATTCTGTATTACCTTGAAATAAGTTTTAGGTCTGTTTTCTCTTTCTTTTTTTTTTTTTTTGAGACGGAGTCTCGCTCAGTCGCCCAGGCTGGAGTGCAGTGGCGCGATCTTGGCTCACTGCAAGCTCCGCCTCCCAGGTTCATGCCACTCTCCTGCCTCAGCCTCTCAAGTAGCTGGGACTACAGGCGCCCGCCACCACGCTAATTTTTTGCATTTTTAGTGGAGACGGGGTTTCACCGTGTTAGCCAGGATGGTCTGGATCTCCTGACCTCGTGATCCACCCGCCTCACCCTCCCAAAGTGCTGGGATTACAGGCGTGAACCACCTCGCCCGGCCTGTTTTCTCTTTCATATGTTATTGAGGTAGATACTCTTATGTGAGGAATAAGAATCTAAAAGCAAACAGTTCATAAAATAATGATATTTACTGACTGCTTAGGTTCAGCCACTGTGCTAGAAACTTTACATAATTACCCTTTACTCTGACATCAACAATAATAGATGATAATACTATCTTCATTTTACAAATAGGGACATTGAGATTCAGATACGTTAAGCAGCTTGTCCAGTGGTGTACAGCTAATAAACTGCAGAGCTATGATTTGAGTTCAGTTGTGGATCTCTATTCCCCACAATCCTTCTCCAGGGATTTTCTCTTATCTTCCTGAAAATCTCTCAAAGACACGGATGAGTTTTTTGTTAATCACCAAATCTGGTGGATTTTTTTGTTTGTTTGTTTTTTAAGTTCTCATCTGGTTGAACCTTTATCATTCAGCACAATTAGTGCTATATTTTATTGAAACTTTCTTTCCTGGCTTCCTAAACAATTTTTTGTATTTTTTTTTTTTTTTTTTTGAGACAGAGTCTTCACTCTGTCATCCAGGCTGGAGTGGTGTGATCGTGGCTCACTGCAGCTCTATGTCACCCAGGCTGGTCTTGGACTCCTGGGCTCAAGCGTTCCTCTTGCCTCAGCCTCCTGAGTAGTTGGGACTACAGGTGGGCATGCTACTGTACCCGGCAGGAAGCACATAACTTTAAAGCTGAAGATATTTTAAAAAACGTTTACATAGACATTTTGTCTAACTTAATTTATAAAAGAGGGCAGCTGAAATCCAATATACTTAAATGAGAATTGGTATATCAACATTTATAGATAACTCTTTTACTTAATTTTTATGTGTATGTTATAGGTATGTATTTGATTTTGAGTAATAATAAAGTGAAAATACAATTATACTTTTAAGGAAAGCATTCATTGTAAATGATTAAGTATAATTGGAGAAATTGTCAATTTGTGATTGTAAAAACAGGATACCATTTTCAAACAAAATACTTAGAAAATAAATTCCTTGAGGGAATTTTTGCTTGTAATATGGTTTTGAAGCTGTCTAACATGACGGAAATGTGTTTAAATTTATTAAAGAGTTTACTTGCTCTGAATTGCTTTTTTTTTAAAAAAATTTAAGTCATAAAACTATGAAACAATATACTTATGTCTGATAGTGCTAAATAATAAGTAATTATATTTCCATATTTATTCACAGGCTTATAATTTTAGTTCTGCCATTTATCGTGTCACCCTGAGCAAGTTGTTTGACCTTTCTTGACCTCAATTTAGTCATCTGTAATGTAATGATGATAGTAACTACCTCACAGGTTGTTGTGAAGGTTAAACTCCATAATGTATATAAAGTATTTAATACAGTCTTAGGACATTGTGTACATCTTATAGGTAGAAGCTATTAAAGTGGCATGGTTTAAAAGAAAATTATACAGTAGTAATGATATGATGATAGGGAGTCTCCCACAGTTGTTTCCTGGTAGCCTGCTTTTGGTATTAATGTGCTGCTGTTGCTTTTCAGAGAAGAATCTTTGAAAGCTTACAAGAAGTGGCTTTGTATGAATAATGATAGATGCATCCACTGTGTTTTTTTTTTTTTTTTTTGCGATGGAATCAGTCGCCCAGGCTGGAGTCCAGTGGCGCGATCTTGGCTCACTGCAACCTCCGCCTCCCAGGTTCACGCCATTCTCCTGCCTCAGCCTCCCGAGTAGCTGAGACTATAGGCACCCGCCACCGCGCCTGGCTAATTTTTTGTAGTTTTAGCAGAGACGGGGTTTCACCGTGTTAGCCAGGATGGTCTTGATCTCCTGACCTCGTGATCTGCCCGCCTCGGCCTCCCAGAGTGCTGCGATTACGGGTGTGAGCCATCACGCCTGGCCAGATGCATCCATTTAAAAATAAACTATCTTATTGAATTGTAAGATAGTTTAATGTGTACAAGTAGTATGAAAACAGCATGGTAAACATTTATAGTATGAACACACTTATATAACCACTAGCCCAGGCTGGAGTGCAGTGGCACGATCTCTGCTCACTGCAAGCTCCGCCTCCTGGGTTCACGCCATTCTCCAGCCTCAGCCTCCGGAGTAGCTGGAACTACAGGCACCTGCCACCACGCCCGGCTAATTTGTTTGTTTTTTTTTTTTTTTTTTGTATTTTTAGTAGAGATGGGGTTTCACCATGTTAGCCAGAATGGTCTCGATCTCCTGACCTCATGATCTGCCCACCTTGGCCTCCCAAAGTGCTGGGATTATAGGCGTGAGACACCGTGCCTGGCCTGCAGTGTTTTGACTTTATATACATACTTGGTTGTTTTTTTCTTGTTGGGGTGTGTGTGTATGTGTGTGTGAGTGAGACAGTGAGTGATTTTAAAAGATACTCTCTTTATGAAACCTTTGGGAAAATGTCTTCAATTTTGTGGCTTGCTTTTGATTGCCATTTGTGTCCTATTTAAGAAGGGTTTACCTTCTCTGAAGTACTGTGATATTTTCCTGTTTCCTTTTTAAAACTTTATTCTTTCACCTTTTACATTTATATTTGCCACCCATCTGGAATTGATTTTTGTGTATGATATGAGGTAGAGATTAAGATGCGTTGTTTTTCCCATGTGGCTATCCCTAAACTGAGCATCATTTATTATTTTACTGCATAGCAGTGACAGCTGCCATATTCTTGAATCAGGTGACCTTATATGTGTGGGTCTGTTTTTGGACTCTTTATTCATCATTTTGGCTGTTCTTCTGCCTGTGTCAGTGTCATTACCATAACTGATAGTGTAAATCCTCTTGATTGTTCTTCAGGAGCCTATTTTTTTGTCCTTTGCATTTCTAGATGAATTTTATGAACTGTAAATTTCCGCAAAACTATTTTATTTTCAACGTATATTTTCTCCTAAGTATGTTTTGAGAGTTACTTTCTGTCAGCACTTTATCATTCCATTTAATTCTGCTTTCTATTATTTCTATAGAAAATTGGCTACTTTGATGGCAATATGTCCTCTTTCCCCCTCTGGCTGCATTTAGGGTTTTTCTTTGTCTTTTGTTTAAGCACTTGATCTACAGGTGTGTGCCTAGGTGTGTGTGTGTGTGTGTGTGTGTGTGTGAGTGTGAGTGAGAGATTCTACTTGGGGTTTATAGAGCTTCTTGAATCTCTTAATAGCTTTCCCCAGTTTTGGAAAATTCTCAGGCAGTATCTCTGCAAGTATTTCTTTTAACTTTTTTTTTGTTGTTAACATTCATTTTCTCTTTCTCCTTTGCTTCTGGCATTTTAGTTCTATATATATAAGACTTTAAAAATGATCTGTGTATTTCTGATGCTTTCCCTTCCCTCAATACTTTTTTTACATTTTACTGTTTTTCTGTTTCAATCTGTGTATTTTCAGTCTGGCCTATTGTTTAAAAATTCCTCTTCTCACCAATATTTTACTGTGAAACTTTTAAAAAATAATAGTAATAATAAAATTAAAAAGATGGATTTGTGAACAAAAGTTCTCTGAAAAGGAATTTAGAGGAAACAGGGTTTATTCAAGTGAGCAGTTTGCAAACTAGGGAAGACCTAGCCTTCTGTGTAAAATGAAGATGCTTTCCAGAGATCAAAGAAAGGGATTATCTTTATTTATTTTTTATTTATTTGCCCAGAGATCACCCTCAACCTGAGGGAGGGATTGTCTTTTATAGAGGTCCCACCCAGGTTCCCACTCAGGTCCATTTATGCAAATAGAGGATAAGAACTTGCTCCCTTTTTCCTTCCTTCCCTCCCCTTTGTTAAGAGACGGGGTCTTGCCATGTTGCCCAGCCTGGCCTCCAACTTGTGGCCTCAAGTGATCCCTCCCATATTGGTCTCCTAAAGTGTTGGGATTACAGGAGTGTCACCACACCCAGCCCAAACTTGCTTAGTTCTGATTGGTTCACTGGTTGGTTCAGGCAGAATATATAGGAACAGGAAGCTATGAAAGTCCCAAAGTTAAACAGACATGTAAGTTTCCCTGGAACTCATAGTAAGTGTGTGACCTCTAGTCAGCAAAAATGGCTGCTTGACTCTATTTTTAATTTAGACCCAGTTAGCCACTCAGGATCCACCTTGAAGGATTGGCTCTTTCGGGGTTCACAGATTATACATCAAACACACATACACCCATCACCTGGATTCTACAGTTAACATTTTGCAACATTTATCCCATCTTTCCCTCTATCCATTTATCAATCCATCTTTATGAGGCAATTCAGAGTAAGTTATAGATACCAGTACACTGTACTGCTAAACACTTCAGCATGTGTATCATAAAGTAAAGCTTAATTTTTGTGGTTCTTTTTTTGGAGGTAAATTTTATATATGGAGAGATGTACAGGTGGTATTTATAAGTCAAGTTATGGGTAGCCATTTGTTGAATTTGTTTTTTAAAAAGTAGATTCCAACTTTCTGCTGAAGTTCTCTGCCATTCCATCCATTTTCTTGAACATTTCTATTGTTATTTTAAAGTCTCTGTTTTAAAATTTCAGTAGCTGGATAACTGTGGGGATGCTTCTACCAATATCTTTTCCCCTGTTGGTTTTTGGCATTTGATTATATTTCTTGTTAGACTGACAACTTTGTTTTTTAGCATTGGTCATTGGGTATGAAAAATTCTTGACATATGCTGTTCAATATGGTAGCCATTAATCACTGTGGCTATCTATCTATCTGTTTGTCTGTCTGTCCATCTATTGAGAAAGAGGGTCTTGCTGTGTCATGGAGTACAGTGGCACCATCTTGGCTCACTGTTACTTGGGTGTCCCAGGTTCAAGGGATTATCCTGCCTCAGCCTCTTGAGTAGCTGGGATTACAGGTGTGCACCACCACGACCCAGCTAATTATTGTATTTTTAGTAAAGATGGGGTTTTGCTATGTTGGCCAGGCTGGTCTCAAACTCCTGGCCTCAAGTGATTTGCCCAACTTGGCCTCCCGGAGTGCTTGGATTACAGGTGCGAGCCACCGTGCCCAGCCTATTTTAAGTTTAAATTAATTAAAATTAAATAAATTTTACAATTCAGTTCCTCAGTTACATTAGCCACATTTCAGGTGCTCAATAGCTACATGTGCAGATAGAGCTAGTACAAATAGTACCGATAAGGAACATTTCCATTCTTGCAGAAAGTTCTATAGGACAGCGGTATGCTAATGAGTCTACATGAAATCTTCCTCCAGAGAAAATGCAGTTTTATGCTGGAAGGCAGATCAAGTAGGTAGATCATGTTATTCTAAGGGAGACCAGTCTATTTCAGTTTGTCTTTGTTCTAGTAGTGCAGCCCTTTGTGGTTTTGCTTGAAAAGCCTGAGGCATCTGCCAAGGCCACGCTTCCTTGGTAAGTTCTGAATTCCAGGTTTTGTTTTGCCAGCCCAGTGGGATGGCTGCAGGCTCTTGACTGCTACTTACTGTTCAGCCTCTATGCCTTACTTTGAATTGGTGACTACCTTAAGGATATATAAGGCTCACTTTAGTTTTCTCTTTACTCTGGGATTTTATTCTCTCAGGTCCTGGCTGTGTTGTCTGTTCTCTGATGACTTTGCACATTCTTTTTAAAATTGTTTTTTGTTTTTCTGAGATGAAGTCTTGCTCTATGGCCCAGGCTAGAGTACGGTGGTAAGATCACAGCTCACCACAGCTGGTGACCCCCTGGGCTCCAGTGATCCTCCCACCTCAGCCTCCTGAGTGGCTAGGACCACAGGCATGTGCCACAACACCTGACTCATTTTTTCATTTTGTGTAGAGACGAAGTCTTGCAGCCCAGACTGGTCTCAACTGCTGGGCTCAAGTGATCCTCTAACCTTGGCCTCCCAAAGTGCGAGGATTACAGATGTCAGTCCACCATGCCTGGCCTTTTTTGTTTGTTTTTTTAATAGACTATTTTGTCGAGTACTTTTAGGTTCTCAGAAAAATTGAGCAGAAAGTGCTGAGTTCCTGTATACCCCCTGCCTCTGTACACATACAGCCTGCCACTATTGACATCCTGTACCACAGTGTACATTTGTTAGAATTGATAAACCTCCATTGATGCATTGCTATCACTCAAAGTCAGAAAACACCCTTTTTTGTTTTTGTTTTTAAAGAGATGGAGTCTTGGCCATGTGCAGTGGCATATACCTTTAATACCCGCAATTTGGGAGGCTGAGGCAGGAAGATCGCTTGAGGCCAGGAGTTCATGACCAGCTTGGGCGGCATAGCAAGACCCTGTCTCTACACACACACACACACACACCATGAAAAAATACACCTTTTAATTTTTTTGTATGTGTGTGTTTTGTAGAGACAGGGTCTTGCTATGTTGCCCAGGATGGTCTTGAACTCCTGGCCTCAAGCTATCCTTTTGCCTCAGCATCTGGAGAAGCTTTAACTACAGACATGCACCACTGTCTGACTACACATAGCTATTTTTATGTGTATATTTTTTCTAGCTTTTATAGTTGTTCAGTATCCTTCCATTTTCTTTATTAGACAGAATGTAATTCAGTATATTTGAAGGTACCTTGATGGCTCCTGGCAGTTCTCTAGACTGTTTTGGATTACTGGTTTTGATAGGAAATTATGCAGGGTGTGTTATATGGAGGAGTGTTATATTTTCACGTTCACTTTAATCCCCCTCTTCTATAAAGTTGGCTAATGTTGTTGGCTATTCCATATGATATCAAAAACCTGAGAATTTCATTTAAAATACAGATTAAAATGGAATGTATTTGGGGAGCATTGTGTCTGTATATTTTGCATTCATTGACTACATCTTTAAGGAGTGATTTAAGTTTGTAAAAGACTCTGCCAGGGATTGTGTGAAATATACAAATGAGAGACAGTTTCTGATCTTTCCAGTCTTCTTAACAGAGTTGATAAGATACGTATATAAATATTATGAGGACTCTTTGTAGAGGGCACATTTTATTTCTAATATGGTTTACAATTTAAGTTTTTGTCTTGCCACTATGATTTATTGACCCTGGGGAAATCACTCAAGCACTCTTAACTTGTGATGCTTTTGGGTTTAAGGGAGATTAGTTATGTGCCAAGTGCTTTACTTGGTTTTATTGTCACAATAATCCAGAAAGGCAAGTATATCTCTCATTTACAAATGAATGAATTGAGGCTGCAGTGACGTTTACAATTCACATAAGGCATTGAGTTTGTAAGTAATTGCCAGAGTTGGGATTTGAATTTAGTTCTCTGTAACTCCAAAGTCTGTATTTATTTGATTATCCCAGCACATAACAATTGTTCTAAGAATCATTAATAGGTGTTACTTGAAAAATTGATGGTAATAATATGTTTTCTAATAAGCGCCTTGAAAAAATCAAGTATAAGATAGCATCACTCTTGTAGTAATCCTGCTAAAAATTAACTGAATTTTCTTATGAGAAAATATTAAATAAACACCAATTGAGGGATATTGTACAAAATAACTGGTATGTATTCTTAGAAAATGGCAGTGTCATGAAAACCACAGAAATACCAGGGAGCTATTCTAGATAAGCAAAACTAAAGAAACATGAATCTGGGATTTGTTTTTTTTGAAGTATTGTTTGCTATAAAGGAAGACATTATTGGGATAGTTCGCAACATTGAATTGTAATATTGTATTAATTTCCTGATTTTGACAAATATACTGTAGCTATGCAAGAGCTTGCTTTGGGGAAGTACACACTGAATGAAGCATTTAGAAGTAAAGGGGTACAGTGTCTGCCACTTAACTCTCAAACAGTTCAGAAAAATTGTATTTGTGTGTATATATAAAAGAGAGAAAGAGTTAAGGCAAATGGAGTAAAGTGTTAACATTTGGGGAATCTAGTTGAGGGGTATTATCAGAATTGTGCTATTTTTTGCAACTTTTCTGTAAGTCTGAAATTATGTCAACATGATCAGTTAAAGGAAAAAAAAAGTATAGGAAAAATACTAATTGATTTTTCTAGCTGTTAAGTGATACTTTAAGAAATGGTGTGCTCCAGAGCACCATGAGATTATGTGAGATCACCTGATGAACCAGTGTGTAATTTTCTATGTGCTCATTTATGCACAAGTACCTGGTCTTATGGTTAAATAATGCATTTATTTTATTTTTTATTTATTTATTTAAAAAAAATTTTTTGAGAGGGTCCAGGCTGGAGTGCAGTGTTACAAAGACAGCTCACTGCAACCTTGACTTCCTGGGCTCATGCGATCCTCCTGCCTTGGCTTCCCAAATAGCTGGGACTGCAGGTGTGCTTGATGATGTCTGTATAGATGGGGCCTTGCTCTGTGCCCAGGCTGGTCTCGTACTCCTGGGCTCAAGCAATCCTCCTTCCATGGACTCCCAAGATGCTGGGATTACAGGCATGAGCCACTGCACCTGGCTGAATAATGCATTTAATAGTTCATACAATAAAAAATGATTTATCTACATGGTGGTGAGGAACTTGAACTGTCACTCAGACTACATAGGTTTGTATAAGCCCCACCATTCACTAACTGAGAGATCGTGAAAAGTTACTTTTGCACTTAGTTTTCTCGTGTCTCAAATGGGATAACGTATCTACCTCAAAGGGTTTTGTTAGGATTAAGTGAGATGATTAATGTAAAACATTTAGCACAGAATCTGACTCTAGGCTGGGTGGGGTGGCTCATACCTGTAATTCCAGTACTTTGGGAGGCCCAGGTGGGTGGATCACTTGAGGTCAGGAGTTCAGGACCAGCCTGGCCAATGTGGTGAAAACTCGTCTCTACTAAAAATACAAAAAAATTTAGCGGCATGGTGGCAGGTGCCTATAATCCCAGCTACTTGGGAGGTTGAGGCAGGAGAATCACTTGAACCCGGGAGGCGGAGGTTGCAGTGAGCCGAGGTGGTGCCACTGCACTCCAGCCTGGGTGACAGAGAGAGACTCCGTCTCAAAAAAAAAAACCAAAACGAAAAAAGAATCTGACTCTAATAAGTACTCAATCAACATTTTAAATTATTGTTAATAATTATTACAAAGTTAGAAAGTTAAATCATTTATTGCAGTTAAATAATTTTTGTTGTCTGATTTAGCCTAAACTTACCTAATAGATTATGAATGAGCCTGTGTTGGTGTTTTACTGACAATACATTATAATTTTAAATATACTTCATAGATAAATTTAAGACATAATTGGATTGTTCCATACTTACCTCCTAATCACCTGTAAAATAAGGATACTTACATTTATTTTGTTATGTCATACAATAAGATATTCGAAAAGATTGTAAAATCCAAATGCAATACAAATACGTAATACTAATAATATAGTGCATATATATGGGCTGTGATAATCATACATTAATTTGTCGACATTAACATGTAAAGAACAGATACATGCTACCTCAGTTACTGACATGTTTTGTCTTTATTTTCCACAGATACTTTTTGTGTTACCCTACCAATCTGGTCCCTTAGCTTCTCTCTCTTGATGTATGTTAGTAATGTTCTCATAGTCTTCTCTTACATATCATGAGATTTTTGATAGAATCTTGCTCTGTTGCCCAGACTGGAGTGCAGTGGCGTGATCTTGACTCACTGCAACCTTCGCCTCCCGGGCTCAAGCAATTCTCATGCCTCAGCCTCGCGAGTAGCGGGGATTACAGGCACGCGTCACCACACCTGGCTAATTTTTGTATTTTTAGTAGAACAGGGCTTCACCATGTTGGCCAGGATGATCTCAATCTCCTGACCTCGTGATCCACCTGCCTGGGCCTCCCAAAGTGCTAGGATTATAGGCGTGAGCCACTGCCCCGGCGCTAGCTAAATTGTTTATTTGTAGAGACGAGGTCTCGCTGTGTTGCCCAGCCTTGTCTCAAACTTCTGGACTCAAGCTGTCTGCCTGCCTTGGCCTCCCAAAGTGATGGGATTACAGATGTGAGCCACTGTGCCTGGCCCTGACTCCTACTTTTATAAAATATTAGATATTGATCAGTCATAGAAATGCAAATTATTGCTGTGTTCATCTTTTTCGGTAGTGGGCTGTAAACTATATTTGTGGCATATTGGTAACAAATATTAAATCTTCGCTGTCTTCTATCCTTCATCTCTTGAGTATAAAATTTAATAGGCTTTGAAAATATTTGTTATTGCTGTTATTCTTTGTACTTGGTGCTTTGATCTGGATCATTGTCCTGCATACTTAAAAGATTAAGTGGCCTTTCAATAAGGATATTTTGAATTGTGATATTTTTAGTCTGAGACACAAACTACATTTGAATGAGTATCTATTTTAAGAGCCTGTACTTTGATTACATTTCAACATGTAATTGTAACACGGATAGTTGTGGTTATAGAGTCATAAAAACAATCTGCATAAATGTCCAGTATTCTGTAGTGATGTTATTTCTTCTTATATCAAAAACATTCATAACAAAAAGTACTTGTAGAAGCAGTTGATCATCTGTTTTGAAATCTATCTACCTTTCTAAGAATGTTGAGGGTTTGTTGCTTGTTTTAAAAAAGCACCATTCTATGGGATATTGAAAAAGCTGCTTTAACATGAAATAAACTCACTAGTAGTATTTTGACAGTCATCCTTCTGTTAAAGTTCCACCTGTGGAAATGCTGTTCTCTATTTTCATAAATTTTAGTTGCATTATGATTTGTAAGAAGTCTTGCAGGTACTGTAGTGTAAATTCCCCTGTTATGCTAAGAGTCTCCTTTATGGTATCCTCTACACAGCGACAGAACCTGGAAGGGACATCTCCAATATTCCTTTCCTCCTGAGGCAACACATTCCCACTTCAAATACATGTATTAGAAAATTGTTCCTGGCTGGGCATGGTGGCTCACACCTGTGTTCCCAGAACTTTGGGAGGCTGAGGTAAGGGGATCACTTGAGGCCAGGAGTTTGAGACCAGCCTGGGCAATGTAGCAAGACCTTGTCTCTACAAAAAATAAAAAACATTTGGTGGGCATGGTGGTGCATGCCTGTAGTCCCAGCTACTTGGGATGCTGGAAGGAGAAGGATTGCCAGACCCTGGAGGTTGAGACTGCAGTAAGTTATGATTGTATCATTGCACTCCAGCCTGGGCTGTAGAGCAAGACCTAATCACAAAACAACAACAAAAAAAAACCCAGAAAATTGTTCCTTATAATAAATAAAAATAGATGATTCACTTAAGATCTAATTTGATACTTATAATAAGAAAAATAGTAAATTCCTATAAAGTCTCAATGACTGACATTTTTAAACATTAATCTTTTTTTATTATATGTTTAATTAGTTAAATTTTTTTGAGACAGAGCCTTACTCTGTTGCCCAGGCTGGAGTGCAGTGGTGTCATCTTGCTTGCTGCAACCTCCGCCTCCTAGGTTCAAGGAATTCTTGTGCCTCAGACTCCCTAATAGCTGGGATTACAGTTGTATACCACCATGCCTGGCTAATTTTTGTATTTTTAGTAGAGATAGGGTTTTGCCATATTGGCCAAGGCTGGTCTTGAACTCCTGACCTCAAGTGATCCTCCTGCCTCAGCCTCCCAAAGTGCTGGGATTACAGGTGTGAGCCACTGTGCCTGGCCCTAATTTTTTTTTTTTTTTTTTTGAGTCTTGCTCTGTTGCCCAGGCTGCAGTTCAGTGGCACAATCTAAGCTCCCTGCAGTCTCACTTAGGCTGTCCTCCCACCTCAGCTCCCCAAGTAGCTGGGACCACAGGCACATACCACCACGCTCAGCTAATATGTTTTTTTTAATTGTTTTGTAGAGACAGAGTCTCCATATGTTACCTGGGGTGGTCTTGACTCCTGGCTCAAGTGATCCCTCCCAGATTGGCCTCCCGAAGTGTTGGGATTACAGACGTGAGCTACTGCACCTGGCCAATCTTATTTTATAGTATGAGTTGCTTGTTTAAGAAACAATAAAATATTGTGGAAATATATAGCATTTCCTACTCCTTGCCAGGTTGATTCCTCATTGATTATTGCTGATACAACTTAGGTGTGTATCCTTCTATTTGCTGTGCTTGTACCAACACTTGTTTATCTGTGCCTGCATTTTATAACCACTTTAGGTCTTTGCTATCTTTTGTTACAATTATAGGGCTTTAACTTGTAAGAATTTGTTGAGTGCATGATGAACTGGTATCTGTGACTAATCACACCTACTGACTAGTAGATGGTCACATCCACTGTTGAGCTCATTTCCTAACTGCCTCTGTAAAAAGATGTTACAGTCATCTTTAGGAACTCTGCAATCTCCCAAAATAAGAACTTTGTTTTAACTAAGAGGTATTTAGAGGATGTCTGTGTATTTAATGTGAAAGATTTTATGGTTAAGGTGAGTAAATGCTTAAAGAACAGGAAGAGTTCAGTAAAATGTCTGCTAGAATTCTCTTAAGTATGTTTATATTTTACATTTCCTGATTAGTTTTAAAATCAAAGGTGATAGGTTTAAAGAGAAAGAGCGGATTATTGAGAAATACAGCATCTGAGTGTGAGCGCTTCCATTAAGATAAAAGTCCAATATATATATATTTTTTAATTTTTTGTAGAGATGGGGGGGGGGTCTCACTATGTTGCCCAGGCTGGTTTCGAACTCCTGACCTCAAGCAATCCTCTCATGTTGGCCACCCAAAATGCTGGGATTATAGGCATGAGCCACAGTGCCTGGCCCAAAAGTCCAGTAGTTTTAGGGATCATAGGAATTATTTAAGGTGTAGTGCTTAAAAGCATGGATTTTGAAGCCATAAAACCTGCATTTGAGTTCCAACTGCACCTCTCACTAGCTGTGTGACCTTAGGCAGGTTACTCACCCTTCGTCTGTTTCTTCATCTGTTAAAAGGGTTTATATGAATATCAAATGGGTTAATACTTATAAAATGCTTAGAACATTGCTTGGTTCGTAGTATTATGTTGGTACTTTATTACCGTTACTGTGTAATTTAAAAAGGATTTATATAGGATGAAAAGTTTGGTTTAAAAAATGCCAGCAAAATCTCTCTGTCTCTTCCCTTTTTCTTTTGATTGTCATAGAAATCTAAAGACCAGTTAATCATAAAAGGAACATAACAGATGTTTTCTCATATTATAGAACTATTAGAAAATATAGGCCAGAATTTTCCTGCTCTGTAGAAAATAAAACCAGAGGATATCTTTATTGAATTGCCAAAAATAACTTCTGGGCCAATTTCTTTGGTTTCCTGTGTTTCTTTGAATCAAAAGATTTTATGATTTAAGATGAAATGGAATAGAGAAAGAGGCTTTAGAATCAGGGGTTTACATTTAAATCCCAGTCCCACCACTTTCTGAGTAACTTTGGGCAGTGTATTTGTTATCTGTTGCTGTGTGACAAACAATTCCAAAACTTAGTTGCTTCAGAAACAATGATTTATTATTTCTCATTCTGTGGATTGGCTGTACTCAACCCAGGGGTTCTTCTGTTTCATGTAGAACATTTTGTTTACCCAAATTTTTGGTCTTGGGTAGAAAATGCAGTAACATTTTCTTTAAATGAAATAATGCTCATGCCTGTAATCCCAGCACTTTGGGAGGCCGAGGCGGGCGGATCACGAGGTCAAGAGATTGAGACCGTCCTGGCCAATATTGTGAAACCCCATCTCTACTGAAAATACAAAGAATTAGTTGGGTGTAGTGGCAGGCACCTGTAATTCCAGCTACTTGGGAGGCTGAGGCAGGAGAATTGCTTGAACCCGGGAGGCAGAGGTTGCAGTGAGCCGAGATCACACTATTGCACTCTAGCCTGGGCAAAACGAGCAAAACTCCATCTCAAAAAAAAAAAAAAAAGTCATGATACCTGGCACATTGTTAAAGCTCAGTAAATATATATGTATTTTTAATTATGTAATCATAAAACAGTTGTCCCCAGTGCAAAATGACTTTGTAAGGGTCCATTGGTTCATACCTGTTCAGCTCATATATCGGTGATGTTCAACAACATTTTCTTTGCTTTCCTGAATGAATGATGTATGCTTTTAGCTTTTGTTGGTTGATCATTTCATTGAACAAATAATGAAGTGTTTTATATGTTGGGAATATAGCATTAAAAGAATTAAAGTTCTTGCCCCCATGGAATTTATATTCTAGTGGGGGCAGAGAGGAGATAGATAATAAGCCATTGTATTTATCAGTTAATGACAAGTGCTATAGAGAACAGTCAAGCAGGATAAAGGAAGAAAGGCAAGTGCCATGTGTTAGTGAGGGCTTACTCTTCTATTTAAGGTGGTCAGGGAAGGCCTTTCTAGTAACATGACTGTTAAGCAGTAATACAGAGTAAGAGGAAGAGATCAAGTCTTGCTATTGTCTCTGCCTGGAACTCTCTTCTCCCAGATATTTTTAAATGCAAAGGTCTTGAGGCAGGAACTATGGTTTGAAACAGTAAGGAGGCTAATGTGACTGGACCAGAGCAAGCAAGTGGGAGAATGGTAGGAAGTTTCAGATGTAGCTAAGGGCTGCACCTTGTAGGCCATTGTGAGGAATTGAGATAGGAAGCTATCAGGGTTTTGAGGAGAAGAGTGACATGGTCTAATTTATGTATTAAATGGGTCACTCAAGCTGCTAGATTGAGAATAGATGGCAGAGGGTGAGGACAGAAGCAAAGAACAGGAAGCTCTTGTAATAACAGATGGAGGTGATGGGGGGTTGGATTAGAGAGGTAACAGGAAAGGTGGTTACATTGTGAGAAATTTGACATTTTCTGTGATAGGAAGCCAGTTAGGATTTTGAGGAGAGGAATGACATGGTCTGATTTGTGTACTAAATGGATCACTCAGACTGCTAGAATGAGAAGAGATGGTAGAGGATAAGGACAGAAGCAAGAACAGTTAGGAAGCTCTTGCAGTAATCCAGATGAGAGATGATGGTGGTTTGGATCAGGGTGTTAGCAGTAAAGGTAGTTACATTCTATTAATAGATACACTGTATTTTGAAGATAGAGTCAATGGAATTTGCTGATGTGGGAAGTGAGAAAAAGAGAAGAGTTGAATCGGATTCTCACGGAGGCCTGAGAAACCGAAAGGATAGAATTGTCGTTTACGGATACGGCTAAGACTGTGACAGAAGTGAGTTTGGGGGAATCAGGAGTTCTTTCTGAACACATTCAGTTTGAGATGCCTAATAAACATTCAAGAAGAAGTGCTGAGCAGACAATTGGATTGACAAGTCTGGAGTTAAAGAGAAAGGCCTGAGTTGGAGATATACATTTGGGAGTCTTAAGAATAGAGGTGGTTATTTAGAAACATGTGACAGGATGAGATCATGTAAGGGAGGTAAATGCCCAAAGGGAGGATAGATGCCAAAAAACTGAGCCTTTAGGTACCCCAAAGTTTAAACGTTGGGAAAATGAAACGGAACTAGTGAAGCAATCTGAAAAGGATTTTTATTATCTAGTGAGATAAGGAGGAGAACGAAGAGTTCCGGTGTCCTGGAATTCAAGTGCAGTTAGATTAATAATCAGCTGTGTTGAATACTGCAAGTCAAGTAGATTGAGGACATGGCAAATGCAGTGATTTAGTAACCTTGATAAGAGCTATCTGGGTGGAACGATAGGATAATGAAAGCCTTTTCGAATAAGTTCAAGATGGTGGTACAGTTGGAGGCAGCTTGTATAAACAGTGCTTTCAAGAAGGATTGGTGTAAAATGGGAACAGAAAAAGGGGTGATGGCTGAAGGAGGATATATCATCAAGAGTTTTTTTCTTTTCCTTTATTTTTCCAAGATGGAGATCTAGAATTGTCCTATAGAGAAAGAGATATTGGTAATGAGAGTGGGAAATTGGAGTGATGTACTTCAGTAGGTGAGCATGGATGTCTTAGATAGAAGCATTACACTGACAGCTGCAAGTGATCTAGTAGATGTGGTAAGAATGTGGAAGCTGTCTTTCAGATTACATCTATTTATTTTAGTAAAGTAGAATATAAGGACAACAGTGAGGATGAGGAGGAGGTGGAGGTTTGAAAAGAGGAAATGTGAAGTAGGACAGTGAGTATGAATAGTTTACAGGAATGTATATACTGCTTTACATTTCACACACATTCTTTTACTTAGTCCTTTAGATAATCTTCTGAGTATGTAAGGTTAGTAAAACCTTGTTTTAAAAATGAAAATACTAAGGCTTAGGTAAATTACTCGCTATTAAGGGGAGAGCTGTGTATCTACTCCTGAGTGTTTGAAATCTAGCACTATTTAGGTGATTTTTATTATGTGAAATCAGTGCTTCCTTACCAGGCTCCAGTATTTGTCTTCCCAGAGTTTTTCTTCATTACATTCCCAACTTTTTATTTTACTTTTATTTTTATTATTACTTTTTTGAGACGGAGTCTTGCTGTGTCGCCCAGGCTGGAGTGCAGTGGCGCGATCTCGGCTCGCTGCAACCTTCGCTTCCCAGTCTGAAGCAAATTCTCCTGCCTCAGCCTCCTGAGTAGCTGGGATTACAGATGCACACCACCACACCTGGCTGATTTTTTTATTTTTGTAGAGACAGAGTTTCACCATGTTGG
Organism: Macaca nemestrina; assembly: GCF_043159975.1. Lineage (NCBI taxonomy): Eukaryota > Metazoa > Chordata > Mammalia > Primates > Cercopithecidae > Macaca > Macaca nemestrina. The sequence continues at coordinate 32,151,205 of NC_092136.1, read as the reverse complement.
CCAGGCTGGTCTTGAATTCCTGACCTCAAGTGATCCTCCCGGTTTGGCCTCCAAAAGTGCTGGGATTACAGGCGTGAGCTACCATGCCCGGCCAGATTCCATTTATATGAAATGTCCGGAATAGGCAAATCTATAGAAACAGAAAGTGGATTTGTGGTGGCCTAGGGATGGAGAGGTTCGGGGAACTGGAGGACTGACTTCTAGTGGATAAAATGAAAATTGTTTTTCAACTTAACCACTTTAACATAAGTTTTATATCAGTGCTTCAAGATTTTAGAGTGAAAGGATTTGCTCTTAATATTGATAAATTCGATTAAAAGCACATGGCAAAAAATAAAAAAGGAAAAGAAATGGCATTTCAGATGTAGATTGGCTTTATCACATGCCCTAAACTGTTGTGTTTATGGTTTTCACACTTACCTTCTAACCGTGAGTTACTATTTTTAGAGTGCGAGAAACAGGCTTAGTTGTATTCTCCATTTAACTGGCATGTTTAATTTGCGCCTTGACTGTTCTACAAAAGTACAAATGATGTCTCTTCTCTGCAATATCCTTAGCACTGCCACGCTCAGAGGATAAGAGTTAAGGTAGATGAAAAAAGCGGAAGAGCTTTCTGTAGGAGTAGGACAGAAGATTCTGTGAGTGGTCCACAAGTCAGAATTCTTGCTATGGTCTTTTTCATACACAAGTATATTTAGCCCATGGGAGGAATTTGAGAGCCAATTAAGATGAAACCAGTAAACTAAGCTTTATTCACTGCTGACAGACGGATTGTATTCTTTCAATGCATGGTTTATTTTTTAAAGTGTATTGTGTTGTAAGACTGGCTGGTAGAACTGTCATGTCTCTGGCAGTTTCATCTAGATTGTAAGTGTTTTCAGGCATTGCTTCCCAGCTTTTCTCATGCTATGGTATGATATACATAGAAAATGCATGGCATGCTAGGGTTAACTGGGGAGAATTTGGTCTTGTTTGTAGGGGACTTGGTGAATAAATTTACTGCATTTTCTCTATCATAGATATGTATTGTGAAATGAAATGTAGAAGCTTTTGGGAAGCTAGTTGTGGCAGCTGTGAAAGTATGCCACTCAGAGTCCCCTTCAAGAGAGTCCCCTGTGTGGAGCAGCTGGCTGCGAGCCTCCAGCTGCTGCACCTTCAGATGTACTGCAGTGCTCAGGCTGAGGCCATACTTCCTTTGGGCTCCTTCCCACCAATGACCAGGCAGAGCGGGGGGCACTAGAGTTGGGCTATTCTTGCTTGATGGGAGGTTCCTCATACAGATAATGTTTGTTTAGAGACTTGGTATTGGCCCAACCGAGACTTTCTCGTAAGTGCACTGCTGTGAGAGGTTCTTTGTACCCAACTCCTCCTTTGCCTCTCTTCTTCCACCCTCAGACCCTGCTCAAGTTTCTCTTCACTTCCTTCTGCTTCCTCCGCCTGTATGCTGCCCAGGCATCTTCCCCAACCAATTTCTGGCATATCTAATTTGATTCTCAGAGGATCTGAACTAATGCAATAATAGATAGTGAACTTGTATAAAACTCCCAGTTAAAACTCTTTTGTATTTTAAAATGGGAAACTTGAATTTGTTTCTGTGAGTGTAACTTTTGTATCTTAGATTTTATGTTTGAGTGGCTATGTGCAATTCCTGATCAAGATTTTGTAAAGATGACTCTATATTCTTCTTGTCACCATCAGTTAGAAACTTGACTTATTCATTAAATGGTAGCACATGGCAGAAGGAGTTTGTTGCTCTTTGTCTGACAGAAACTCTTTTCTTACCATTAACAGAATTAAAATGGTTTCAGTCTCTTTAAATGGTATATCTTAGGTGCTGTTATTCTGTTACTTTTCTTTCATTGCCAAATGTGATACTGAAAATTTCTACACCAAAAAATTTCAAATCCTATGAAGAATTTTTCATATTAAATATCTCAAAATAATAATAGAGCTTTTATACACACGGTAATAGGCATATCATTAGTCTTACTAATTTTTGTTTCACATTCAGATTAGTATATGGTTAACATTGGTAGTGAATCTCATTTCCATGCCATACTTTCAAAACTGCATTTTTGCTTTGAATCTTTTTTAGTATAGGTTAATATATGCCCTTTATAAACTTTTGTGCCCTGTTCTCTTTCTTTCTGCCTAGACTTCTGTATTTGAAGGCCTAGTTGAAACCCAGACTGCACTCTGATACTTTTCTTTGTGTGATTCAACCTATGTTGAAATGATTTATTTGAGAAATGTTTACTGAATGCATATTCTTTACAAGGTTCTGGGCACACAAATAATGAACAAAAAAGGGATAAGGTCTCCATCTTTGATAGCTTTTTTTGGTACACTATTGTGAATATATAGGATTAATAACTTAGTACAGCTTACTTTTTTTCATCTTTCTACAACACATTTTAGCATTTGATTATACCTAAATATAATTCATGTGTATACATCTATACAGACACTTGAATATTTTGTCAAAAGAATGAAAACCTCTTATAACCATGTTTTGAAGATCTTTTATACCTCATAGAATCTCCCCATGGCTCTTAATTGTTTTCAACAAATGCCTGTGGATTGGTTAAGGTTCTACTGAATCTTAAGTATTAATTACAGCAGAGATGGGGCCAAGAGTAGAATATTTACTGGGCAGATCCCAAGTCTGTGGTAGAAGACAACTTGTTTATTATCCTCTGAATTTCCTTTGCCAGAAGAGTTGTAGGGAGGACATGGGATGGTCCTGGCATTGGTCTAACTTCTTGAGTGTAGGGCTTTGGTTCTCAACTTTGGCTATATGTTGAAGCCACTCTTGATTCCTAAGCCTAATCCCCAGGGTTTCTGATTTAATTGGTGTAGGGTGTGGCCAGGACAAATGATTGTAATGTACAGCCAAGATTGAGAACCACTGCCTTAGGAGATGACAACCCTCAGTCTCGGTTAAGAAATTAGCAGATTTATTTTACTTAACTCTAGATAATATATGTACTGAGAAGGTCTGGGAACCATCCCAATAGTAATGAGGTTCCATAGCTCCCTGATCTTTGTTTCAAAGGTCTGTTCTACACGAAAAGATACCGGAGATCCTCAGAGAAATAGCTGTTTCTAGGACTGGAGGAGGGAAAGAACAAGATGAGCCTGGAATATCTTGCTGTGTCAGAAAGCAAAGAAATAGTCTGAGAATGATGAGGACATGTCAGAAGAACATAAAAGTCTGAGGGAGTTCTGACTGGTCAAATCTGGGATTTTTTTTTTTTTTTTTTTTTCCCTCTGAAACAGAGCCTGGTTCTGTCCCTCAGGCTGGAGTGCAGTGGCACGATCTCAGCTCACTGCAGCTTGGACCTCCTGGGCTCAAGCGACCCTCCCACCTCAGCCTCCCAAGTAGCTGGGACTACAGGTGTGGACCATCACCTTGGCTAATTTAAAAAAAAAAAAAATTTTTTTTTTTCCCCCTTGTAGAGATGAGGTCTCATTATGTTGCCCAGGCTGGTCTAGAACTCTTGAGCTCAAGCAATCCTACCATGTTGGCCTCCCAAAGTGCTGGGATTTGGTGGCTCCCAAAGTGTGAGCCACTACGCCGAATCTGGGAAAATTTGAGAATCAAAATAAGTAATTATAGTCATGGATTATAACTCATTGAATAAAGTAGGAATCCTTTCATCTGTACTCATACAGGTAAATAAATGAAAAAAATGAAAGTTTGATAAGAAATGGATTATTTATATAGTTTCAAATTGAGATCCCACAAAATACTTAATTAGAAAGAGAAAAGGGGGAACTTAGTGGTGGAGAAATATAGCAGACATCATGTGATCAAAGTAAAAATTATTAGTAATGGAACATATCAGAATTGCATGCCTAATAAGATACAATGAGAAAACATGATGACTTCTGTGATATTCCTCTGAATCTAATTATGAGGAAACATCAGACAAACCCACACTGAGGGACATTTCTCCACATACCTGGCATGTAATATGTTATGCAAAGGTCTTGGAAATCTAGACAAAACTTAGGAATTATTCCATATTGAAAAAGACTGAAAGAGATAGGACAACTAAATGCAATGCATGATCCTGAGTTGGATCCTTTTGCCAAGAAGGATGGTATTAGTATAATTGGCCAAACTTAATTGGAGTCTGAAGCTTAGATGGTGGAGATATATCAGTGTTCATTTCCTGATTTTGATGACTGTATTGTGGTTATGTAGGAGAATATTCTTGTTTGTAGGAACTATAAAGTATACAGAAATTTGGCAAGTTATTCTCAAGTGATTTAGGAAAAAAATATGTACTGTTCTTGCAACTACTATGTAAGATTGAGATTGTTTTAAAATTATACACACATGCACACACAAATCTAGGATAACTGTGATACGTATGACTTCTTTGGAATTACACAGCTGTACATGGAGTCTGTCTTAGAACATGAATCTTCTCAAGGGAAATCCATATGAAGGTGTAACATAATTTATCTAGGAATAATATGTTTCTTGGATTACATTTCCCAAATGACCAAATCCTTTTAAGTGCTAAAATGCTTTTTAACTATTTTGTTTTATGCTATATACTTGTCTGCCTTTTAAGACAGAATACACTGAATTTAGTTTAATCTCTTGGATGACTAATAGCTCCAATTAGGTAAATATTTATTACTGTATTCTGAAGTAATATCTAGGTCTAGATTCACTTTTAGCTTTTGAGGGTTTTGCTTTGTTTTGGTTTTATCTCTCAATGTCTGGTTTTCAGTTCCGCTGATGTCATAGTATGTATTTAATAGTTTGCCAGTTCTCTTCCTGTTGTGTTATTTCTGATCTGCTATAGTCTTAAAAACAAGATCTATGTTTTTCAAAAAATGTTATGTTAATAAAGCTATGAGGAAACAGGATTATGGTGGAAGAGACTTTATTATAGAAATGTTGTACTCATAGTGCCCCTTTCAGATTAATTCAGGATTATGTCTAGGTTTCAAAGAGTTTTGAAATAGTGAAGAGTTCCTATACATAGAATGTGATACCTCTGTCGTTTTACTAACTTCCTAGGATGCCAGTTGAAATTAGGTAATTTTTGAGAAAAACCACCCTGATTTTTGTTTTAATTTTAAATTTCAGAGCTCCAGAGATTATATTGGGGTTGCCATTTTGTGAAGCCATAGACATGTGGTCATTGGGATGTGTGATTGCAGAATTATTCCTTGGATGGCCGCTCTACCCAGGAGCCTTGGAGTATGATCAGGTAACAAATAATGATAATCTAATAGTATTGGTAGAAAGTAAAGAATAATAACAGTCTTATAGGAATGCATGGCTGCAAGTGTACAATACACTGGAAAGTCTTTTTAACATAAAGTGGCAGAACCTGGGATCTTGTAGAATTGATTTTGAAAACTTTTATAATGCTGAAGTAAGTTTTCATAAAGTTACAGCCTACAGAGTCTCAAAACCAGTTTTGTAAAATTATTGGGAAAATTTTATACTGTAAACATATAAAAGGTTGGATTGTGTCCCTTTAATTAATTGTGCTTTGCTTGGGTGACAAACTTTGATGATGTATGAAACGTCAGCCCCTCCCAAGGCATGAAAGCTCCTAAAAGGCGTTAAAACTTTTGGTCTTAAACCAACTGCCATTATTGGTGTTTTAAATACCTCTCTGTCACTTGAACCCTCCTCAGTCTTTTTAGCTGTTTTGAATGGTGCTGAAATTCTCTTTTAGCACTGTTTAATGATTCTCAGTAGAATTCAGCAAATTACCTTATTAAGTACACTTTTCATGGTAGTTTTCAGGTATATTCATTAGCCTTTCTATACTATTAAGCAATGTTGTTTGCTAGTAGTCTTAATTATTAATACCAAGATTATTATTTGGAGAAACTGCCATCATATTCATTATTCTTTGAGTATCTTTGAGATAATGTACTCAAATCATTCTAATAGAAAATGCTAGTCAAAATCAACGAAGTAGTTACATTAATTTTGTCATTCTGAGTAGTATTTTTATTTAGGTGATATTTAACTTTCAAGGAAGAAAAAATAGAAAATAGAAGAATTTAAAGCACCTATTACATAATCGTGATTATAGCCTATAATCTAATCATGATTATATTAATCTAATCATGATTAGAGCTATTTTCTCTATCAAGAGGAATAAGAGAGGTAATTAATTTAGGTGACTTAAATTTTCCTGAGATGACTCTCATTTAATATTGATTATTAGATCAGATGTTATCATTTACTTTAATCTATTGTCATCATGAATCTTCCCTTTTAGGTTAGGTTTTCTATATTCTCCACCTTCCCTCCTCCACGTTCAGGATTCCACTGAGTTTCTGTAAAATTTTCCATACATTCTGTCGTCTTTCAGCTTTCTATCCAATTACTAGCTTTGATACAGGTGCAAGACTACTGTCAGTTCTAAACAAGTTAGTAATTGAATCAGAGTCCCGTAATCCTTTAGCTGTTGGAGTACTGAGGCACCAGTAAAATGCTAGAAATACAGTCTTGGCTTTGTAGATTAGTCTATGGCTTGCATAGTACCCTGGAGCAGGACACCCTCTAGTGGCAATTTCAAGTTGATTTGTTACTATACTCGAGGTCTTCACTGTTCATCTTGGACAACTGATATTAGTATTGAAAAGGACCCCAGAGATTACCCAGTGACTGCCCCCTTTTCATTTTATAAAGGAGAAAACTGAGGCCCAGAAAAATGAATTAACTTGTCAAAAGTCACAATAGTAATTTTAAAGACAAAGCTTTGACCAAAACTCAGTTTTTCTAAATTTTATAATGAATGTTTATTTTTTTAAACTAAACTTGGAACAGGTATTATCTGACCCAGATTGACAATGTTTTCAGGATGTATATTACCAAAGGGATTAAAAAAAGTCGTTGGCCATTGGCATATAGCATCAATAGTCTCACAGTGTTTTGTTTGTTTTGTTTGTTTGTTTGTTTTTCTTTTTTCTTTTGAGACGAAGTCTCACTCTGTCGCTCAGGCTGGAGTATAGTGGCATGCTCTCAGCTCACTGCAACCTCCGCCTCCCAGGTTCAAGAGATTATTCTGCCTTAACCTCCCAAGTAGCTGGGATTGCAGGCACGCGCCACCATGCCCAGCTAATTTTTGTGTTTTTAGTAGAGACGGGGTTTCACCACGTTGGCCAGGCTGGTCTCGAACTGACCTTGTGATTTGCCTGCCTCGGCCTCCCAAAGTGTTGAGATTACGGGCGTGAGCCACTGTGCCCCACCCACAGTTCAGTGTTTTAAAATATTTTACAAAATGCATGAATGCAAAGCAAATAAATTGTAGTGATTTTTGTGGGCATCTTTGTTTTGGCCCTAATCTGGGACTTTAACTCATTTTCAAGCATAGTATTTATTATATAGGCTTTGATAAATTTTGATAAATTTTTTTTTTCCTATCTTAACTTGATTTGGGACTTTCAAGTGCTTTTTTTGCACTTATTAAAATGTTCACATATGTTTTTCTTTTTTCTTTTATTTTTATTTTTTGAGACAGGGTCTCACTCTGTCACCTAGGCCGGAGTGCAGTGGTTCCATCTTGGCTCACTGCAACCTCTGTCTCATAGGTTCAAGCAATTTTTTCCACCTCAGCCTCCTTAGTAGCTGGGACTACAGGTGTGTGCCACCATGCCTGGCTAATTTTTGTATTTTTGGTAGAGACGGGGTTTCATCATATTGACCAGGCAGGTCTTAAACTCCTGACCTCAAATGATCCACCCGCCTCAGCCTCCCAAAGTGCTGGGAATACAGGCGTGAGCCACTGCGCCTGGCTACATATGTTTCTCAAAACAACTTTAGTCTGTTTATTAATGTGTTTGATTTTCACGGATTTTCCCCATCTCCCTATATTATGATCATCTAATGTTAGGATGTGAAAGGGCCACCAGTAGGGTATGTCTCTCTCTCTTATGTGTTCCTTATTCCAGTAATCAGCTGCCTAGATATACTTGGACACCCCAGTTGGGGAGTTGGTACTTTTTTTTAGACAGGGTCTCAGTCTGTCATCTAGGCTGGAATGCAGTGGCATGATCATAGCTCACTGCAGTCTTGAACTCCTGGGCTCAAGGAATCCTCCCACCTCAGGCTGTGCCCAGTAGCTGGGGATACAGGTGTACACCAGCATGCCTGACTCATTTTTAATTTTTTGTAGAGATGGGGTGTCTTTCTCTGTGTTGCCCAAGCTGGTCTCAAAGTCCTGGGCTTAAGTGATCCTCCCGCCTGGACCTCCCAAAGTGCTGGGATTACAGGTGCGAGCCACTGCACCTGGCCTGGCAGTTTTTTTCTAATTATTATTTTTTGCCTTACAGTGGCAGTGCAGTGGGCAATAGTATTATTAACTAATGCTTACTGAGCTCTTTTATGTACTAGGAACTGCTGTTAACACTTTATATTAACTCATTTAATGCTCGTAACAACCCTATGAAGTCCACACTACTATTGCCTCCACTTTATGGATGTAAACTAAAGAGTTCTTAACAGTAGAACTATAATTATCATATTCTTCTTTAGAAGACAGAGTCTTTCTCTGTCACCTTGGATGGAGTGCAGTGGCAGGATCATAGTTCACTGTAAACTTGAACTTGTGGGCTCAAGTGGTCCTCCTGCCTAGGCCTTCCAAAGTGTTCCATGAGCCACCGTGCCTGGCCAAATTATTATATTCTTAAAAGGCAAATTTGAATCGCCAGGAAAAATATTCAAAGTATTTTAATTCTTCATTATGGGGTTTGTGTTCTAGCCCTTTAATCATATTTATCATCTCTTAAAGCCTTTCTAATGCCATTTTCTGTTTGGATTTTAAATTCTGTAAGTGGACACTGACCATGTTGAAAATTTATAATTTCATATTTTCTTGTTTGTGCATTTTATTTCCGTTTATATAGACATCTATATTTAGTGTGTGTGGTTAGGGAAGATCCTACCACCAATTGTTACAGTGTGTGAATCCCTTCCTGTCCTAATTGTAGATAAACTGTCTTATTAGTGTTCTATTTACAGGACTTATATGTACTAGGGAATTACCAAAAGTATTCTAGGGAATTAAGGACTATTTTATGGATGGATGGATGGATGGATGGATGGATGGATGGATGGATGGATGACAATAGTTGGTAAATGTTATTTCTCCAAAATGTTTGTTGGAGTTTAGATAGAATATTATCCAGAGCAACTAAGAGTCTGACTTTATATTCAAATTATATTTGGTAATTTCAAGTCTTATGTAAGAAAAATAAAGTTCACTATTTCAACTGCAGAGGAAAATAAATCTTTCAAGATTTCTATGTTTGTCAGGCTATTTAGCAAAGAGACCCACTCAAGCCGGCCCAAATAAGGGGGCATTTATTTATATGTATGGATGTATTAGGCCATTTGCATTGCTCTAAAGGGATACCTGAGTAATTTATAAAGAAAAGAAATTTAATTGGCTCACAGTTCTGCAGGCTGTACAAGCATGGCTCTAGCATGTGCTTCTGGTGAGGGTCTTAGGAAGCTTACAATCATGGCAGAAGGGAAGGGGAGCAGGCGTTTCACATGGTGAGAGTAGGAGCAAGAGACGGGGGAGATGGGCACCACACACTTTGAAACAACCAGATCTTGAGAGAACTCACTGTTGGGGGAACAACACCAAGCCATTCATGAGGTATCGGCCCCCATTACCCAAACACCTCCCACCAGGCCCTACCTCCAACACTGGGGATTATATTTCAACATGAGATTTGGAGGGGACAGACATTCAAACTGTATCAGTGGACTATCACAAGGATCCAATAATGGAACTATAATATGACTGGGATTTGTGAAGTTTGGAATTGAAGGTGCTTTTCAAAGCAAGGCGACACTGGAGGAATTAACAGGTGTTGGTAGAACGTCATTGGTACCGGACCATCAGTGTAACTTGGCTGTTCTTCAAGTACCTTTGTCTATTCTGATCTGAGTTTCTGCTCACCTTACCTTTGGTTAGGTTACATGACCATAAAACTCCAGCTCTACCTATAACCCTTTAGCTCATCCCCCAAGAGTCATTGGTATTTCTTAGTTCACATTTCTGACATAGTTAATCTGATTGACTTAGTTTTTTTTCTAGTTGAGTTCATTAGGCCAGTTTAGAATTATGTGTCAGATTCCCATTCTTCATTCACTGGAGATGGAGGAAGGCAAACATATGTATATATTAGGGGTTCTAGATGGAATATTTTTCTCTTCAAATGACTGGGCGGGCATTATGACAAGTAATAAACTCAGAGTTTCACTGGCCACTTTTTTTGTTTGTTTGTTTTTGTTTTACAGAGCCATCTTAACTCCTGAGGTACATTAATTGCTCTATTCTCTTTGCTTTTTCAGCACTTTGTTTTCTTCTTCACAATGGCTTATTAGCTTAATTGCAGATTACATGCTTAAACATTTATCTGTTCTACCGAATTGTGCTTTTGAAGATTGCCACCATATTTTATATATCTACATGTCTTTAGCATCTAGCACATAATAGATGCTCTGTTTATTGAAATTGAATTGTTGATGGCTTTCCTGTCTGATGCAGCATCTGGGCAGCAAACTCTTAGTACTTTTTCCTTCCATTTTCCTGTTTCCTTGAAATAAGGAATTTAGCTACTTAGTGGGTGGGAGGTGGGGAGAAAGAGCAGCACTTTAATGAAATGAAGCCAGTTTATAATGTGGAAGTTTTTGTTGTCATTTTTTATAAAACTGGGGATACAAATGTGAATAAAACAGACTTATTGGAAGGCATACAATCTAGTAGGGAAAACAGATATGTAAAAAATTGTAATATAGTTATAATAATTATAAATGCATGTTCTAGGTGTGATGATAGCACAGAATAGAGTAATTACCTCTGCTTGACATCATCAGGGATGGCTTTATAGAGGAGAAGTTTCTTGAGCTGAGTCTTGAAGAAGGAATAGTAAAAGTTTGTCCTGTGAATTTGGTGAAAGGGGGAATATGTATGTTGGATAAATAGGAGTTTGAGAACAATATAGGAAAGAGAAACTGGCCCATGTGGTTCGACATGGTGCCAGATGGTGCCGAAGTACCAGGAGAATATAAAAGGACAGGGAATATATATAGTTGGAGGGCTTGTTTGCTAGGGTTAGAGGTCTGGAATTGACCCTCTAGGTCAGGGATGTCCAGCCTTTTGGCTTCCCTGGGCCACATTGGAAGAAGAAAAATTGTCTTGGACCACACATAAAATACACTAAAATTAATGATAGCTGATGAGCTTAAAAAAAAAAATCACAAAAGAAATCTCATAATGTTTTAAGAAAGTTTAGGAATTTGTATTGGCCCTCATGCAGCCCCTGGGCCAGGGCTGCTGGTTGGACAAGCTTGCTCTAGTCAGTAAAGGGTTATTAAGTAATTTTATACAAGTGACTAACAGACGCACATTTTGCCAGGATGTCTGGCAGTAGTGTCAATAATGAATTGGGGGTGAGCGGGTAAGGACATTAGGAGAGACTGGAGGCAGGTAGAATAATCAGGAGGCTTGTGAAATTGTATAACTCAGAATTGAAGAGGATCTGAGGTAGGGATGGAGAGGAGGGGACAGTTGTGAAAAATGTTAATGAAGTAAAATTGTTAGGCTTTTGGATGTTGGGGGAGCATGATGAGGAAGAGGTATAGGGCATCAATTTCAGGTTTCTGATTTGAGTGGGTGGTGTTGCTATTAACCACAGGAGGAAAATACATAAGGATTAGCAGATCTGGGGGCAAATCAGTTTAGGATATATTCAGTTGGAGGTACTAGAGTCAACCAGGTCGCAAGTTTCAATAAGTGGTTGGGTCTGGAGCTCCAGAGCTAGAGCCAAAGATTGAGACACAGATTTAGAGATAAAATTGTGGGCACTTACGACTTATAGAGGGAAAAAAGACAAGACTCTGGAAAGCAGTGTCATATAAAGAACAAACAGGGGAACACAGTGAAAGACTATCAGGAAGTAGAAAGAGACCCAGAAAAGAATGGTGTCGTGGAAACTGAATGAATGGTTTTTATGTAAAATGGTAGTAGCCATTAGTATCAAAATAAGGATTTATATGTGATTATTAAACGTGTCTGTTACTAACAGGCCATTACTTATCTTAGTACCATATCATGAGGGTGATGAGAGTAAAATTCAGATTGCAGTGTGTTGAAGTGTGAATGGGAAGTGAAATAATATAGGCTACTATTTTAAAGGTGAGACGAGAGAGTTAAGTAGTTAAGGGAGGTTTACTTTTTTTTTTTTTAGGATAGAAGATATTGAACATTTTTGTATTTGGTTGGGAGAGAGCTCAGAGGGAGGAAGAAATAGAAGATGCAGAAGAGGATGGACTAATTGATGGAGCAGAGTCTTTGAGGTTTAAAAAAAAAGTCTTTGCATTTATTCTCATACAGGTTAGGGGAGTCAAGTTTTAGTAAGAAGGAAGGATGGAAAAACAATTTTAGCCCCCAGAGATCTCTCTCTTTTCTGAGCCCCTGTTTATCCCCCATGTTTCCCACTCATTAAGTGGGGGAATCAATATTTGAAGGCCTACTGTGTACCAGGCACTTTCATGGGTTCTGGGGGTATGTAAGTAAACAGAAAAGTCCTTCTGTTCATGGAACTTAAGAGTCTCATGGAGAGGTAAGAAAATGGAAAATAAATGTGTAGAATATTAGATAATGAAAAGCACAGTGGAGAAAAATATAGCCAGGAGGATGGTGGGTGAGGTACTGAGAAGGGCAGAGTTTGCTGTTATTTATTGATGGGTCATGGAAGGCCTGGTCAGTAAGGGAACATTTGAACCAAGAGCTGAAGGAAGCAAGAGAGCCATACAGATATCTGGGGAAAGAATATTTCAAACAGAAATATTAAGTTCAGAAGCCCTGAAGCTGGAGTTTTTTAGTATCACCCTTGGGAGAGCCCATCAGCTACCATGCCTCTTCCCCTAGAGACACAGCTGTGTATATATCAGTGTCTCAAAAAAGTGTTCCCTCCAAACTCCCACCATAGTAATTCACCCAGTCTTTATCAATCTAAATCTCTTTTGAATTTATTCCTTCCTCTCTATTCCCATTCAGTCTCTCAGTTCAGACCTTCTTCATCTCTTCTCTGGCCTTATCCCCTCACCCATTGTCAGACATTTCTTTAAAATGTAAGCTGTCAATTTCCTGCTGAAATTTGTCCAGTGGTTTCCCATTATTACCTCCTGGCATCTAATCCAAATTTCTTAATTTGCTGATAAAGCCCTTTACCTGCTAGTTCAATTTCATCTCTTAGCATTCTCTGTTAGTGACCCTCTGTACTTTCAGTGTTTGAATGTGAGGGTATTCTCTCTTGATTTTCCATATTTGCACATACTATAACCTTAGCATAGTTTTTCCCCCCACCCTTCCAGTGCAAACTCCTGTTATTTTTCTTTTAACACCAAACTTGAGGACCACCTCTTCTAGAACTTTACCTGATCCAATTACTTTAGGTATGCCTTTTCTGTCTGTCAAGCATGCTTTTATTATGATACTTATAATTCTGTATTACAATTTTTTCCATATATGTTTTCCACTGGACAATGCATTTCTTGAGGGCATAGACTATGTATTTTCATACCTGACGTAACATACAGCCTGGTGTCTGACTTAAGTGTTCTGTCACATGAAAGAATAAACTATTCTGTTCTGTAAATTATTTTTCAGATTCGATACATTTCTCAGACTCAAGGTTTACCAGGAGAACAGTTGTTAAATGTGGGTACTAAATCCACAAGATTTTTTTGCAAAGAAACAGATATGTCTCATTCTGGTTGGAGATTAAAGGTAATTCATTAAAAAATAGAATATTTAGAAGACTAGTTTTCTAAGATACCTCATATGCATGGATAATACCTTCCATATCTATTTACATTTTACTAAATTACTTCCTTCTTTTGAATTTTCATTTTTGGTCCTTCTTTATTTTATTTTTATCAATTTTTTTTTTCGTTTTTATTTTTTGAGATAGAGTTTCTCTCTCTTGCCCAGGCTGAAGTGCAGTGGTGCCAACTTGGCTCACTGCAACCTCTGCCTCCTGGGTTCAAGCGATTCGCCTGCCTCAGCCTCCCAACTAGCTGGGACTACAAACTTGCACCACACGCCCAGCTAATTTTTATATTTTTAGTAGAGACAGGGTTTCGCTGTGTTGGCCAGGCTGGTCTTGAACTCCTGACCTCAAGAGAACCGCCCGCCTCCGCCTCCCAAAGTGCTGGGATTACAGGCGTGAACCACCATGCCTGGCCCTGTCCTTCTCTCTCTCTCTCTTTTTTTTTTTTTTTTTTGAGACGGAGTCTTGCTCTCTTGCCCAGGCTGGAGCGCAGTGGCGCGATCTTGGCTCACTGCAACCTCTGCCTCCCAGGTTCAAGCGATTCTCCTAACTCAGCCTCCCAAGTAGCTGGGTTTACAGGTGCCCGCCACCATGCCTGGCTAATTTTTGTATGTTTAGTAGAGACAGGGTTTCACCGTATTGGCCAGGCTGGTCTTGAACTCCTGACCTTTTGATCTGCCCGCGTTGGCCTCCCAAAGTGCTGAGATTACAGGTGTGAGCCACTGTGCCCAGCCCCCTTTATTCTTTAAGAAGAAAGTCCTCTTAGAATAACTTCACTTACTCTCTAATTCCACAACATAATTATTAATTCATCTTAAATTTTAAAAAACATTTATGTGTATAATTACATTTGTGTTATGTGTTTATCTTCTCATTTCTACATTATTATACTTTATAGGACAGGGACTGAATCTGACCTCTTACTACATATCCCAACTGTGCTAGGATTTTTGGGGGAATCAGTAAATCCTCAATAATTAACTTCATAAACAGTTATTTTTTTTTTGAGACAGAATCTCCCTGTGTCGCCAGGCTGGAGTGCAGTGGCATGATCTCAGATCACTGCAACCTCCGCCTCACGGGTTCAAGTGATTCTCCTGCCTCAGCCTCCCAAGTAGCTGGGACTACAGGCATATGCCACTGCACCCGGCTATTTGTATTTTTAGTAGAGATGGGGTTTCACCATGTTGACCAGGATGGTCTCGATCTCTTGACCTCGTGAACCACCCACCTCGGCCTCTCAAAGTGCTGGGATTACAGGTGTGAACCACCATGCCAGGCCTAGTTATTTTCTTTATGGGGTTTGTTACATTTGTAATTTTTTTCTTGGCCTGAACCAAGCACTTCTCATTTTTTTTGTGTATACTTTAAAAAATACGTTTTGATAGTTTCTCTTTTGAAATTACTATTTGTCTTAGAATATTTAATATATTAGACTAAATGTGCCAGGATTAAAGAAATTTGCATATTGTGGATAATAATGTATTCTTTTTTCCCTTTGATATATGCAATAAGACATTGGAAGAGCATGAGGCAGAGACAGGAATGAAGTCTAAAGAAGCCAGAAAATACATTTTCAACAGTCTGGATGACATAGCGCATGTGAGTACCATAGCCACATTTGTTAATCTGGTATGCTTAGATGGTAGACCTGAATGCCAAGGGGCCCAAAACATGTTACTCAGTTTTTAAATGGCTACAGAGTCCATGCTGTTTTTACGTTTTTCAAATGAAACTGATTCTATTTTCAACCTTTCAGGAACTAAATTGCATTTGTCATTATGAAAATTTTAATTTACCTATTCGTTCTTTAGTAAAAAAATGTTTGCTTTGAAAGGAAAAATCCTAGCCAACAGATTTCTTTTCCCTATATTTCGCTAGAAATGGATATTTGTTTAATTTTTAAAATCTTCTTTTATGCTTTGAATCCTATTTGGTACCTCAACACATTTTGAGGATTTAATATTAATTGTTCTTCTTTGTTTTAAGATAATCGTAGTTCCCTCTCCTCTCCTGTGTTGTGATTTTTGTTTTCTTTTTTGACTGTGGAATTTATACTACTCTCTCTGGCTTATTTTTACTTGATGGCTTGAAATTTTGATTTCTTAGGTGAACACAGTGATGGATTTGGAAGGAAGTGATCTTTTGGCTGAGAAAGCTGATAGAAGAGAATTTGTTAGTCTGTTGAAGAAAATGTTGCTGATTGATGCTGATTTAAGAATTACTCCAGCTGAGACCCTGAACCATCCTTTTGTTAATATGAAACATCTTCTAGATTTCCCTCATAGCAACCAGTATGTTACTTTAAGATCTTTTAAAGTGTTTCTAAAAACATAATAAGTCTATAGAAAATCACTGCATCAGAGAAATTACTTTTCTTCATTAAATACAAGTAACCTGAGTAAAAAGAGGCTAAGCTAACTTGACCAAGTTCATATACACCAGTAACTGTCCGGAACTAGAACTGAAGTCTGAATTGCAGTCCAGTGTTCCTTCTCCAAAATGCGATACTAAAAATAAGACTGAGTGGTTTTGTTTTTATTATACATGACTTTCTTATCTTAATAACCAGGCATATATAAAAGGAAATGCTAACAGTTTTCTCTTTCAGGTCACATTTCAGTTTTCCCAGACCGTAGATTCTATCATATTTTGAGTCCTACAACTTCCATTTTACTTTTTTTTCCCCACAACTTTTGCTTTCCTTTTTCCTCTTTTTCTCCTGCATTGTGAAGGAAAGGAGGTTTTTCGTGGGTCAGTAGATTATAGGTTGGTAGGGAAGAATATATACTAACATTCCAAAGGCCTGTAATATTACAAATTCTTTGTATTTTCTTTGTTTGTTTGTTTGTTTTGGAGACAGGGTCTTGCTCTGTCAGTTGCCCAGGCTGGAGTGCAGTGGCACAATCTTTGCTCACTACAGCCTCTGCCTCACAGGCTCAAGTGCTCCTCTCACCACCTCAGCCTCATGAGTAGCTGGGATTACAGGCATGCGCCACCGTGCCTGGCTAATTTTTTGTAGAGATAGGATTTCACCATGTCGCCCAGGTTGGTCTTGAACTCCTGGGCTCAAGTGATCTACCCACCTTGGCCTCCCAAAGTGCTGGGACTACACGTGTGAACCACTGCACCCGGCCAAATCTTACAAATTCTTTGAGCCTCAGACATATTTTGGGAGATGAAGGGAGTAAATTTAAGTGACTTAAAACAGCTTCCTTCAGTATTTAAAAAGACAAAATGAAGAAGGCATAGGAATGAACCCAATGTTTATCATTGTGAATTGTTCTTAAAATTTACATTTTTCTACAACCCAGTTAGATTTTTCCCCTCAAACACTTAAAATGTCCTAATGTTTTTCATATACAGTCACTTTGAAAGTAACACGATAGCAACTCTTTGGTACTGTTAATTTAGTGGTGTGGAGATCTAGAAATTTAGGAAAAAATTTTTCGCGTAGGGGGTCGTAAAATTATTGCATACTAACCAAAAATGCTTACTATGATTTTACTGTTTTAAGAAAAATACTGCAGAATGTATACTTTTACTTGCTCTGAAACTTAATCTTTTCTGGTAAGATTTCCTGTTAGAAATATTACTGGAAAGAAGCAGATTAAGTGCAAATCATAGGATTTTTTTCTTTTAGGAATCATTTTTTTATTTTGTCAATGTACCTCAATTTAAAACTAAGCATTTAGAATAATACTATAATACCTTCACTTTTGTTTTACAGCGTAAAGTCCTGTTTTCATATTATGGATATTTGTAAGTCCCACCTAAATTTATGTGACACAAATAATCACAACAAAACTTCACTTTTAAGACCAGTTGCTTCAAGCAGTACTGCTACACTGACTGCAAATTTTACTAAAATTGGAACATTAAGAAGTCAGGTAAGAATGTGTAGTAATTAATAACTTAGGGTCTTTTTTTAATGATTGCTCATTTTACTTTTGATATATACAGAAGTTTGGTGTCAGTTAGAATGTACAGTGCTAGTGAGGTCTTACTATATCTGTTTTACCAAATCTCTTAAAATTTCGAGGTATAACAATTGGAACATATCTACTCAAATTCATTTTTTTTCCATTCCTCTCTTCATTCTCTAAGTATCTTCCATCTGCCCTTCTATGCCATAACTCTACCAAAAGTAGAGGTCAGTAGAATCAGTTTTTAAATTTTAATTTTGGCAGCTTGTTTTTGTTCTCATTTTCTGGGTACTTTTTTTTTTTTTTTTTTTTTCCTGAGACAGAGTCTCGCTGTGTCTCAGGCTGGAGTGCAGTGGCGCAATCCCAGCTCACTGCAAGCTCCGCCTCCTGGGGTCATGCCATTCTCCTGCCTCAGCCTCCTGAGTAGCTGGGACTACAGGCACCTGCCACCGCGCCCGGCTAATTTTTTGTACTTTTAGTAGAGATGGGGTTTCACTGTGTTAGCCAGGATGGTCTCCATCTCCTGACCTCATGGTCTGCCTGCCTCAGCCTCCCAAAGTGCTGTGATTACAGGCGTGAACCACTGCGCCTGGCTCTGGGCACATTTTAATTGTAGAATTATGATCTTAAGAAATGTGTTTGAATTCTATTTATACAGCATGTGTATTTCATTTAGAAGACTGCTCTGTCTAATGTGCTCTGTATAATGTGCTGATTGTTTCAGGCATTGACCACATCTGCTCATTCAGTTGTGCACCATGGAATACCTCTGCAGGCAGGAACTGCTCAGTTTGGTTGTGGTGATGCTTTTCAGCAGACATTGATTATCTGTCCCCCAGCTATTCAAGGTATTCTTTTATTTAAATTTTGCTTTGAATCTAGGCATGCATTATTTTAAAATAAGCTTAGGAATCTATTCATTAAATATATTGTATAATTTTTGCTGCATTTAGTGCTACATTTGAATTTGATTTAACCTGTTCAGACCAAGCGCAGTGTCTCTCGCTTGTAATCCCAGCACTTTGGGAGGCTGAGGCGGGCGGATTACTTGAGGCCAGGAGTTTGAGACCAGCCTGGCCAACATGGTGAAACCCTGGCTTTCCTAAAAATACAAAAAATTAGCTGGGCAAGGTGGTGTGCGCCTGTGGTCCCAGCTACTCGGGAGGCTGAAGCTGGGAAGTGGAGGTTGAAGCTGGAAAGTGGAGGTTGCAGAGAGCTGAGATTGTGCCACTGCGCTCCAGCCTGGGTGACAGAGTGAGACTCTGTCTCAAAAAAAAAAAAAATTTAAGCTGTTCAATAAGCCTTTAGACCAGTGACACTCATTTCTTGACTGGAACTCCATTACAGTCATCACTAACAAAATGGGTCATATGACAATTGTATTTCCTGTAGAGTGTAAAATGATAAAATACCTTAATAGGAATGATTGAACTTGGGAAGCTACAAGTTGGCCTATGCTGGGTATCACTGTTTTAGACATTTGTCTACCAATACCAAACATTAAAGTGACTGAGAGCTCAGTTATTTAAAATTTTGGTCAAAAGAGTTTTGTCCCAAAATACTATAGTCTTTATTGATAGCTTAGGTAATAAATAATGGATTGATTTCAATTAAATTAATGTCCCTTCATTAAATAAAAATAGCCAATTAAATCCTCAAGTGGAATGGTTGACAGAATACCTTTGAAGAGGCTATACATTCTTTTTTTTCTTTTTTTTTTTTTTTTTTTTGAGATGGAGTTTCGCTCTTGTTGCCCAGGCGGGAGTGCAATGGCACGATCTCGGCTCACCGCAACCTGCAACCTCTGCCTCCCTGCAGCCTGCAACCTCCGTCTCCTGGGTTCAAGCAATTCTGCCTCAGCCTCCCGAGGAGCTGGAAAGCTGGGGTTACAGGCATGTGCCACCATGCCTGGCTAATTTTGTATTTTTAGTAGAGACTGGGTTTTTCCATGTTGGTCAGGCTGGTCTTGAACTCCTGACCTCAGGTGATCCACCTGCCTCAGCCTCCCATGTGTTGGGATAACAGGCGTGAGCCACCGTGCCTGACTGGCTATACATTCTTAAACTAGGAAATCTCTTAATGGTTCCTAGAGAATCATAGCATCAAACCTCACTACTGGAATAACTGGACTAAAACCCTACTTCCTAAGTCCTTTCCTGAGATTTTGTCCTTGCTAAGCTTTAACATCTAGTTAATGCAAGAGATCAATTACAGATGGGGCCCTAAACCAACATGTCCAACTTAATGGTGATACTGTACAGAGTAAATGAGAACAGTTGGTGCTAAGTCAGGACACCAGGAATCTAATTCTGTTTCCCCTTTTTACTGTATCATTGTAGACTAGCCTGTTTATTTATTTCAGCCTTAGTAAAAGGAAATAGACTGAATAGATAATATATTGGCAATTTCCAACTCTAATATATTTTGATTCTGAAGGATTATTTGATTTTTTTTTTTCTTTTAAGTGTGTCTTTTTTTGAGACAGTGTCTTGCTCTGTTGCCCAAGCTGGAGTACAGTAGCACGATATTGGCTCACTGCAACCTCTACCTCCTGAGTTCAGGTGATTCTCATGCCTCAGCCTCCTAAGTAGCTGGGATTACAGGTATGCACCACCATGCCTGGCTAATTTTTGTATTTTTAGTATGTACAGGGTTTCACCATTTTGGCCAGGTTGGTCTCGAACTCCTAACCTCAGGTGATCTGCCCACCTCAGCCTCTCATAGTGCTGGGATTACAGTCATTAGCCACTGCACCCGTCCTCTGATTTTTTAAATTTTAAGCATTCAAGCAACTCTAAAACTTTTTTTTATTTTAATATTTCCCACAGTACCAAATAAAGAACCAAGAATATGTTTGTTGACTTGATTTGCTGGTAATAAGAGATGTGAAAACAGGTCAGATCTTCAGTTACTATTGTTCTATCAGGGTAGCTTTATTTTCATTGTTGACTCTGAAGGTGAAATTGTGACCCAGTGGTCACAGTGGTGGTCTGTGAGTATCTGTAACAGTGACATTTTTATTACTTTCCGGTAATAAAAATGCCCACATCATTATAGTGTTAGCAATAATAGATGCTAACAGTGTGATGCTGTTGTGTTTTTCAGTTTTTTCCCCCAAGTGTTTATTATAAGAATTTCAAACATATAGAAAAATTGAAAGAATAATGTTTTCTACCCTAGATTCAACAGGTATTAATATTTTACCATATTTGCATCATCAATCTACCTACCTACTTACGTAGTGCACATACGTGTACTATTTGAAATTAAATGGTAGATTTTATGACACTACTTCTAAATACTTCAGCATGCAAGATTGGTGCTTTTTAAAAATATGTTTTTTAATCACTTATCACTTGCGTTATCTTGACAAATGCATTTTCACTTAAATTTATAATCTACACTAACAAATATGTTCTTTGGTTCTAGTAATCCCTCCCATGTACCAAAATCAGTTTTAGGGTCACCACTTATACTGTGGTATATTTCACGAAGATTTGGAATAGTAGGTTTTTTTTTCAGAGCCTAGCTTCTGTGGCAAAAACTTAAGAGACTTCTGAGACACGTTTCTAAACAGCATTGAGCATCATTCTTAAAACATTTGAATGAGGTTAGAAAAATCTTTTGTCTTTTTATATGGCTTATAATTGATGAAAAGTTAGAAACCTTTTTGTACATAAAGTAACAACTATATCAGTGGTTTATAATATGGGATAATTGAAAGAAAAGAATTACTATCACAGACTCATTAACCCACTAAATGTCATGAACAGCACTTTTGAATTAGAATTACTAGTGAGAAGAAGCACAATATGTTTTAGCTTATATAACAGGTGCAGTTGCAGCAACAGGCCAGGCAGGCTCTATAAATATGTTGTTTCTCATCTTAGTAGAGTGTCTGCCTTAGAAATGAAAGCACTCCCTCTAATCAGTCTTAGTACCGGACGGGTAGATGTTAGGTAGAAATTGTAATGTAGAAAATTTCAGCATTGGGCTTCTTGCCCCTCCCCTTCATTTATCCCTTCCCTTCAGAATGTGCTGTTGCATTTTCAAGAAACATTTTAAAATAATTATTGGGCAGCTATTGGGGATAGTAATTATGGTACCATTGTGGTTTATATTTTAAAATAAACTTTATCACCTTGACTTAAAAATTTTACTTTGACGCTATCATGTTTAGGTAATGCATTTAATATATTTTAGATATTATAATATGTAAGTACAGGCATATAAATACGATATCCATAAGACTGTGCTTATTTTAAAAAGTGTGCTTATTTTAAAAAGTAAGCTTATTTTTAAAAATCAGCTAAGCTTTTATTTAACATATCTGAATGTTTTATTTATTAAACAAGCTTTTAAAATTATTTAGTGACCTGAAAAGTTAGGTATTCATCCCCTCTAGATGACAATATTAGAGTAAAATATATTCCAGCAAAATTCTTTCCTGTTATACTAAAATAATATTTGTAAGCTTTTAATGCCTTGTTCTCCAAGTATTAAAGCAAATATAATCAAAGATAAAGTTTCAGCTAACCTAAACTATACAAAAATTGAGATCTTATCCCACTATTGAATTTGATAAAAAATTAGATCTCCTGTGGAGAGAGTATATAGGAGAATTCTTCTCATCTTAAGACATTGCTTGTGGAGAGAATTTACAGGCAATGAGATTTTTGTTGAGATTTGGAAATTTGCTCTGTCTGTTCATCCTTGTCAAAGTGAAGAGATTTTTTTTTTTCTCTTGAAGAGATTGTCTATATATTGCAATATATCTACACTGCCTGAGTGTGCTGATATTCCATGTCTTGGAGAATTGGATGATCAAGACAGGCTTTTTAGCAGAAGTAAGAAGATTTTTATTAAACTTGACTCATACCTGGCTCTTTAGGTGGAGCACAGAGAGTATAATAACCTGGTAGTAAGATAATAGTCTCAGTGAAGAAAATAAACAGGCTAAAATGGACATTCTCTTTAGGATTAACACTTACATCTGTGAAATAGAAAATATGAGGTTGTTTTACAATAGAGAAAGAAAACAATTGTAGTATTTTTCTCTTATGCCTGAAGAGAAAGACTCAACATCACATTTATCCCCAAATTGATTACATTATATTTAAATAATCTGCAAGCCCATGTTGAAAGTAACTGCTACAATAAAGTGGAATTATGAAGTGGTCAAATTATTTTCATTAATTTAATTTCTGATCTTCGAGGATGCCCCTAAAATCTTGTCAAAACTTTAAGTTGGAATGTGATACTACTTTGCTGTCTCAGAGTTCAGTATTATAAGACTTAATATTTGCAAGGTGCTTTGCAGTGAATCAAACAGCTATATTAACATTATAGTAACATTAACAGGATTAACATGTCTGGTAATCCTGCTTTCTAATTTTCCTAGTGGGCAAGCAAAATGGTAGCATGTTTGTTCTGGAGTTCCAGCAGCTCTCTGCTAAGAATACTAGTCAATTAAGCCACATTGGGGAAACCTTAGTTTTAATCATCAAATTAGGTAAATAGGTTAGTTTTGCCTTTCCTTTGGAGGCTGAAATGAGTGTGCCATCCCTGAATTTTCATCCATTATGTGAACCATTATGTCCATTAAATTATGAAGTTGTGATGTATTTCTGTTTTGGTGACAAGAGCATAAGATTCTATCACAGTTTTAAAGAGGAAGATACTAAGCATAGCTAAAAGTTTGTATGAAAAGAAGAACCTTTACCTGCTAGGTTGTCAGCATACTAAACCAGATTCTTCTTTCCATGTTCTTTATCATGGTGACTGAACTATTTAAAAAGGAAAATAAAGCTTCAATAGCAAACTTTGGAGATAAGAAGTTTCAAGAAAATTAAATGGTTCAACTTTGTAGTATGCATTTTGAAACAGAAAGGGGAGCTTTATAATAATTTTTGGAATGATGTATATCACAAGATAGACAAGAAGTACATCATTTTCCTAATGGATTGCTCAGTGTTATGAAAATTTTATGCAGAGAATGGCATTATAACCCCACAATCAAGGCTGGGTGTGGCGGCTTATGCATGTGATACCAGAAATTTGAGAGGCTGAGGTAGGAGGATCTCTTGAGCCCGGAAGTGCAAGACCAGCCTGGGCAACATAGACCCTGTCTCTACCAGAAAATAAACAGATGAACTGGGCATGGTGGTATATGCCTGTGGTCCCAGCTACTCAGGTTGAGGTGGGAGGATCCACAAGTCCAGGAGATTGAGGCCACAGTATGGATCATGCCATTGTGCTCCAGTCTGGGCAACAGAGCAAGGCCCTGTCTAAAAAAAAAAAAAAAAAAAAAAACAAAAAAAAAAAACTGTCAGAATTTAAGCAGTTCTTGACATTTAAAATAATTGTATAAGTTAAATAAGAGGAAGATTTTTTTCTTTTATTTGATAACTGTTCTGTTTCACAGGTATTCCTGCAACACATGGTAAACCTACTAGTTATTCAATAAGGGTAGATAATACAGTTCCACTTGTAACTCAGGCCCCAGCTGTGCAGCCACTACAGATCCGACCAGGAGTTCTTTCTCAGGTTGGTAATAATTCATTCCTTGCCATATATCAGCTTGTGCTGTTGGGAAATAATGAAAATGACCTGGATAGGGATTTAATCCATTTTGTAGGTTATGGACTTTAATGTTTATAATTGTTAGCTGTTACTTTAGATAGTTTTGAGTCTAGGATATGGTAAAGTTACTTATAACTTGTTATTTTCTATTGTTTTCCTTTGCTGCAAGCAGACGTGGTCTGGTAGAACACAGCAGATGCTGGTGCCTGCCTGGCAACAGGTGACACCTCTGGCTCCTGCTACTACTACACTAACTTCTGAGAGTGTGGCTGGTTCACACAGGCTTGCAGACTGGGGGTAAGCTGAAAACAAAAGTACTTTATGAATAGTTTGCAGACTAGATCTTGATTAAAGAAAGGTCTTGATTAAAAACATTGTTCTGAACTTCTCCCTAGGAAGATGATTTCATGCAGCAATCATTATAACTCAGTGATGCCGCAGCCTCTTCTGACCAATCAGATAACTTTATCTGCCCCTCAGCCAGTTAGTGTGGGGATTGCACATGTTGTCTGGCCTCAACCTGCCACTACCAAGAAAAATAAACAGTGCCAGAACAGGTTGGTATTGGTGCTTTAACTTTCCTCTGCGTTTTGAGAATCTTTAAAATGAATTTTGCATGTACACTAAAGGGTCACTCTGTTGTATTCAAAATGACCTCTTTTATACCTTTATTACAAACACTAAGCCAGCTCCCTTCTCGATTTCTCAGAGGTATTTTGGTAAAACTAATGGAATGGGAGCCAGGAAGAGAGGAAATAAATGCTTTCAGTTGGTAAGATTGTCTTTATTGCCCTTTTGATTTATTATCTACCTGTAGTGTAGCAATTGTGGACATTCAGATAGCACATTTACCAAAAAGTGACTATTTAAATGTATGTAAATGCAATCTACATGGATATTTCTAGAGGTATTTTATATTTCACAAGAACTCAAGATCTGTTGGTGTGTTATATTCATGAACTCGAACAAGTGAAGGTTTGCATTTTTTGGTTTAACAAGATACCTTAGACAACTGATTATACATATTTTGATTATAGAAAT
Source organism: Macaca nemestrina (assembly GCF_043159975.1). NCBI lineage: Eukaryota > Metazoa > Chordata > Mammalia > Primates > Cercopithecidae > Macaca > Macaca nemestrina. Next base: position 32,125,817 of record NC_092136.1, on the reverse strand, counting down.
TATAAATTATTCCTTTGGTTGCAGGAGTAATTCATTACAGAATACCAATATCCCACATTCAGCATTTATTTCTCCAAAGATAATTAATGGGAAAGATGTCGAGGAAGTAAGTTGTATAGAAACACAGGACAATCAGAACTCAGAAGGAGAGGCAAGAAATTGCTGTGAAACATCTGTCAGACAGGACTCTGATTCATCAGTTTCAGACAAACAGCGACAAACCATCATTATTGCTGACTCCCCGAGTCCTGCAGTGAGTGTCATCACTATTAGCAGTGACACTGATGAGGAAGAGACTTCGCAGAGACATTCACTCAGAGAGTAAGTGCCAAATGCTGCATCCTCAAAGGATAAGTGGCGTCCTTTGGTGTGTCGAAAAACAACTTTCTGTGACTTATTCCTTGTTTGTCAATGTCCTTTGGAGTAAAACCTTTAAATTAGATAACCCAGTTCTAGACAGGGAACTTTCTAAATAGTATTTAGCACCATTATTATAACATTTTCCCTGTATTTGTAAGCTTTACTTTTTGTCCATGTAGGTCATTCTTAACAGTTTCATATCCTTAATTAAAGAATACAGATTTTGACTATTTGGAGAGTATCTTCTCATATTTGACTCACGTTTTCCCCTTTTCTCTTCCACTAGATGTAAAGGTAGTCTAGATTGTGAAGCTTGCCAGAGCACTTTGAATATTGATCGGATGTGTTCATTAAGTAGTCCTGATAGTACTCTGAGTACCAGCTCCTCAGGGCAGTCCAGCCCATCCCCCTGCAAGAGACCGAATAGGTAAAATAATCTCAATAGTAGTGTATAATAAATAGTAAGTCTACTAAAAAGCCTACGATTTCTTTCTGTTAAATTAATAAGTACCTGCCGATTTACCACAGTGACTTCTATCTTAAACACAATTTTTGAACTAGATCAGTTTTTCTAAACACAGATTTGTTTGTTTGTTTGTTTTTAAGACAGGGTCTTGCTCTGTTGCCCAGGCTGGAGTGCAGTAGCATGATCTCGGCTCACAGCAACCTCTGCCTCCCAGGCTCAAGGAATCCTCTCGCCTTAGCCTCTTGAGTAGCTGGGACCACAGGTGCGCACAGCGATGCCCAGCTAATCTTTAAGTTTTTTTTGTAGAGATGGGATCTTGCCCTGTTGCCCAGGCCGGTCTTGAACTCCTGGGCTCAACCAGTGCTCCCACCTTGGCCTCCCAAAGTGCTGGGATTACAGGCGTGAGCCACCATACCCAACTAAATAATCTTTTTTTTGCCAGGGGTGTGGGTGGGAGGAGATGAAGTGTGGCTCTGTCACCCAGGCTGGAGTGCAATGGCATGATCTTGGCTCACTGCAGCCTCCACCTCCCCAGGTTCAAGTGATTCTCCTGCCTCAGCCTCCCGTGTAGCTGGGATTACAAGCACCCGCCACCACACCCAGCTAATTTTTTGTATTTTTAGTAGAGATGGGGTTTCACCAGGCCAGGCTGGTCTTGAACTCCTTACCTCAGGTCATCTGCCTGCCTCAGCCTCCCAAAGTGCTAGGATTACAGGCGTGAGCCACCACATCTGGCCAAATCTATTTTTGAAAGGGTAAAAAAGCTACATTCTTAATTTCAGCCCCACAGACTACTATTGTAATTTAAATTTGGAAGAAAAACATGTACTTTAGCAAAATTAAAAAGGAATGTTTTGCATAATGAAGTACTTACTGGCCCACTGTCTACAGAACATCCACTGTGATTTTTTTCTCCCATTGGTGATGGATTTGCATGGTTTTATCCATATTAACCTGGCTTACCCGTCCTTTGGCCGGCTAAAATAGTAAGCTTGTCCTAAGCAGAATGATTTACTAACATATTAAGAGATAAGCCACAGTCTAGAAGGCACAGTGGCCAACACTTGTAATCCTAGCACTTTGGGAGGCCAAGGCAGGAGGATCACTTGAGGCCAATAGTTCGAGACCAGCCTGGACAACATAGTGAGACCCCACCTTTACCAAAAAAAAAAAAAAATAGCTGGATGTGGTGGCGCTTGCCTGTAGTGCTAGCTACTCAGGAGGCTGAGGTGGGAGGATTATTTGAGCCCTGTAATTTGAGGCTGCAATGAGCTATGATCACACTACTACACTATAGCCTGGGCAACACAGTGAGACCCTGTCTCTTAGGAAGGAAGGAGGAGAAGGAAAGAAAGAAATAAAATCTTATTTTAGTGGCAGAAAACATTTGGAAAATTTTAAGTTTTAATTTTACATGTCTTCTTCTTTTCCTTAGTCAGGAAATATGATATTGCATACTTATAACCAAAGCTTTATGGAAAATATAAAGAAATTTTAATATGTCTTCTTAAAAGTTGCTTATAACATGGTTTGAAAATTGATAATGTACATAACTATACATACACATGTAAAGTATGTATAAACAAATATACATATAAGATATATAAATAAAAATATGTATAAAAAGAGATGCTTCAAATTCGTAACTAAGTATGGAATGGGTGGTTGAAACAGACAATAAATACTGTAGAAATCCCAAGGAGAGAGAGATTGTCAGGGCCCAAGAGTGTCAGGAAGAGATGAGAAATATGGGGCTCTGTCTAGGCTTTCAGAGGTGTGGGGATACCTTTCAGATAACTGGTTAGGTACAAGGACCTAAATTACCAGAAGAGGCACATATCCTGATGTTAGAATTTAATTTGAAATATCCAAGTCACATGCATGTATGCTTGTACATTTCATTTAAATTATTCAGAACAGTGCCTCTTTTGTCATGTCTTGATGAAATTATCTGGAATTCATAAAGAGGAATTTTATGAGCTGATACTAAGGATCAAATGGGAAGGGAAAGAAGAAAAAAAAATGCCAAAATGATGTTCCTGAAATGGAACAGAATTAGGTTTAGCAGTTGGAACAGATAATTAATTTAAGGGTCTAGAAATTTTTTGAAAAAGTGCTATCGGACAATGAAAAAGCTGTAATTATATATAAAATAACTGAATAACATTCTCGTCAGTTCACTGGAGCCTGAATATTACTTAACATTAGATTTAATGTTGGAAAAAAATATCACTCATAAAAATGCTTTCTTTTTGTAGTATGTCAGATGAAGAGCAAGAAAGTGGTTGTGATACGGTGGATGGCTCTCCGACATCCGACTCTTCTGGGCATGATAGTCCATTTGCAGAGAGCACTTTTGTGGAGGACACTCGTGAAAACACAGAACTGTTATCCTCTGCCGACACAGAAACCAAGCCAGCTGTCTGTTCTGTTGTGGTGCCACCAGTGGCACTAGAAAATGGCTTAAGTGCCGATGAGCATATGGCAAACACAGGTAAGTTGAGTCCTCCCATTTCTCCGGTTGTCCTTTAAATACAGTCTTAATTTAGGAACATCTGAGAATGGAGTTGCCAAAAGTCATCTCGAATTTTGACTTGATCCTGCCTTATATATTATACAGAGGACATCTTCTAATATTATCCAGTGCTTGGAAACCATGACCTCTCCTTTCATTTTGTTTAATTTTAAGGCTCTCAAATCACTATTGTATGAAATATCTAAAGATTTTGCTAATTTTTTATTTGAAAAGGAAAAAGCATAAACTCTTCAATATTTTATTTGTCGCCAGATTCTATATGCCAGCCATTAATAAAAGGACGATCTGCCCCTGGAAGATTAAACCAGCCTTCGGCAGTGGGTACTCGTCAGCAAAAATTGACATCAGCATTCCAGCAGCAGCATTTGAACTTTAGTCAGGTATGTTCATTTGTGGATTTGTAGGAGTCTTTGGGATTCAAATTTAGCAGTTGTTTTTCACATGGAGGAGAAAGCTTCTGAAACTGTATGTAGTCTTAATGAATTTTTCCCTTCTCGTTATCCCAAGGGGCTAAAGAGTAACTGGCTTAATAATAGGATAATTAAGCAAATTATCCATAGAACTTGTAGCCTTCTTCAGAAAGATTAAGTCCTTAGGTTCTCTTAGGTAATATTAACAGAGTGTGTCTGTTATCTCAGAACATCATTAACCTTCCTGAATACTTTCCATCTTATTAAACGCTATATTTGGCAGTTGTGTTTCAGTTGGGAAAAGAAAAGATCACAGATACTGGAGTTGGACGGGGATTCAAATCTTGGTTTTGCCATGTACTATATATTTATTACCTTGGCCAGGTCTCTTCAACAAATTTGATTTGGAGCACAGTTAATGGGAATAGTAATTATATCATGGGTTGTTTCAGAAGTAAATAATATTGTGTATGTAAATGTTAGCTTTACATATAATAAGTGCTCCACAAATGGTAGCTGTTAGTAGGGATGGGGGTAGTAAAAGTTAGTACAAGCAGCACTAATAGTGGTGTTTATATTATAATATGTAGTAATAAATACTAAAATGTTAATACTAATATATATGGAATTGGTATTTTTCTCTCCTCTAGTTATTCTTAGTATAAGTTAGTTCTGAGAGATCCACTATGAGTTATCAATCACAAAGGGTATATTGTAATTTCCGTTTCTTTCCTTTTATCTTTAAAAATATGTTATTCAGTCATTTTTTTTTTTTTCTTTATGGATAGGTTCAGCACTTTGGATCTGGGCATCAAGAGTGGAATGGAAACTTTGGGCATCGAAGACAGCAAGCTTATATCCCTACTAGTGTTACCAGTAATCCATTCACTCTCTCTCATGGAAGTCCCAATCACACAGCAGTGCATGCCCACCTGGCTGGAAATACACACCTCGGAGGACAACCTACTCTACTTCCATACCCATCATCAGCCACCCTCAGTAGTGCTGCACCAGTGGCCCACCTCTTAGCCTCTCCATGTACCTCAAGACCTATGTTACAGCATCCAACTTATAATATCTCCCATCCCAGTGGCATAGTTCACCAAGTCCCAGTGGGCTTAAATCCCCGTCTGTTACCATCCCCAACCATTCATCAGACTCAGTACAAACCAATCTTCCCACCACATTCTTACATTGCAGCATCACCTGCATATACTGGATTTCCACTGAGTCCAACAAAACTCAGCCAGTATCCATATATGTGAAAAACAGTATATTGGGGAAGCTCAATGATACAAACATTTGATTAAAAATAAAAACATGGTATTTAATAAATATTAGCCATGGCACAAGAAAATTATTTTTGAATCATGTAGACTTGGGTGCAATTTAAACAACTTTGAGCTTTAAAAACTCACTTTTGATGTGTTTTGCACATTTGGTATAACTTGTCTTTGGTCATGTTATCTTCTTATGTAGTAACTCTAGACAGGTGACTTATGGGAGCAGAAGTCCAATTTTGCTCCTGCTATTTTTTATAAATTGCCTTCTAACTAGTGCAAGACACGTCCACATTTGGGAAGCCATTCTGTGTACAGACTTAGAGCAACAGATGCACATACGTCAGAATTACAGCATACAAGTGAATTGTATTATCCGTGTCTTAGTGTATAAATGTTGGGTCACTTACCTAAGAAATTGAGCTATTGTTCTTTACATTTGCATGTGTCTTTTGCATGGGCAAAATGTTGCCTAGACTTTGCTCTTAAATGTTGTTCTAATAATCTCAGCTGCATTGTAAACCGTTCCCACACATAGTGCCTTAAATATTTGAGGTTGTTAATGTTATTACCTATATATAAATGTTGAGGACTGCAGCACTTAAAATTCAGACCTACTCTTTAGTTTCCTTTTGATAGCGTAATGTTCATTTTTGGTTTTGTGTGGTATGATTTCAGGTAGTAGCTGTTTTTTTCCTTATTAAGAGGGCAGCATGTTTGCTGTAGCTGAATTCTGCTGTCTGATTTTTGAGAATGATCTAGCTTCAAGAAAAGCAAGCAGTTAGTAGTGCTTAAGAAAAATTGATTCAGTATCTAATGGATATTTGATAACTGTCACAGCACAGCATTTTATATACTATTAAGTGAAACTGCAATACAATCTAAGTTTATTTTGAGAGTGTTTGCTGTATAATTGGACTTAATAAAATGTTTAGAGGTACAGTAGGCATGACTTTGGGTAGATAATAAAATGCAAAATGCTCATTGATTCATGATGTGGTTTTATCTTAGCTTGGGCAAACCATGCAGTATTTAATAAATAGTAGCAGAACTTTTACTATTGAAGCTTGAAAAGATGTGAGTTCTTTGTGTGCAATTTTTGATTTATGCATGTGAGAGGGTTTTTTTTAAAAGTATTTTTACATTGCAGTACTTGTTTTGCTTGTTGGTGATGTTTGCTTATTTAATACATTCCTTCAGGGACAGAAATTACATGCTTTTTTTCTTCCTAGGAAGTGTGTTGAGTTCCCCCCGCCCCACTTTTTTCTTTTTTGGGTGGTGGTGATGGTAGTGGTTATGTCTGTTTAAATGAAGTTGCTTTTACAGCACCAAAGACTTAATCATCCATTTCCTATATAAAGGTAGCTACTTTTTGCATAGACCTCAAGTATATTGTAGTGTAGAGGTGGAATTTAAGGAAAGGTATTAAATTGAGGCTGTGTTTTAGCTTACAGGCAAGTAATAAATTGTATCATTTATCTTGAATGTATCATAGATAAGCTGCTATATAACGATTGCCACTTCAGATAGCTGTGAAATTAGGTGATTAACTAGTTGTTATTTAGCCTTCTAATTTCTGTATAAGTCTAATTACATGAATAGAAATTGGGGTTTTGATTTTTTACTTTGCTTTTCTGTTTGGAGTGTCATTGTAACTACTGTATTGTAAATGGTGGAAAATAATTGCATTTGTTATTTTGGGGTGTGTTATTTGCATCAGTATTTTATCTCTATTAATGTTTGTGCTCATCACTGCATATTAAAAAAACTTGGATGTATCAATGTAACTTAATTTTTTATTTTCATACTGGCATTGTAGACACTTGAGAAAGCTGTATCTTGCAGGCTTGACTTAACTTTTTTTCCTTAAAAATCTGGAATATAATCTTACAGCATTTACTGGAATAAACAGTACAAAGCATTTGAGTGTAAAACTCTAGATGTTTTGGATTTACAGCGTTTCTTTGATAAATGAATTGTATACCACTAGTACAGCTCTAGTACAGCATTCACAATAAGCTAATAATGGATAAGTTTTCTTTACTCCATTGACACAAGCAGTGTTTTATTTAATAATCATCAATGAAATAAATGTGCCTGAAATTGATTTTAAAAATTACAGTATTAGATCATAAAGTAAAAACCAGCAGTACATTTTTAGTCACACTGAAAATGAAGGACTTAATTTTCCCCACAAGTTTCAGTGTTTTTTAGTAATTAATTCTATGCATTTTATACCAATAGAAATATATATATATATAAAAATACATGTTTAAAAAGAAGTAGCCTAAGATTAATTTAAAAGATTATTTACAGATGACACATTTATGGAGTCACTATTTAAGTAAATTTGCTGCCCTCCACAGCCTTCTGATTTTATTTATATGTTCCAGCAGATGATTAGGATCTGCTCACTTCTTAGGAAAGAATCAATGCCGGCAACACATTGTTTCAGAAACACCAAGTGCAAAGGATTGATTGTTTCACAACAGGTACAAAACCGAGAGTTTTCTTTTTGTTTAGGGCCATGTTTACTACCCTGAAATGTTGTATTCTTTGTCTTTAATTTCCAAGACTTAAAGCAGTCTTGTTAAATTGACATAAATGGTAAACTTCAACATTGTCATAATACAGTATTAAAGTTTGATAAAGGTATATCCCAGTTAACTACACTGCTCTTTAAATTGCAATCATGGGCATTTTAATGTATTTTAAAATAAATTTCAAAATTCTGCTAAATTCTTAATTTAGCATATTGACAAAGTAATCTGGATTTATACCTTTTAAAAACCATTTTGACCAGTTTTCTTTGGTTTTAATGCTTTCTTAAATAAAACACTGCATGATTTCCAAGTTGCATATTTGCATACTATTTTAATTTGCAAAGCGTTTTTTTAATCAAATATCCTGATATTTAGTTGTTTTTTTTTTTCCTCCAGGGTGTTTAATTAAATATGTTACTGTATTAGCAAAACATTTTCATTTTAAAAATCTGCTAATTTTAAACTTGGACTGTGTTAAGTAAAAGTTAAATCATACACTGCAAGGTGTAGGAAGATTTGTTTTAATGAATCCAATGATACAGATTTGATTACTAAGTTTGAACTGTTAATTGTTTAACAATTTTAGACTTGTGGCTTTCTTTCTTTGGTTTATTTGTTTTTGCTTTTACTCCTATGCTACACTAGTTTGCCATGTAGCAATTGCACTGTGCAATATTACAATAAGGACTGGGAAAATTTTATGGATGTAATGTCTATTACGGTTTGCGATAGTATTTCTCTCTAGTTCTCAGTGATTTAAATGTGACCAAGCCTTCTGTACTTTGTCACAAAAAGCGGGTTTTCCAGGTGACTATTTTGGTGAGTGTCAAAATAAGAATTTATGGTGTATTACTGTCGATTCACTTTGAATTAAAATATATATATTGCAGCAAACAGCTTGTTGACTTTTTTTCCACCCCAATACTCCTTACAGGGTAGGGAAGGGAGACGTTAACAATACTGAGTATCTATTAATAACTGACATCATCTTATTTAACTCTCAAAGCCACCTGGTGAGATAGGTATTATCTTTGTCATACAAATGAGGGCATAGCTGCAGAATGTTTAGGGAACTTGCACAAAGTCACATTGCCCATGAGTTGGAATCTGAGATACACACCAGGATATCTAACCATAACTAATCTACTTTATATCAGTTATTTTAAAACCGAAGTCTGAGGCAATGTGCCCAGAGTACCTGCAACCATAGGATGACCCTGACCCATTTTCCTTCAATATTAAGTTTCCGCAAATATTTTTTGAGAGAAGTAATTTCTGCCCAATATGCGTGGATGAAGAATAGGGAATTCGCATGAATTTTTAATATTTAAAACGTGACTTCAAAAGAATGTGATTGTAATAGGCCAACTTATGTCCTCAAATACCAACACCTCATAATTCAAGGATCTAACTTTCAAGGAACCTCAGTTGGAAAGTTTCTAGAGGAGTGCTCCCCCAGAACACACTAGTGAGAATACATATTTTCAATTTCTGCCTTCCCCTATCAATGTTTAATTGAAGTACAACATAAATGCATTCTTTGGCATCTGGCTATTTTTTGTTAAACATTTAATTTATAAGATACATCCACGTTGTGTGTAGTTCATTTATACCCATTGCTGTATAGTATTCCTTTGTGTGTATACAGAACTATTTTGTTGATGGACATTTGACACCTGAATAGTGTCTACTTCCTGGCTACTGTGAATAGGGCTGCCATGAATGTTTTGTCCATATTTTTTGGTGAACATACGCATGCATTTCCTTTGGGTATATATGTAGGCATGCATTACTAGGACATATGGTGTATATAGATACTGCCAAACATTATTCCAAAGTAGTTACACCTATTAGCAGTGTATGAGAGTTCTAGTTGCCTTATGTCCTCACTAACACATTATATTTTTTTGTTTCTTTTGTTTTAGCCATTCTTTTGAGGGTGAGTTGTTCAAAATAATATGAACGTTTTCATGTAGGCCAAAGCACTGATCCTACATAAAGATGAAATTCAGAATTTGCAATTTACTTGAAAGTAAATTAGCCTCTTGAAAAAATACGAAGAAGCATTCAGCTATTTCAATAGATCTAGGAATATAACATTTTTTTCTCTAAAACAGGGTAATAGGACGAAAAAAGGGCTTTGAGCAACACATTTAAACCATTGAGCCAGTAACTACCCAGCATAGTGCCTCGCATCTAGTGGGTATGTCATGAGTCATTTAAAAAATCTTTTGAAGCATCTACTATGTTCCAAGCATCATATGCGGTGCATGTACCAATGGACAAAACAGAGGTCCTTTTCGCTCTTAGGGATCCAATCTTTTCCCAGGGGAGAAGACTAAAGTAAGGTTCAGGTAGGGTAAGTAAAGAAGACGGTATGGGGATAGAGTGACTGGAAGGGTCATGTCAGGGAATGCCTCAGTGAGGTGACACTTGAACTGTGACAAGGACAATGCTGATCAGGCATGCAAAGAAAGAATATCTGACAGAGGGAGCAGCAAGTTAAGCTTTTAATATGAGCAAAATAGGAAGTGGCCATTATGGCCAGAGCATAGTGTGTGAGTGGGTGGCAAGAGATAGAAAATGCTACTATAAGGGTGGGCATGCAGGCTTTTTCCCAAAGATTGGAGTGTAGATTTAATTCCATATATTGTAGGAGGCCATGGGATGATTTTAAGCAGGCAAACAATATGACCTAATTTAAAGATCAGTCTGGCTGTTGAATGAAGAATAGATTGCAGGGCCAGGGTGGGAGTTGGAAGACCAGGTAGGAGGTTACTGAAGTAGTCTAGGTTAGAGGGATGAATACCAATAGTTATGTTAAGAGGTTTGTATTGCCAATATAGTCTCCCAGTCTGTGACTTACCCTTTTAGTTTCTTTTTTCTTTTCTTTTTTTTTTTTTTTTGAGACAGTCTCGCTCTGTCACCCAGGCTGGAGTACAGTGGCATGATCTCAGCTCACTGCAACCTCCGTCACCCAGGTTCAAGTGATTCTCCTGCCTCAGCCTCCTGAGTAGCTGGGATTACAGGCACGTGCCACCACGTCCAGCTAATTTGTGTATTTTTTTTTTAGTAAAGATAGGGTTTCACCATGTTGGCCAGGGTGGTCTCGTTCTCTTGACCTCGTGATCCGCCCGCCTAGGCCTCCCAAAGTGCTGAGATTACAGGCGTGAGCCATTGCGCCCGGCCAATGACTTACCTTTTAGTTTCTTAACAGGGTGTTAGGAAGAGCGAAAGTTTTGGATTTTGTTGAAGTCCATCTTATCAATGTTTTCTTTCATGGTTTGTGCTTTTTGTGTCCTAAGACATTTTTGCCTATCACTAAGTTTCAAAGACTTTCTCCTTTGTTTTCTTCTAGTTTTATAGTTTTAGCTTTTATTAAGTCAATGGTTCATTTCATGTTAATTTTTGTGTGAACTTTTTATTTAATGGTAATTGAGAAACTACACTGACACCTAATTAGAAGTGTGGTTATTTGAAGTAGAAAAATCAGATGTTAATGTTTCATATTATCCCATTGTAAATATAATACATGGTTACAGTATGCTTGGGTAATTCAGAAAAATAGAGTTTTTAAACATAAAAATGTATGTTTTCAGATAGTTAATGTGCATATAAGCAACTTCAGATACAGATATTTGCTACGTCAATTTATAGCATTGAATTTATAGGCATTTTGCATGTTTTACAAACTGCACAAACATTTGAATGCCAAAATGCAAAATTTTAAAGTGATCAGATTTATTCTAGTAATTGCTTGTTTCTTCAGCGACTCTGGAGAATCCAAAGAACTCAACTTTTTTTCTCATGTAGAATTTCTATACTTCTTTTTTTATTAAAAAATACAAACAAGAAAAAAAGAGTAGTACAGTGAATACACATATAACCTTCACTTAGATTCACTAGCTGGCATTGGCCTTATTAGCTTTGTATGTTTATGTGTAGTTTTTAAATTGAGCCATTTGTGGTTAATCATACTTGGCCCCAAAATACTTAAGCATGCATCTGTAAGAATAATGACATTTTCAACAAACCATGAGACCTTATAACATCTAGCAAAGTTAACAATTCTGTAACATTTATCTAGTTTTCAGTCGGTAGTCAAATTTTCCCAATTGTTTCAAAAATGTCTTGAAACAAGTAGCTATTTTCCCCCTACTCCACCAACCAATTAAGATTTACCTACTGCGTTTGGCTATGGCGTGTCTCTGACTACTTTTAATTCAGAACAGAACAGTCACTCATCCATCCACCATCCTTTTTTTTTTTTGAGATGGAGTCTCACTCTGACACCCAGACTGGAGTGCAGTGGTGTGATCTTGGCTCAATACAACCTCCGCTTTCTGGGTTCAAGCGATTCTCCTGCCTCAGCCTCCAGAGTTGCTTGGATTACAGGCACCCATCACCATGCCCAACTAATTTTTGTATTTTTGGCAGAGATAGGGTTTCACCATGTTGGCCAGGCTGGTCTTGAACTCCTGACCTCAAATGATCCACCCACCTCGGCTTCCCAAAGTGTTGGGATTACAGGCGTAAGCCACAAGTTCAGGCTAGAATATTGTACATTCTGGATTTGTCTGATTGTTCATTTGTCCTAATTGACTGATTTTTATTTTCTGCAAAGTAGAAGGTGGTTCTAATGCCTTGATTCGGTGTTCATGAGCAAAGCAGTTGTGTCATTGTGTCATGTCAGGTTGTCCACTATCAGCGATGACACTTAGTTATAACTAAGAGTGATGACTGTCCACTGTCATCGGTGGGGTGATATTTTGAAAGTATCAATAACATTGTACTCGGTGTTTTTAGCATGCATTAATGATTGCTGTCTGAATCCATTACACTGGGGATTGCCAAAATGGTGATTTTCAACTCTATCATTCCTTCTCTTAAATACATTCATGACCCGGCATCTTTCTGTAAAAACAGGCTTCCTCCCTGTACACATGCTCTCTCACTCTCTGTTTTTCTGTCATCACTATGGGTTCATGGATTTTGCTTTAATTCAGTAGCTTAAAGTGACCAGTTATCTTCAAGACTCCTGAATCTTTTTGACATCACCACATTTGTCTGAATATTCCCTTGCTCTCTGGTCCAAAAGAATGTCTTTGGCTCACCTTGTACCTTTTCTGCCTCAGATCTGTATTCAGCTATTTCACTAGCCCAGGTTTCAAAGGACTCAGAGTAATTTTTACAAATCAGACACAAAACTAATCGCTTTGTCTTGTACTACTTCCCAATCATGGTTGTCATGGGTGTTTAATCGTGGTGTCATGATTAGTTTCTGCTCTTCTCTTAGTTTAGCTTTAATCCGATATCTCCATGACTTAAGGGTATGTCTGATTCCTATTTCTGCAGAGATGTGGCTTGCCCAGCAACTACTGCACACTGCTGTGAATCTTACTGATCTAGGCTCCTTCTTAGCCTAGCACGTTGATTGCAGATGGTAATTCCGAAGGCAGGATGAACAGGGAGATGAATGAGTGACTATTTTAGAGGGCATGCTTGGAAGAAGTAATGTAGTAAATGCAGCATTTACTACTTTTTCTCTAATATTTAGCACTTGTGCCCAGTAAATGTTGAATCAATGTGGGCCCTAGGGTTTGAGGACATTATTTAGCAAATCTTAGTAATATTTGTATTCTCAGTGATGATGATGAACTTGAAACAGGTGCTGAGGTAAGAGCAGGAACTATGCTGCAGCATTGCCACAGTTCCCTTATCCCTTCTTTCATCACTTTCATCATATTTCTTGTATTGTCTACCTGCTCTTTGCACTAACTGTAAGCTCTGAAGACAAAGGTAATCCTGCAGACTCTGTTTCTTTGACATTTGCTATATGCCTGGCCACAGTCAGCACTAAAACATTTGTTAAATAGATGAGTGAAATCAATAAACATCTGTCGAATGGAATTTAGGAGGCCGAAATTTCATTATCTGCTTTGCTACTACTACTATAGGTAGTATGATTTTGAGCAAGTTTGGGCTTCAGTTTACTCATTGGCAAATTGAGAGCCTGGGGTTGCAAACTTAAAAGCAGCAAGGGCTGGGTAGATGCCATAAGTAGATGAAGGAGACTGAGTGGGGACTGGTCGAGTGGACAGTCAAAGCCCCACCCAAAGGAATCAGGAAACACAAGTAGGATGGCAGACCAAATGTGCACCAATGTCTACTTTTTTGAGAAAACGCAGAAATATGCACGTCAAATGGCAACTAATTCATAAGTTTTTTAAAAAATTATTTTAGATATGATGTATATGAAACACAAGTTGTCTTCAGGCCTGAGCTGGTCTGTGGGTAGGCAGTTTGCAAGATTAGTTATTCCGAGTTTATTTTCAGTTTGACGTTTAGTAATGCCGTTCAATATAGTATTGCTATGTTGTATTATGGCCAGCAGGGGGGGGAAGTTCCCTAACAAAAATTTTTTTTAACTGGTCTCGTAATAACTTTAAAGAAAATAACAAAGCAGAAATATGAGCAGTGTAGGCTATGTCGGAGCATCTAATTTTTAAATTTTTATTGTTAGAGACGAGGTTTCTGTCTCTCTGTCACTTAGGTTGGAGGCCAGTGGCATGATCATAGCTCACTGTAGCCTCAAACTCATGGGCTCAAGTGATCCTCCCACTTCGGCCTCCCAAGTTGCTGGGATTACAGGCATAAGCAACCACACTTGGCTCAGTTTCTTTTTCCTTCTCTTTTTTCTTTCTTTCTTTTTTTTTTATTTTTTTGAGATGGAATCTCGCTCTGTCGCCCAGGCTGGAGGGCAGTGGCGTGATCTCTGCTCACTGCAAGCTCCATCTCCTGGGTTCACACCATTCTGTTGCCTCAGCCTCCCAAGTAGCTGGGACTACAGGTGCCCACCACCACGCCCGACTATTTTTTTTGTATTTTTAGTAGAGACGAGGTTTCACCGTGTTAGCCAAGATGGTCTCGATCTCCTGACCTCGTGATCTGCCCTCCTCCGCCTCCCGAAGTGCTGGGATTACAGGCATGAGCCACCATACTTGGCCGGCTCAGTTTCTAATTTTTATAGATTTTGAAAAAGTGAGAAAGGATTTCAGTCCTCCATGAATTCTTAAATTACTACTTTGACTGACTGGTTTATCATGGAATCAAAGGAAGACATCCATTCATCCATCCATTTCTCTGCTGTCAGGTAGACCTGCCATGTAGTACGAAAATGTGTAGATCATTTTGTCTCTAGCAAAGGAAATAAAACTTAGAGGATTTGGCAACTGGAAGTGAAGGGAAAAGATAAGAGGAAAAGAGTAATAGTCATTCAACCATTGTACCACAGCCTTTTATGTGGCTTATTCTCACAACAACCCCTTCTTGTGACAAATCATTTTTTTTTATTTTGCAGAAGAAGAAAAGGCTTAGAGAGGCTCAGTAGTTTACTTAAGATAACACAGAAAGAGGCCAGGCGATGTGGCTCATGCCCGTAATCCTAGCACTGCACTTTGGGAAGCCGAGGTGGGTGGATCACCTGAGGTCAGGAGTTCGAGACCAGCCTGACCAACATGGCGAAACTCCGTCTCTACTGAAAAATACAAAAAATCAGCTGGACGTAGTGGCACGTGCCTGTAATCCCAGCTACTTGGGAGGCTGAGGCAGGAGAATCGCTTGAACCTGGGAGGTGGAGGTTGCAGTGAGCCAAGATCGTGCCACTGAACTCTAGCCTGAGCGACAGAGCGAGACTCCAAACAAAACAAAACAAAACAAAACAAACAAAACAAAACAAAGATAACACAGAAAGAAGCAATGCTGAAATTCAAGTCCCTGTTTGACTCTAAAGCTGTGAATGTCCTACCTAATTACATTCTCTAAAATGCAGTGCTGGCAAATGTTCATCAACTAGCTGGGTGGGTGAGGGGGTATTCATATGTATTTATATAAACTTGTTATAAATTACATGAATGGTAGAACATAATTTATAAATGATAATAAGTATACAACAATCTTTATTATAAATTCCATATGGCCAATTGTTTCTCACAGAATGCTTTTGTTGAGTTTTCCAGACATATAAGTATGCTTATAAGTATAGACTTAAGTAAAACCTTAAGTTGGCTATAGATATACTAAAAGTATATAGATAGATGTATAGTATAGTATAGTATAGTATAGTATAGTATAGTATAGTATAGTATAGTATAGTATAATCTATTTGTATACTTACAGCCAGCCTAAGGTTATAATTCTTCCAACTTAACGTTATAATTCTACCATGATTTGACAAAATCAGGCTATGAATAAATGCTTGATTACTACCTGATTTAGCCAAGAAGTTGCTCATGGTATCTATCGACAAGTATACTTTTGATGTCAGTGTTTATTATTTTCTTTTACATTGAAGACCAAAAGGAAACAGCAAAGACGTATGTTAGAACTTCACTTGTTCAACAATGACATGAGTGAATTCTTCGCTCTATCTGACAATAATTTTCAAATACTGGAAGAATATGCTTTCCCTTTTTCCCCCATATTTTGTTTGCTATTAGCAATGTACAACCATAGGTATGATAAACATTTAAATGTAGTCCGCATTAACATTTTCTCCATCACTTTCTTAAGTCTAGATGATCAACAAAACAATAAGTCAAGCCCTGATTTCTAGTGTTTGCCAATTTGCATGGTGTAAATGCTCCCACCAAGAACAATTTCAAGCTATCTGCACAATGTCGCTGAACACAGAGCTGGAAAGAGATTTGCACCATATAACATAGATACGATAGACATAAATAACTTCAAGAGCACAGATAATAGTGAAATTATTCGAAAGTGATATGTTTTGAGTATAACTCATCCTTACTTTGAACAGTAGTGTGGGACCATAAAAATGACTATACAAGCTGAGACTATGTGATCTTTATCAATGGGAAAAATTACAATTGTTCCATGACCCTTAACATTATTTTTTTGTTAAAGCATTGCTAAGTCTCTTACTGTTGGTTGTAAATGTATAGGGAAATGAAAAAATAGTAAAGCTGATATTTATATAGTATACCAATTAGAAACATGAGAAGCATTGAGAGTTAAGCATTTTATTTCTTTGCAAAAAAATGTATCAGTAGTTTAAATGGTGTTTGCATTCTTCTTATCATATAACTTAGGATTCACTTTTTTTATACCTTGGCAAATTGTCATACTCCTTTGCAAGTTTGGATCAACTTCCAGCATTTTATCCTCTGTGCTCTGAATGTTGTGAAATACGTCTGAGAATTTCTCTAACGTGAATCTTTTTCAGCATCACTTCCTTTCTTGGGCTATCTTCATTCTTTTTGTCAGAACCACTTTGCTCATTTATGTTGATAAATTTGCTTTCCCTGAGTTCCTCTGGCTGCATCTGTACAGACTCTAGAACAGCAGCGTGTCAACATTCCTACAATGAACTATTTCCTCTACAATTCCACTTACATTTATGTCAAATTTTACTTCCAGCATTGTCACTTTTTATTTCTTTGCTCACCCTCATCTTTGTTGGTCAATTCCCTCTTTTGATTCTATCCACTTTTGTCAAATGTCATGTGGGTTTGTCACTGGAGGACAAGAAGGTAAAGCAACCACACAATTTGCTGTCTGTATGAACTGAATGACAGACGAGCAATGCTCCGTCACTGACAGTCTTTGAAAGAAGAGATGCGATTGGTCACTGATCATGAAGTACATCTATTACCTACAAAGTGATTTGTGGACCAAAGAGCTAGCAATGAATTTGTACTTTATGCAATCACTCACCGCTAATATACTGTGGTGACTAAAATCTGAACTGCGTTGTTGGCAGACTGGTATTATTTAACTAAACAGCAATAATTGAAATTCGTGTATCCTGGATCCGTGTAAAGCGAGGATTGCCCTGTATTTACCTTTGCTTTTAATATAATTTAATTGTAACTTCATGTAATTGAATTTGTAATGATGACTGTGTTTAACAACTGCTTCATAAAATTCCTGTAAATTTAACAATTGGCTTTCACAGCGGGTACAAGCGAGATTTAGCACACCACTGCAAAACCTCATGAAGTATCTAGTACTTCTCATTTATGTTAAGCAAGGCGGCTGCGGCTTGTTTAACTTCCCAGGAAGAATAGCATAGCCAGACCTATCATTTCAAGGCTCATATTCTTTAAACTCCCCTGATAACTGCATTCAAATAATCTAAAGAGTTACAACAAGCCTATAACCTTATTCTATATCTTCTTGGTATCCATCAAGAGGATACATTTGAAAACTTAACAACTTTTAAAAAGTGAAACATTTGTTTGAGCTCTTGTCTTTTCTTCCCAGCCTTATTTCTTTCATTAATAGCTGAGAGAATCTGTTGGTCAGCTTTTGATAGGTTATGCTGCAGTAACAAATGAGCCCCTAAATCTCAGTACCCCAAACCAGCACAGGCTTATCTTTTTCCGTTGTTTTATGTTGCTCCCAGATTGGTGGCCGCTCTGCTCCTGTCTGCAGGTCACGTATGCTCCATGGGCCTTCTTTATTTTAGGATTCTGACTGAAAGAGTAAAAAATATTGGACATGCTTTCTTATTGGAAGAGGGAAAAGATGCAGAGCTGGACCTTGAAATGGTTCTTGAAGCTTATGAATGAAACTGGCACATTGCCATCTCTGTCGCATGCCATTAGTCAAAAGAATTCACATGCCCTAGTCTAATATCAATGGGGAGGAAAGAATCATCAGGGCAGAAGGGCACTGCAAATCCCCCATGGTAATCGGTGAGAAAGTACAGCCATCCCTCGGGTGTGTGGGGGATTGGTTGTAGGACTTCTCTTATACACCAAAATCCACAGATGCTCAAGTCTGTGATAAAAAATGGCAACTATTTGCATATAACTACACATTTACATCCTCTTGTATACTTTGGACCTGGCACAGTGACTTATGCCTGTAACCCCAGTACTTTGGGAAGCCAAGGCCAGAGGATTGCTTGATGCTAGGAGTTTGAGACCAGGCTGGGCAACATAGCGAGACCCCTGTCTCTACCAAAACAAAAATAATAATAATAATAATAATAATAATAATGAAAACTAGCTGTTGTGGGGGCGCATGCCTGTAGTCCTGGCTTCTCTGGAGGCTGAGGCAGGAGGATGACTTGAGCCAAGGAGTTCAAAGCTGCAGTGAGCTATGGTTGTGCCACTGCACTCCGGCCTGGGTGACAGAGCCAGACTTTGTCTGTAATAAATACATACACACATGCATACATATATACATTACATTCATCCATTCATCCATCCACTTTCCCATATACTTACATACTTTTTTTTGAGACAGCGTCTTGCTCTTTTGCCCAGGCTAGAGTGCAGTGGCTTGATCATGGCTCACTGCAGGCACAACCTCCCAGGCTCAAGTGATCCACTCACCTCAGCCTCCCAAGTAGCTGGGAATACAGGTATGTACCACCATGCCCAGCTAATTTAAAAAATGTGTTTTTTTGTTATGTTATTATTATTATTATTATTATTATTGCAGAAATGAAGTCTAACTGTTGCCTAAGCTGATCTGGAACTCCTGGTCTCAAGCAATCCTTCTGCTTTGGCCTCCCAAAATGCTGGGATTACAGGCATGAGTCACTGTGCCTGACCACATATACTTTAAATAACCTCTAGATTACTTATAATACTAATAATACAATGTAAGCACTATGCAACAAGTTGTTATAGCATATTGTTTTTTATTTCTATGTTTTTATTGCTATATTGTTATTTTTTATAGTTTTTCTCTGAGTATTTTCCACTGAGGTTGGTTGAATCTGTGGATGCTGAACGACGGATACAGAGGCCGTGCATAATCATCTCCCTTCCCTTCTCCCTTCCCTTCCCTTCCCTTCCCTTCCCTTCCCTTCCCTTCCCTTCCCTTCCCTTCCCTTCCCTCCCCTTCCTTCCCCTCCCCTCCCCTTCCCTTCCTTTCCCTCTTCCTCTTCCTTTTTCTCTTGGTATCATTAGTTACTCCCTGTCAAATCCTTCAACACTGTTCCTGTCTCCTCCTGTCTTCTTACCATCCTTATTGTGCTGTCTCGGTTCAGACCTGGAACTTATCCAAACTAATACTTTTATCTGACTTCCTGGCTTTGAGCCCCACTCCCCCGCCCCCACCTCCAACCTTCCCATTACTTTCCAGGTGGTCTTTTTAAAATTCAGTTTTGATCAAGATGGTAGCAGTGGAGGTGCCAAGGAGATGCTTGGAGCAATAGAAGGGGGAAGTAAACATAACCTAAGTGAAAGCAGAGCTCTGCTTATCAAATTCAGCTTTAAGACAAGCCCTTGACCAGTTTCCTCAAAGATTCTCATGAAAATTCCGAAGTTGCCATTGGAT
The DNA here is from genome assembly GCF_043159975.1 of Macaca nemestrina. Taxonomy (NCBI): domain Eukaryota; kingdom Metazoa; phylum Chordata; class Mammalia; order Primates; family Cercopithecidae; genus Macaca; species Macaca nemestrina. Next base: position 32,105,907 of record NC_092136.1, on the reverse strand, counting down.
GCCAGCCTGCTTTCAAATTTCCACTGTCACTGTCAAGATGATGTCCAACCTCTTGGAGGACTTTTCGGAGGACTTTTCTTTACGTTTTTAGAGACAGGGTCTTGCTGTATTGCCCAGGCTGGGCTTGAACTCCTGGCTTCAAGTAATCCCACCTTGGCCTCCCAGTGCTGGAATTCCAGGCTCGAGCCACTGTGCTTGGCCTTTGGAGGACATTAACTTCTCCATGAATACAATCTAATTTTAAGACATTTCTCTTACCCTAAAAAGAAACTTTGTGCCCATTACAGTCACTGTTGGTTTTTACTCCCCAGCCTCAGGTAATCACTAATCGACTTTCTCTTTGGTTTGCCTTTTCTGGACACTTCATACAAGTGGAGTCATAGAATATTGTGACCTTTTGTGACTGGCTTCTTTGGTTTAGCATAGTATTTTCAATTCATCAATGTTGTAGCACGTATCAGTACTTTCTTCCTTTTTATTGATGAACAGTATTTGGTTGTCCCACATTTTATTTATCTTTTCACCAGTTCATGAGTTCTTCC